>NW_028249315.1:0-311949 GCF_964263255.1 Lissotriton vulgaris
TTCGGGCACCGCAGAAGGATGACAGGTCCAAGGAGGATCTAGACCGACAATTTCGGTCTCTTTCTCTGCCAGGTGACCCAAGGAAGCTTTTTACAGCAAATAGCCTGTTAAAGCAAGAGGGAATCCCCCTCTAACATATAACGCACCTTAGGGAGTGCGACACTTAGTAAAATAACACAATCACTGTAATTTTATTATTTATCTGCACCTTTTCACATACTCATTTGGTCCTGAGGAAAGCCAGTTTTAAAATTAAAAGGCCTGGCTGAAACATGTAGTCCACAAAGGACGCAGGAGGTCATAATTCGCACTTCAACACGTCCATCTGCCTTTTTAGTTGCTAACAGGGGCCCAGTGATTAAAGTTTATCTATTTTCCCTCGGGTACTGGGACCCACTTGTGGAGTGGTGTGGCTCACTGGTTAGAGGCGGCAGACCCGTAAGCAGAGAACGGCCCGGGACCAGGGTTCAATTCCCGACGCGGCAGGGTTGTGGACCAGCGTCAAAACGGACTTGATAATTCTCGCCTTGGTGCCTACTCTAACCAGGGAACACACTCGGCAACTCTGGGCATTAAGCTTGCCTCATCTCTACAATGGCCCCCCACAGACGCCGGGGATGCCTGGTTTCACCTTGGAGATACCCAGAAAGGAACCATCTCACAGGGAAAACCAGGACGGGTTCCCCAGCGATCTTCAGCGCCAGGATACTCCATGGAGTCGCAGCTTCTTTCCAAGCTCAAATCGGGTTCACCTCTTGACCCCTGTCCTGCTAAAATCCTGGCCCAGATGGATTCGGTACTTAACCCTTTAATTAATCCGCTTCTCAACCTCTCCCTTAGCGCAGGGACGGTCCCTCAGCCATGGAAGGAGGCCCTGATTCTACCTCTTCTAAAGAAACCCAACTTGGACCCTAGGAACCATGCCAACTACAGACCCATTTCCCTTTTGCCGGCCCTGGCCAAGGTGGTCGAAAAGCATGTTCATATCTCCCTTTTCAACTTTCTCGAGACCCATGACATTTTGCACCAGTCACAGTCAGGGTTCAGCTCCAATCTGAGCACAGAAACAGCTCTGCTCGAGGTCACAGAGGCCATCAGGGAAACCCTAGATGGTGGGGGCAAGGCCATGCTGATCATGCTTTATCTGTCGGCGGCTTTTGACACCGTCCCCCATGACCGTCTCCTTTTTAGACTCTGGGTGATTGGCCTGAGGGGTACGGTGCTCAGTTGGTTTAGATATTTTCTTGCCAACCGCCAGCAGACGGTCTGGGTCCCCCCTTTCTCCGCCATAATGCCGCCTCTAGAGGTTAGAGTGCCTCAGGGCTCTATTTTGAGCCCCACTCTTTTTAATATCTATATGACCCCTCTGGCGGCATTGGCGGAGGCTTTTGGGGCTCAGATCGTATCATACGTGGACGACACCCAACTCTTGTTCACGTGTGATAATGGATCTGACTTTCACGGTGCAAACATCAGGGGCTGCCTTGAGGCTATTTTCAACTGGTTTGAACAGAACAGCCTCAAGTGCAACTCCAACAAATCGGAAGTACTCTTCTTCGGCTGCCCTGCAGATACCAGGTGGAAGGACTGGTGGCCTGCAGCCATGTTTCCCCCTGACAGTGACTCAACGGTCCCCAAAAACCTGGAAATCCAAATAGATAACAACCTTTCCCTTAAACCCCAGGTTCTTGGCCTGGTCGGCAAATGTTTTGCCACTTTAAAAATGGTTAGAAAATTCCTCCCTCTGTTGTCCTTTGACCATAGAAGAATTACTATACAGGCCTTGATAGGCTCGCGCCTTGACTACTCTAATGTGTTGTTCTTGGGCCTTCCTGACTTCCTCTTAGCTCGCTTGCAGGTTATTCAGAACTCAGCGGCTAGAGCCATTTTCGGACTCACGAGGAGAGCAAGAGCCAGTGATCTTCTTAAAACCTTGCACTGGCTCCCGATCAAAAAGCGCATTGCTTTCAAAACGCTCACCATGGCATTCAAAGCCCTCCACGGTTTCGGCGCCAGATACCTTTAGAGAAGGATGAGCTTCTACACACCCTCCAGATCTCTGAGATCTTCCACTCAGGCCATGGCTGTCACGCCGGCGACTAGGCGTGCCCAGTGCGGGGGTCGCTTTTTCAAGCGCCTGGCACCCAAGATGTGGAATGCCCTTCCTGTCTCTCTGAGAGTGATTAACAATCTCTTTACTTTTAGAAAAATTCTTAAAACTCTTCTTTTCACTCAGTAACCCTTTCACCGCCCCCTTCCGCCTGACTGAGGATCTTCCAGTGCCGGGACACTCTTCGGAGTAGCCATGCGCTATAGAAATCCACCGTATAACATAACATAATACTTGGCCGCATTATGGGCGACGTGTGTTATCTAATAAGGCACCACTGTAGTGCAGTGTTGCTACATTATGAACCGATAGGGAGGGAGTGAAGTTGATACTTCCCTGTTGATGTAAAATTGATTGGATTGAATGTCGCAGAAATTTAAAAATAAGTTATGGCATTTATTCTTTCCATAGCCTAAATAAAAAGAATTCTAACTGGCGTATAAAAGGCCTGGCGACCACGCAAAGAAGAGGTCGCGCCCTATCTAAAGATAATCACTGTCGTGATATCATATCGTTCTCGTTTTAGAAACTGTAGCCTGTACCAAGGTAACATATATTTTCTATCTATTTATGCTTGGTTGTAAGGCGTGCCCAGGGAGCTAGTTGTATTTAATAGCAACACTTTTCCCTCCTTACTGTATTGCGAGGTCCTAGGCATTTTTGTACAATTGAGAAATATATATATATATATACGCCAAGGATGCAATTAGATCAAACATAATAAGTGAAAGAAACTGTATAAACTATAAGGGTATATCAGCAATGATTTGAAATATTTTTTCATTTCACAAAATTTTTTATTGAGAGAGCTTGGTAATGATATGAACAGAACATATAATAGCAGATAAAGTCCATGGTACAAGTACATAATAAATCGAGAAAGCGATGAAGTAACATAATATGAAGTAACATAACATGTGAGGGGGAGAAAGTAAATAAATAAAGAAAGAAAAATGACAATTAAGCATCAAATCCGTACAACACGAAGGCTTATGTCAGCAGGCAGTTAGATCAGCCATACAGCACAGTAGGGTGAAACACGTCCATCAATTAACACATTGAGAAGTTGATTGCGAAATCAGAGTTTAGATGTCCCACGGAGGTTTGAAGAGATCAAAGTGAGCGTCAAGTGAGGCCCATATTTTCCTATGTTGTGGTCGCCAGGGGTGAGAAGCAAGGGCAATGGTATCGGCACCCCTGAGATTAGATACCCAGTTGAGCCAATGGGGGAAGGAGGCTTTGGCTGTATTTTTCCAGTTGGACGTTCTGATTTTAACCGCCGCTGTCAGTAGAAGATCAAGTAGGGCTTTGTCATTTTCATTTAAAGTGACAGCTTTGGAAGAACCCATAACTAGAGTAGCAAATTCTCTCGGGAGAGAAACGTGCAGGGCTTTGTTAACAAAGTCAAATATCCTGTCCCAGTATGTGGCAACCCGGGGGCACTTAAATACTAGGTGTTCAAGGTCTCCTCCCGATTCCAAGCAGTTCCAGCAGGAGTCATTATCTTTGATGTTGTGCAGGAAAAGTCTCCTAGGGGTCTAAAAGGCTTAGTGTAGGAGCCAGAATTTAGTTTGGGACAGACTCGGGCTAATTTTGTGTCTTGAGGTCGATTCCCAAATTCTGGCCCACTCGCTTTCAGAAGTGGGAGTGGAAGAATACGATTCCCAGTGAGATTGTAATGCAGAGACCAGGTTAGATTTCTGTGGTTTGATCATTTTGTACATTCTAGATACCTGATGGCCAAGTCTATTAAGGGTGGATAAAAGGCCAGGGAGTGAGGGGGATGTGTTGCCCAAGTTTGCTTTGGTTAGGGCGACCTTAACTTGTAGAAAACAGTAGAAGTCGATATTCTCGAGTTGGAATCTTTCCTGTAAGTCCTTGAATGTGAGTGGTGTTTGGCCCTCATAAAGTTGGTGAGGGAAGTGTATTCCCTTCCTGATCCAAGAAGGATTATACATCGGTTTTCCTCTGTATGTTATAGTGTTATTCTGCCAGAGAGATTCCCATTTTGAATTGCGAAATTGATGGGGTAGAGATTTACTTATATGGAGGAGGGAGTTCTTAGTGTTTTTAAATATGATATTAGAATCAATATTGGGACGCACTTTAATGGTAAGGAGGGCGGAGGGGTCAAGCCCTTCCACTAGGGATTTTTCGACGTGTAACCACACGGGTGTGTAATCAGACTGTGGTGTGAGCCAAACCGCACCTTGCCTAGCCAGGAAGGCGGTCTGGTAAAGTCTAAAGTCGGCCAGATTGACACCTCCCAAGGATTTATCGAGTCGTAGCTTTTTCATGCTGATCCTGGCTTTTTTTCCCTGCCAGAGGAAGGAGGAAATTACCTTATCTAGTTTAGAGTGGAAATCGTTAGAGAGTGTTAGGGGAAGCATTGAACTCAGGTAATTGACCAATGGGGAGATCATCATTTTTATCGTCTCTATCCGACCCCACCATGTAATGAATCGCAACGACCAACCATCCAGGATTCTTTTAATTTTCGCTAGTGTGGTCGATTCATTGTGTTTGAGTGTACTTAATATGTTGTCAGTGAATTATATTCCTAAATACTTTATGACATCCGTTTGCCAGGCTAGTCCCGAATCTCCAAGGACCTCTTTGGTAGTATGTACATTAAGTGGTTTGACTTCGGATTTGTCCTTGTTTAATTTATAGCCGGACAATGCCGAGTATTTGCTGATTGAGGACATAAGCCCCTTAATTGATATGGTTGGATTTTCTGTGGCGATTAAGATGTCGTCGGCATATGCCGCTAGTTTTACCTGAATGTTTCCGAAGGTGACACCTGTGATGTCCTCATTTTTCTTGATGTCGGTGAGTAGTGGTTCAAGTGCCAGCAGGAATAGATCCGGTGAAAGTGGGCAACCCTGTCTAGTTCCTTGGAATAGGCAGAACGGGTCAGAGAGTGTCTCATTAATAGCTATATGGGCAGAGGGGGCGGAGTATAAGGCCATCACCATTTTAATGAAAGAGTTACCCAGATTGAATGCGCCCATACATTGTTGAAGAAATGGCCATAAGACTTTGTCGAATGCTTTCTCAGCATCTAGGGTTATTGCAACTATCGGCGTTTTGCAGTTTTTCGCTTTTTCAAGTATATGGCATAGGAGTCTGGTGTTGTCATTTGACATCCTACTTTTCAAGAAACCTACTTGTGACGGACTTATCAATTTGGGCAGCACGGTGTTTAGTCTAGTTGCTAAGATCTTGGCATAGATCTTGCAGTCAATATTTATTAGCGAAATGGGGCGGTAGTTTTTAATCTGGAGGGGATCTTTCCCTTCCTTGGGTATAACAATTATTGTGGCTTCACTCATCGAGGGAGAGATACTTGAATCGAGGGAGAGATGATTTGAAATATTGACGAAATCTATGCAACCCACATGTAAGAACAGTAATACCAGCGATGGTGAAAGGGTTCCTGAGGTTTAGTATCTTTGTGACCTCCAGTTGGTGCGCATAGAGACCAGCTATGCTGGGAGCAAATGTGCTCCCCATGCTGGTCCCGTGTTTTTGGAGGTAGAGGGTGCCATTGTGCTCGAAGAAGTTCTCTTTCAATGCCAGAGAGCAACACTCTGTGACCACATTCCGTGGGGTTTGGTAGTCCCAATCGTCTTCAAATAATACATCTTCGATTATCGCAAGAGTCTCGTTGTGGGGCAGACTAGTATAAAGGCTCTCTACGTCGTAGCTGATTAGAAGCTGTGTATTCGGGTCAAATGTCAATTCTTCAAGTAGGTTCAACACATCCTTCGTATCTTTTAAATAGGTAGATGTTCTTTGGACAATAGGTCTGAGAAAGGCGTCCGCAAACCTAGATACAGGTTCTAGTACCGACCCAATCCCTGAGACGATCGGTCACCCCGGGGGGTTCTGCAGGTTCTTGTGGATCTTCGGTAAGGTGTACAGGTATGGGGTTTTTGTTTTTTTCTGACACAGGAAATCTCCTTCTTTTTTGGTGATCCAATTGTGGGTCAAGGCTTCCTCCACCATTGTTTTGATCTTGATGGTTATATTCTCGGTGGGGTCATTGCAAAGGACTGTGTAGTTGCGTTGGTCTTGTAACAGTCTGGTGCATTCCCTGTCATATTGTTCTTTACTCTGTATCACAATGGCTCCCCCCTTGTCTGCCGGTTTTATTACGATATTTGTGTTGATACTCAGTTCCCGCAATGCTTGTCTTTCTTCCTTGGAGATGTTCTGGAAGATTTTTCTGTCTCGTGGGTCGAGTTCATCAAGGTCCTTCATGACCGCTTTCTCGAAGGTGACAAGTTCGGTGGGGAGAGTGTTGTCCATTGGGGTAAAAGTAGATTTAGGTTTTAGTCCGGTATCGCCTTTTTCACTGTTATCCTCTTTGTCTGTGAAAAATACCTGGAGTTTTAGTCGTCTTATAAATTCTTGAACCTCTTTACAGAGATGGAATTTATCCATATTGGCAGTTGGGACGTATCCCAAGCCTTTCTCCAATACTTTCTTTTGAGGTTCAGTCAATTCAGTATTGGCCAGATTGACCACTAGACTCATTTCTGGGTCCTCAGTGCGCCCGTCATGCTTCTTGTGGACACCCTCGGGGTTTCTTCCTCTCCGGTGTTCCAATGTACAGTGGACCCTCTCCGGTTCCTCCCCTTGTTCCGTCCTTGGCGCGATCCTAAAAAATGAGCCGGTTAGTCAAAGTAGCTGAAGTCTTGCTGTTGGTATCCCCATTGTGGGAAAGATCCATGAGGATGTTGGAAAAGTGGTGGGCCATATTGTTGTGGAGGGTACATCATAGGCTGTTGGTAGTTGTTCCAGCCTCTTGTGGGACGACTCTTGGTGGCCAGAGGCTCTTGGAAAAGCACCCATCCCGACGGACCACGCACGGAACCTGGGCGTCATCCTGGATTCCTCACTCTCGATGAACAGACAAGTCAACGCCGTCTCCTCATCTTGCTTCAACATTCTTCGCATGCTCAAAAAAACATTTCGCTGGATCCCTACCGAAACTAGAAAAACAGTCACCCATGCTCTGGTCACGAGCCGACTGGACTACGGAAACACCCTCTACGCCGGCACCACCGCAAAGCTCCAGAAAAAACTACAACGCATCCAGAACGCCTCAGCCAGGCTCATATTAGACATCCCGCATAAAGAACACATCTCTGATCACCTGAAAAACCTCCACTGGCTCCCCGTCAATAAGAGAATCACTTTCCGGCTCCTAACCCACGCTCACAAAGCACTCTACGAAATCGGACCCGAATGCCTCAACACACGACTATCCTTCTACACCCCCTCCCGCCAGCTACGATCCTCCAACCAAGCCCTTGCCACTGTACCTCGCATCAACAAAACCACCATGGGAGGTAGTTCCTTTTCCTACCTAGCAGCTAAAACTTGGAACTCACTTCCCACTCACCTTCGCCTTACCCAGAACCACCTAGCATTTAGAAAGCAACCCAAAACTTGGATATTCGACAAGTAACTTCCCACCCTTCTTCAAGCGCCTTGAGACCCTCTGGGTATGTAGCGCGCTATACAAATCTTTTGACTTGACTTGACTTCGCGGGCCCTGATATCTTGGGCTTTTATTTCTGCTTGAGTTTGAGCTGTTAGATCCAGTGTCTGATGATTCATCATCCGTGGTGTTGTCATGTGATGGTTTGTAGTCATCTTTAATGTAAGGATATATTCTCTCTTTTGTCCATCGGCTGGTGTATTTTTTTAGTTTCTCATACTTGTTCTCTTTTAGAGTGATTTCAAATTAATTCATTTAGAGTTTTGTTGAGTTCACCTAGATAATTTTTCAGGTTGGCTGGTGATTCGTAGTTTTTGAGTCGTACTTCTATTGTTTGTATCTCTACTTTGAGATCAGTTGCCAGTCTACTAGCTGTTTTTATTATGAGTACGATCCAGTCTCGTGTGCAGCGCCACGAGATTTGTGACCATTCTATCTTAAATGTTTTATCGTCAAGGAATATAAACGGTTCATTGCGAACTATGAGGCCAGCTGGAGCAGTGTTGACCTTTAAATATTCCGACATCAATAGCACATGGATTGCGGTTTTGATCTGGGTTCTTCTCAACTCTTCCAATTCATCCCAATCATTATGTCTTGTTGATGGACCTACTGTACTGAGTCCTTCAAAGGTCCCCAGAGTGGACATTAGGTTAGAGATTTCGTCTTCGGTAAAGGCAAGGCCTAGGTCGGCCATTGTTAAAAGAGAGATGCACAGGTTCCTCTCTTCTTCCCAGGATAAGATGCCGCGGAATGCAGAATCACGGAGTGGTTTTTCGGAGTAACAGATTCTGGTAGACTTCCGCAGCTGTACGCTGCCAGTAATTCCAAAACAAAAGGGGAAGTGTAGAGGCAGTGATAGAATCACCCTCCTAAAAAATCTTGTATAAACAAAGAGATTCTATCAACGTGTAGTGGTTTTTATTTTTATTTTATTTATTTCAGTGGGAAAAAAACTCTCTCTTATACAGTGGAAAGATGAGAGCATTTATGTGCTTTTTAAAATACCCCTCACACACTAAAAAAATCCAATAGTGTCATGCTTCATCATGGGGGTCTTCCCGTCCCTCTACGGGGCGGGGCGTGCTGCGACCAGCGGACTACGCGGGAGCACTAGATATTAGTGACAAAGGCTATGTGTAGGTGCAGAAGTGTCAGTGAAGTGTAGGGACCTAACTAGTGAAGTGGAAAAAAATGAAAAAGGTTTAAAAATTCCCTGGCTAGTAGAAAAAAATTATTTATTCACTTCTCTGGCTGGGAATATTAAGAAGGGTTTTTTTGTGGTAGAGCGACTAGCTAGCTACCTGGTCAACATGTTTCGTAGGCAGTCCCCTACTGCCTACTCATCAGGACCTTCTAATGGTCCCTACTAGAAAGTGCTTGGCTGTAAATTGGTAAGCCTATTGTCCTACAAACTGGCAGCAAAAATAGTCTGCTAGTTTGGTCTATGGGGCATGAGCTGGCCCCATTGAGATCTTAATAGTTTTCTCAAATTTTTGTCAAAAATATTGACCTATTGCGGTCTCTGTAAAAGAAAGTGGAAAAAGAAACAAAGCACAAAAAATCACTGCGTGTTTCGGATACTTATGTACATGATTTAGTATCCAGGAAAAATTATTTGTTGGCAAAATTGCACATAGGGAGCACGCACTACAGGCTTCATATGTGAGGGGATGGAAATATGTCACTCCCCTGGTTCTTCAGGTCGTTAGCCTCATTGATATGAAGGCTATGTCAACTCCAAACACACACACAGACGTCACTCAATGCAGACAGGTAGCATCTTTAAAAAAGGGAAGGGGTCCGAGGAGACCGATCACACTCTCAGTTAAAAAACTATGTACATCTGTGTTTTTTGCGTAAATCTGTCCCTGGCCAAAGTAAAGATGTTAATACATACTCATTAGACACAAGTTTCATGCCCCATGAGTCGGCAGATGAAGGGTTTTTCTTTCGGTGGTCTGTAAAAGAAAATCGCATCACTGCCTCCACACTTCCCCTTTTGTTTTGGAACCTCAACCAACCACCATATCCTGAAGAAGGTGTCGGATTCTAAAAAAACATCATGCCCACCGAAATGCGTCGATGCCCTTTTTGTTGAGTTTAAGTACTTTAGGCTTTAGTGACAGTAACTCTGGAAAAAGAAAAAAAAAATTGAGATCAGAGTGTGATCCTGATTATAGTCAATGTACTTACCTCATGTGAATAGGATACATTTTTTCCTTAAGCTTTGATTGCCACTTGTAAGATGTTAATGTATTATGTAATGACATTTTAATGTGATTTTTATTTGTGACTGTTGGACAAAAATGAATAGTTTCTTTTAATGAATTGTATCGTATTGAATAAATTGTCCTTGTTTTAATTAACTTTTCCTTTATTGCTCCGGGATGAATGTGATGTGATAGTTATTAGCTTTATGACTTGAAGTTGTACCCAAAAGGGAATCTTTTCTTGACAATTGTCGCTTGGTACCCTACCCTTTTGGATGTTGGGGTCCCTCTCTTTTATTAGACATAACTAACTATCAGACATTGTTGAGCAGCGGACTTGGCAATCATGATGGAAATTGTACACAGTGTAAATCATGTGTTCACATACAATATCTCTTTGTAGCTGCGTCAAGCAACATGCCTTGGAGGAAAGATGTGGTCAAAAGCATTTGTCCAATTAGTAGGTTTTTGAACTTACACGCTGATTGCTGTCCCGACGCCACTCGCACTTGCAGCGTTTACTTGTCAGCTCAATATTGTATGCTTTCTAGCAACCATAGATGGACCCGGCACTTGTGGGTGAATTAATTCACCATTAATATTGACTGCATGACACCAGTTGAACTTCATGCCTGCAACCTTGAGGAAGCACTTTCTAATCAACACAAACAATGTTCACCAAATATGTTACACACTCACTGCCTAGCATTGTCACTGACTCCACAAAAACATGTCTCTTTGACACGTGGTTGGTGGATTTGCCTCTTAGAATGGCCAATGGCCAAACTTGTCCTGACTCCTACAGACAGACAACACACAAGTAGTTCTAAGTAAATATATATACATGTGCAAATGTTGAAGCGGCTCACAGGTAAAGTTCACAGGACAAAAGCCCAAAGGAAGTTTAGAGCCAATGGATGTCCAGACAGAGTCCATGTGGGGAATACGTCATAGGACATGTGAAGGAGATGAGTGTTTCGGTCAGGAGGATGACTACAATGTCATTAGGGAGGATATGCCACATTAATAGTTCACAATATGGTGAAGGTATACCGTGTTAAGTCAAAATGAGGACAGTGGCAGCAGATGTTCCCTGACATGTTTGTAAGCACATGGCAAAGGAGAAACTGGGTATGTGGCACAGATGAATGCTACCAGACACTTCTTTGTTGGAAAGAGGTACCGTTCACATCTTCCTCCTCTGATGTGTGCGGTGTCCCCTGTGAGAGTGGTGCTGTAGGTGCAGCATCCGAGGGAGACACACGCACATCAGGGCAGGAAGATGTGGATCCTGTGCCTGCAGCAACATTCATCTGTGCCAAACCATGAAAATGCACAGCAACAAGGAGGATCTGCTGGTTTTGCAACATAGCAGCAATGTTGCTCTGGTAGGCAGACATGGCAGCAAAGTGGGAGTCCTACTTCTGCTCCATGGACTCCAAGATGGTTTTCATTGCCACAAGCTTGTTGTCCACTTCACGGGTGCCACTTTGGCAGGGCAGTTGTGGATGCCTCTGCCTCATGACAATGGTGATGTCAGCCAAAGATTGCTGGAGGCCTTGGAGCAGAGAGTTGGTGCCTCTGATGGCAGAAGCAGTGATGTCCCTATTGGAACTGAGGCATCCACCCTCTAGGG
Source organism: Lissotriton vulgaris (assembly GCF_964263255.1). NCBI lineage: Eukaryota > Metazoa > Chordata > Amphibia > Caudata > Salamandridae > Lissotriton > Lissotriton vulgaris. Next base: position 11,472 of record NW_028249315.1, read on the forward strand.
TGAACTATACAGTCGCCATCCCCACTCGCACCTGCTCTTCCAACTCCCAGTGGACTCCTACCACAGTACTATGGAAGGTAATCTGTGGATTTCTTGGAGGGTGTCCTGGTGCATGGTTGGCGTGTTGTTATCATCCTCATCATTGCTGAAGTCTAGGACAGCGGGCTGGCCAGGATGTAAGGGTTCATCCTCTGCAAGGAGATGGATAAATTGTATATGTGATGTCTCTAAGATGTTGACATGAATAATGCATAATGAGTATGAGTATGAGTAATGAGTAATGAGTAATCAAAGTGTAATACATTACACTTTCAGTTTCTCATTGATGCAAAGAACATCTGTTACGCAATGGTATATATAGCAAATAGCACTGTATTTCCCTTACAGAATATACGATCTCAGCATTTTTCTCACTACTAATGTGGGCCTGCTCTTAGTGGACTGGGCCTGTCATACAAGTCAGATTACGATCACTGATGTTCAAGCTATTTCATCAGGACCATAGTGGGTTATCTGCAGAGTGTCACACATTCTTTCCATCAGACCCATGCACTTGAATGTGTATATGCCTCCTCAGGCTGTTCCAACTTGGCACCCTGGTCATACATTGACTCTATATGCCTATGACACCTACAATATTTGTGACCATATTCAATGGACTGAGATGGCAGGCAGTTATAGAGTGACATTTTTCAGGCAGCACCCCAGATTGTAGTACTGCTGGAATTGGTGGCATGTGCTTACTGAGGAGCATAGTCACATAGGAAAAGCACAACACGGCGGTGCAAACACTTTAGCTGCACCACCATGCGTCATTCCACGAACACAGGAAATACAGTATTCACAAGGATACGGTGCACCCCATGTTCTTTCCCTTGCGCTGGCACAGATGAAAACAGCCAAGCACCAGCACAGACACCCTTTTACCATTGTGCAAGGGTGCCTGCATTGGCGCACAGTTGTTCTTTTTGCAGCGGCGCAGGGGTGAGTACAGGGGTGGCACATATTCTTGTTAGCCCAGCCCCTCCACGCATTTTTACAATGATGCAGCTCGATGCTGCGGATTTGTTTGCATCAATGCACTATGGAATTTCACTGTAAATATGCCCCCTGGTCCTCTGTTGTACATCACTTGCATTCACCCCTACACCCAGGCAAAATTAGCAGATGAGAGGAGGTCAGGTGGTCCCTACGATTGCAGCTGACAGCTGTGTGGTCTGAACCTGCATGACAGGATAGCTGCATACCATGTAGTTTAATTGATGGGAGTTTGGACGTGATCCTTAAAATGTCCCTATGTATAGGTACTACCCAGTGCCCATATATCCCCCACCCTTCAGGTGTGTTTTGTCTCATGTGGAATATCAATTGTATGCTAGGGATTTGGAGGCTAGGTTAATGTGCATGGTCCCAGGTGAGACAGAGGGGCCTCTTTCATAGACATGTGCTGCAGCGCAGTGCCAGAAACCATCTTGCTGCGCCAAACTGTGCGAATAGGAAAGTGCAGGGTTGCACTTTATTTACAACTATATAACACATTGCTGTGCTTTCCTTTCTGTTGGTGCATATTCAGCTGGCTTGCACCAATGCAGGTATCCTCTCACCATGGTTCAATGGTGCCTGCTATGGCAGACGTCTGCTGCTTGTGCACCTCCACTGGCAGAAAGGAAAAGGATGGGCTATATCTTGATACGACGCATTGCTGCCCTTTTCTTTTGACATAGGCTAGCACAGCTAAAAGGCTTGCAACACTGCCTTAAGCCAGCACATTATCAAAATGCCCATGATGCTTCCACTGATGTCCTGTCTAACCATGGATGTGCCAGGAACCAAACCTTTGGCCTGCAGACAGTGCCGCAGAGTTAAGAGACATAGCTGCCTGGAATGCAAGACATTACATAGTTCCCGACACTGGCCCTCGTTTGAACTTACCCTGTTGCTGATGATGTTCATCATAGCCAGCACTGTCCTGTCCCACAACTTTAACAACCAACTCCTCAGATATGACTTTGGACACCTGCTTCTCCAAGGAATCCAGCTCTTCCCGGAGTGCTGGACTACCACCTCCAGCCTGCAATGTTGCCCTGGGATTCTTTGGTAGTTTCTCCTTTGTTTTGCCCTTGCAATTGTGCCAGCACTTCCTGCAGTCACTCTCTGTCTTCTTGACTTTAGCAACACTGTTCACCTTTTCCACTATGGACTACCATGTAGCCTTTCACTCCCCAATGACACTTTGGAGATGAGGAAGAGCTGGTGTTGGTGCTCCATCATCTCCGTGATCAAGATCTTATTCTCCTCCTGACTCAACTTGCACTTTCTCTTCCTCTTCCCCTGGGACACTGGCTGGTCCTACTGGCTGGTAGTGGAGCTGGGGAGGTTGTTGTCCTGTGATGTGTTCACTCCTGGCTGCTACATTTCTGCGTTCAGGTTAGTGTAACTTTGTTTAGCATGTTGTGGAGTTTTTTGTTCAACTCATAGGTGAAGAAAAGTGATGTTAGGATGGCTAACATCAATTTTGTAGCCGCTAATTGGCGAAACATCACTTTTTATGCTTTAGCATAATTATTTAGTGGTTCGGGCCACACGCCTGCATCAGTGTTTTCGACCACTAGCTCTTCCTAATGCATGGGGTACCGTATTGTAAATACGGCGCTAACCTGGCATTCTGAACCGTCGTACACCAGCGGTAACATTTTTGGCATTCCACTGTGGAAACACATGTACCCCAAAGAGTTTTGTGCAACCTCCACTGGAAAGTAATTAATATAAACAAATAAGGACAGTTCACTGAATTGAGTGCCTAATTAGTCTTCCTAGATGTTATACAATAGGTGCATGACTCATGGACCATTTTGGCCCTTACTCCATGAATTCTCTAAGTCACAGAGATCCATGCTTAAGTGCCAAAAACCCGTTGTCCTGAGGGTCCCTATAAATGACCATAGGGTTAAAACATCATCTACACTTAAAGCAATTGGACTAGTAAATGAACTGTCTAGATTAGATCCATTGAATGGTCAAAATAAATATCATCCATCTACCATTGTTTGTTCTTTTAGGTAAAATGATACATACACTTCATGAGCACTTAAAGGCGAAGCCTTTCTATTTTGTCATTGTCTTTGTATTTTAAAAATATTAGAAGTGCAATATCAAATTCTATGTAGGCTCTGAAGAGAAGTAGTACCTAATTTTCAAGTTGCAGTATTTGCCAAGTGATTAATTTATTGTCAACAATATTGTTCATTACACTTATACCAAAGTGAACCATTGTTGTTTGCATTTGACTACAGGTAAGAGAAAAGATGATCTCTATTTACAAAATCATCCATTCTAGATTCATTTAACATGTTAAAATTGTGTCTCTCTCCTCCTTTACCCTGTCTGCTGGCAGAGGAATTTCTATCATGCCCTACTTCCAGAAGTATGGATAAAGTCAGGCAGTTTCAATATAGAACCCGTATTTCAGACTCATGCAACATTTGCAAAATATACTTACATGAATTAACCTGAAAAGAACCAAATTATAGACCCAGCATTTATTCTAACACTCTAGTGTAAAGTCAAGCAATCCTCGACCTACATTGGACATATTAGACAATTAACATGAAACTGTAGGGGGACCCTTAGTTACTCCAAAGCCAATCTGTTAGAAATGGGGGTCTCTAGTTGCAATGATTTGCACCTTCCTCCAAGTAGGGACCCTTCCTTCTAGTCAGGATAAGGAAGTTACAATCCTAAAAAAAAATGCTCACCCCTTGTGAGCTTGGCACGAGCAGTCATGCTTATCTCAGAGGCAGTGTGTAAAACATTTGCACATAACCAACAGTTATACAGTGCAAACACTACAAAAGGACACCACACCAGTTTAGGAAAATATCCAATATTTGTATATATCCAAAATAAGATAAAACGATAAGAGTTCAACTAACAGTACTTAAAAATATATACTTTGCAAGATATCCTTAAAATTGCAGAAATATCTAAAAACACAGTTATTCCGAGTTGGTACATTCTCAAGCAAAACACAGACACAAAGAGAAAGAGCGTTCCCATTGGGGAAGGTGGACTGAGGTGGAAAATAACTTTTTGTAGGACGATAATCCTCACTCACCCAAGGGTGACATGCTTCATCATAGGGCTCCCTCCTCAAACTGGGGCCGCAAGGTACATGGTGTGGGCTACAACTCTTCTGATCTAGAAGAGGGACTGAGGTGTTTTCTAAACTGAAGGATCAAGAGATGATGGAAAGTGAGGGGCAGAGGGCTAAAAGTGAAATATTTTTTGAATAAAACTGGCTCTTGGAGACCAAAGTCTTTAACGTGCGGTCTCGCAGGACAGGATTAAAAATTAGAGAACTAGGGGTTACCAACAAATATACCCCTAAATTAGGATAACATGTTTCTGTTTAAATGCAACCCCTACTCGGGTTCAGAGGCATTCTTCAGGACCACAAGGTTAGTCAATCTGCAATGAAATCAATACTATCCCAAAATATGTTTCAGTGTATACTGGCCATAACAAAAACAAACACTATTTTTTGTGAGTGATGGCCTCAAGGTTGATGTTACCAGGGTACACCGTACTATCTGATGGGTGATTTTCAATACCTCTCTTCAGCTTTAAGGGTACCCAACTATGTACACCGAAAAACCAAAGGAAATGATGGACGGAGCATTGACAATACAAGCACTCACCCCCAGTCAACTGATCTGGGTTAAGAATGGTGATGGATTAAACCCAGATCAGTTGACTATAGGTGAGTGTTTGATTGGCTTAAACGCTCCGTCCATCATCCCCTTTTGTACCACTATGTACACAGCCATCAAACAGTCCATGTTGTAGAGTTACAAGGGGTCCAAGTGACCCATCGACACTGACTTGCGGCCCTGATGTGAGCAGGGAACTCTATGAAGAAGCTTGTAACCCTTGGGTGAGTGAGGGTTCTCGTCCTAAGAAAACCCCACCTCACTCCACCTTCCCCATGCTCTAGATGCATACAATTTTTCTGTCTCCAACGTGGATCATACTTCACAAGTGGAGACCATCTTTTTCTTTGCGTCTGTGTTTTGCTTGAGAATGTACCTTTAGTGAGTATACAGTCCTTGTAGTTGGACAGTAGTCCTTCCTCCTGTCAGAGTCCGTCACAGGTCCAGTAGTGTCTGAATTGGTGGGGCCAGAGACCCAGTACTTATACCCAGTTATGTCTTTGAAGTGGAGGGGACTTAAGGGTCTTTGAAGTGCACAAATGTCCTTTCTTCCAAGCCCAGGCTGTAGGGGGTAATCAACCCTTTGTGCGAGAAAGGGCACTGCCTATTCAGGTGTAAGTGTAAGCCCCTGCGAGAAAATCATACTTTTTGCCTTGATCATCCGCATTTTTGGATTACTACTGGTAGTAACTTACTCTGATTGTGCTCTGGGTCCTACTAACCAGACCCATCGCCAGTGCTTGCTTGAAAGGGTATATGGTAATTAGGTTTAAAAGTTTATAACTTACCTGTATGTCCACAGTATATGGTGAGGCATGTAGGTTTAGAGGCTCAGCAGATGTGGTGCACATAAGTGTTCACTGCTGTGTTGCCTGCTTTCATTCCATTTTGAAGGCAGCCATGCTTTGAGGCTGCTTTTATAAGTATATTATATAGAAATTCGACTTTGGATTAAAGGTACCTCCAAAGTCCTAACCTGCTTCATTTTTGCATATGTCACCCCCTAAAGTCTCCCCTACGTGCCCCAAGGGTAGGGTGCCTAGTAAGTATAACCGGAAACTTTATAAAAGATGTGTTATATGCGCTGGTGAGAGAAAAACTGCAAATGTAATGTTTCCCCATTGTAGCACTCTGGCTCCATAGGCTGGAATACTTTAATAAAGTATAACTATTGATAGGAGAGAGCTCCAAATATACTTCAAAGTACTAAAATGATAGTTAGAGCAGTGTGGGACCTCTTCTTTTTCTTACCTGCACCTGATTTTCACCCTGAGCCTGGAGACGCCCTTGCACCCAACAGCTGCCGGTTCTTGTTGGGAGGTTGCGCTGCTGCCGAAGCCGCAGTTCCGCCCAGCCGCCCGTGGAGCACATTGAAGGGGAGGACTGGGGAGGGACTCAACTTTCCAGCGAGCTGAGCAGCACGCCTGCCACTGACGTCCCCTTACACCCCAGGAGGCGCATAAGCGCCGGCAAGGGCTCCCACAGCACGGGAGCTCTTCTTTTTCGTACTTGCATCTAATTTTAACGCTGAGCCTGGAGAAGCCCTTGCACCCAACAGATGCTGGAACTCAACTTCCCAGCGTGTTGAGCGATGCGCCTCCCACTGACGTCACCGTACGCGTCAGGCATAAGTGTTGGCCAGGGCTCCCGCAGCACAGGACGCACTCGGGTGTGCTGGGCCCCGCCCGGGCCAAGCCCGGGCCAAGGGCAGGAGGGTCTGCACGCGTCCGAGCCAGGAAGAGGCAGGGCTGGGCCACAGCTCTTAGCCGTACAAGGCAACTGGACACCTGCTGTTACATAAATGTATTTTATATATTGCTAATAGTCCAGAAGGTTGTGCTTTTTAGGCTATCAGGTGTAGGCCATGACAACAAAATGTAAGGCTACAGAAGTACGGGTAGGGGGGGTTGTTGGAACACTGGATGTGTTTTTAACAAGGGCAGAGTCAGTTTTAACACATGAAATTCAGCTTAACTGCAGAGGTGGTCCCAAGGTGTTGAACTCCCTGAATGTTAAGTGTTCTGGAGATTTATTAGACTTACCCCCGGCTGCATGTCCCTATGTTTTGGACTTGGCTGGTGTGCCACCGCTCAGGCCAGATCAAACTGAATCCTGGACCCAACTGCGTAATAAAACTGTGGATTGACTGTCCAAACACAAAGGGTTTAGGGTACCTATGAGTAACAACATTATCATGGTGCGCAGAATTGGGTGGGTGGGACAATTTCCAAATATTATCTATGGAGACTGTGTGGTAATTACTTTCCATATCCCATCAGTTGTCAAATCGATATTGAGGGCCCAGGTTTCTTGTTCTATGATCTCTCCCTGTATCTGGGCCTTGCCATTGGGATATTTTTATAAGCTTTCCTCAAGATTCTCATCGTCGGTTGTTTCCCCCATTTTGTTGTTTAATAGGTTTCAGGTCTTTACTGGCTTGGATGCCCAAGATTGACTACCTCTTCCTGATGTAGCACCTGTGATCTTAGATAATTTTTCTGTAACACCGGACGAAACAATTCGTGGTCACACAGTCAGCTTGTCGAATTTCAATATTCCTTGCTCCTTGAATCAACAAAATTACCCAGCTGATACAGTAAAACCCAGTCTTACTCCGACCTCAACAGATGGTGACATAATAAAAGTATTGAAGTGGAACATTGCCGGCCTAAGAAAAAAAAGGGTGATGCTTCTTGGGAACTTTTTCTTGCAACACACCACATTATAGCCCTGCAGCAAACGTGGAAGTCCAACGACCCTTTTTACTTGGAAGAGTTCATATCTTTCTGTAAACTTGCTATACCCTCCAGTATTGGTAGAGCAAGGGGGGGGCTATTATGGATCATTAATCTAAAGCTGTTCTACAATGCAAAGTTGATCGATTCCTGTTTACCAACCCTCCTAGTGGTTCACTTTTACAAGAATTCAGGAGACATAGCTTCTTAGGGCTCTTACGACCTTTTTGAAAAACTATGGAGATAGCTCAGAAGCACACAATTACATATTAGTTTTGAGAGATTTTAACTGTTCTGCCAGGCTGGAGGAGGAACATGACCCTCAGGGGCTAACCCATTTTGAACATACCTCGTCTGGTATTTTTTTAGAAAGTATTTTATCAGCTCATAACCTGACTTCCCTTGAGCAATCTGACAGGACAGTTCGTAACAGGGACACTAAGTGTAACAAAAAATGATTTTAGTGATCATAACCCACTGACACTGAACCTTAACATAAGGCCTAGATGGATCAAGCTATTTTTTTGTCGCAAATGGTGCAAATCGCTTAAATTCACCATTTGCGACAAGAAAATAGAAAATGGCGATGTATGTAAGTTTTCACATCGCAAAATAAGTAATCGCTATTTTTGCGATTTCTCATTTGCGATGTCTACAATTTTGCAAATATTTTCTGCGATTTCTTAATTTGCACCGTTTCTTGTTTGCGAAAATCGCAAATTAGAAATCGCAGCTCAAGAAATTGCAGAACGATGTATGAAAAAATCGCACATTGCGAAAACATGAATTTCTCAAATTAAGAAATCGCTATTAACACTAACATAATTCAGGTGGTAACCAATTTGAAAGTATAAGAAGGACCTCACAATGCATTTTTTTTAAAACACAAAGGCTGCACTTTACCTGATAGCAAGGAGGCTGCGCATTCAAGCTCTTGCACAGAGGAGACAGAGGCAGGAGAGAATATTCAGACTACGGATAACGCTTTTCCAGCAAACAGAAGAAGACATTTTTGAAAAATATAGACTCCATCCACACACCATTTTGGACTTAATTGATGAATTGAAGACATTTTTGGAACATGAAACAATAGAACTCATTCAATGACCACACATGTGCAGCTATTGTGCTCCCTGCATCTTCTGGCTTCTGGTTATTTTCAAAGGGTCATTGCAGAGGTTGGAGGTGTGTCTCAGAGTGCTCTTTCACGTTTTTTAGGGTGTTCCTAGAAGCAATGATGAGTAGGCTTCAGCATCATATCTACCTGTCCAACAATCAGCAAGACATTCAAGATTCAAAATTATCAAATTGCACGTTTTCCACATGTGATTGGATGCATTGATGGCACCCATATTGCCATCACTCCTCCTGCTGCCACAGAATTTGTTTACTGAAATAGGAAATGTTATCATTCCCTCAACATTCAAATGGTGTGTAATGCCAACTACATAATCACTGATATAGTGGCTCAATATCCAGGAAGCACTCATGACTCTTACATCTTTGGATTGCATAGACGTTTGAGTGCAGGCCATTTTGGAGAGGGATTTCTACTTGGTAATTATAACTCCATATTACAATTTCTATTTTTTTAAATACTTTACTGTTTTAATTTGATGAAATAATGCTACATAATTGTATTATTGCTGGTGATAGTGCATATGCTGTACGTGGTTTCATCTTGACCCCTTACCTAAATCCTTCTAATGTACATGAAAGTAGATATATTAAGGCACACCATTCAACACGTGGAGTCATAGAAAGGACTTTTGGAATTTTAAAAAAACGGTTTCGTAGAATTCACAAAAGTGGTGGATCCTCACAATATAACCCATCTAAGTGCTGCAAAATAATAACTAGCTGTGCAATGTTACATAACATGGCCATGAGAAAAGGAACACATTTGGAATTGAGTGACTGATTCTTCTGACAATGATGATTTACCACCCCCAAGAAGAGTTGTAGCCAGAGTAGGAGTTGCAGCTGAACGACAAAGATGTGCAGAAATGACACACAATTTCTTTTAGGTAAGAATAAAAACAATGAAATGTGGTAGGTGTATCAAAGGTAAATTTTATGTAATCAAACACAGAAGACATAGTGGTTTTTTTTTTAAACTGAAACCTGTTACTGCACAGGAAATAGTACTTATATAAGTGAAGTAATGCAAGTGCATATGTAATCAAAGGTACATTAAGAACTGAAGGTACAATTATTTCCTGCGTTGTCTATTACTAGAGCGCTGCACTGCTTCATTGCTCCTAGTAGCTGTTTCAGGAGTGAGAGAGAGAAATCTGTTTATTTAGACCATGGTCTCTAAACTTCGAGTTCATAAAAATTCTAAAACATTACAATCCAATCAATGACAATTGATGCGTAATGATCTCTAAAATCACACAGTTACTTTTCTGAGCTGCTCTACTTATACATTTATAGCAAGCCATAAGATACCATTGGCTCATATTTTCAGTATTTCCAATTTAAAAAAGGATCAGTAAAAATGTTAAAAACATCTGAACTTAGAAAAATAAGCATTACAATCTTTAAAAAACCCCTTTGCATACATAATTATTATTTTACAAAAGTTAAAACCATTTGAACTAAACGTACATCGGTCTTTCACATTATCTCCTGCAAAAGTAGGTAAAGAATGAATCACAATACTTTCTTGAGTTTTTCCCTGGCCAAACGATTTACACTTCTCAGATAATTCCCTAGTGCAATTGCAGTATCCAATTTTTCCATTTTTATCAGTAGAATAGCAGCTTGCCCTCGTGAATTTATGCCATATTTTATAAATAATGGCCGTAAGAACTGCTTTCTCACTCCTAAACTTGTAAGGCAATGCAACAGTGTGTGCATGATATCACACTTCATCTCCAGTCCACACTTACATCGACCGCCAGGATATAGAGTTTCTGCCTTTAATCTCCCCTCCGATAGCCAAGGGTTAATTCCAATTCGGATTTTTAAAATTTCCCACCTCAATCCGTAGTTCGGCAGGGTTTCTAAGTATGGATACCATGCATCATTTTCCCATGCTTCTAACATACATTGGACCGACTTTTTCTTTCTCAAGTATTTTATGTACTAGTTTCTTGATAGCTCCCTTCCTTGTGCTTTAAGTAGGCCCTTGGTGAATGCAATTTCTACAGGATTCTGGTTGACTCTCACCTTTAAACTACCGGATACCTCCTTTATTTTCCTTTTTGCCTCTGCTGCCCATTTTAGGTTGCTATGCCGGATTTCATTACTACACCAAAGGGACACCTTCTGGGTTTCCTCTAGTAATTGTCGTTTCCAGAACCTTGCCACTGCCATTTTGGCCTGAATGTTCCATGCTATTGTTCCTGTCCCTAATCTGATTGCCTGAATCATCGCTGACTTCGGCAAGGACAGAAGCATTTTCAACACCTTACCTTCCTCTCGATCCCAACCCACTTTGCCGCTGAAGTGGAGAACTTCCATCCCATACAATACTTGGGGAGGGATCATTGCTTCATAAGCCTTTAGCATGGGTTTATGCGACCGGTCCCCATAATCGCTATTGAATTTTTTCATCCCACAAATAGAGTATGATGCTTTTGCCATTTGGGCTTCAATATGTATGTCCCATTTTAAGGAGCTTTCAAACCATAGGCCTAGGTATTTATATTCCTTTACGGTTTCCAATTTTGTTTTGCCTAGGTACCAGCTATAACTTTTAGACCTTTTACCAAAACATAGAATCTTTGTTTTATCCATATTTACTACTAAAAGTTTAGCCTTACAGTAGTCACTAAATACATTTAATTTTCTCTGTAGCCCTAGCTCTATTTGGTCAATTATTACTAGGTCGTCCGCGTATAGCAGGCTTGCCACCTTCCTGCCACTCATTCTTGGACTAGCACTTCTTTCGACTTCCAGTGCTGCTGGCAGATCTGCTAAGAAAATAGAAAAGAGGAGTGGGGCCAGGACACAACCCTGTCTTAGCCCGTTTGCTATATCTATTTTCTTTGTCAGTGCCCCTTGAGTGTCTTTAATTACTTGAGCCCAGTTCTCTCTGTGCAATTCTTTTAGGATTGCTAGTAGTCCCACTGGGATTTCATATTTAGTCAGGCACTCCCATAGCTTCCCGTGGTCCACCAAGTCAAAGGCTGCCCGGAAGTCGACGAAACAACAGAACATGTTCCCCGTTTGTTCTGTCGACTTACGGGCAAGTGCCCACAGGGCATAAGAGTGGCCCACCGTGGAGTGCCCTTCTTTGAATCCCCCCTGTTCTACCGGGACAATTAAGTTCCCTTCTACCCAAGTCTTTAGTTTGGCCAGCACTATCTTAGTAAATATCTTCTCCCCAATATCTAACAGGTTAATTAACCTGTAGTTGTTTGGGGTGTGCTTATCACCTTTTTTATGTAGGGGCCTTATTATTGCCCCTTTCCATTTATCAGGGAACCTTCCAGTGTCTAAAATTACTCGGAATATATTAGCAAAAAATTCCGCCCACCAGTCTGTTTTGGTTTTAATTATCAGTGCCGGGAGGTTGTCGGGGCCTGCTGCCCTTGTTAATTTCAGGCCCTTTATCGTTTTTTTAACTATAGAGACCGTGAAGTCAAGTTTTATATCGGATACCAGACCGCTCCAATCTGTGCCGATGCTCTTCCCGGTAACTCCCAGGTTTATATAACTCCTGTTTCAGGAGTGGGATTTCTAGCACTCCTGCGCTGACTGATGTCAGAGGTTGGTGTTGGGTTGCTACTGCTCCTACTTGTACTCTCCTCTGTATCTCCCTGTTCAAAGAAAGCACGTGCCCCAGAGTTAGCTGTGTGCATCAATTCCACAGCAGAAGTCACCTTATCTAGGCCTTTTGAAACACTCCGGGTGCATTCAGAAACCATGCGCTGCCTTGAAACACTGCGCCTAGTGAAGTTTGAGGTCACAGAGCATAGACTATTAATAGCTTTTGAATACCCAAGCATTCTTGAATGTTTACGGCGTGCTGCCCTATTTCTGCTTTCTTCAGACCTCTCAATTGCCATGCAAAGTCTGTCCATTGAAGCAGCTACTTGCCTCATCCCTTCTCCCATGCCAGCGTTGCTCCTATTCAACTTGAGTACTTGTCTGTTAATAGACCTTAGGGCTTTATGCTGCTTCTGCTGCACATCCAGCATGTTTTGTTCCAACTCTGCAAACACAGTAGGATTGTCCTCTACAAATGCCCTGTTGGGCCTGGATCTTTCCAAAGTGTACGCTCTTCTACGATTAGCATTACTTGGCTCTACATTGTCAGATCTCAACATTGTCTCATTTGTACTCTCTCTTGTCCCTTCAGGTTCAATTTCCTCATCATCAAAAGAAGGCAGAGGGGCCACATGTCTTCTTCTAGCCCTAACAATAAACAGTTTCCAATTTTTCAAATCAAAAAAAGTATTTATGTATTTTTTTAAACAGCATTTAAATTAATTCTTAATTATCTAATTTCCAGAAAGTATGGAAATTCACATGTAATGAAGAAACAAAAGTTATAAATCTTTAAGAGTCAAAATGCCTCACTGCAATGGGAAAAACCTGTGAGCATCCCCTAACATCGACTACATCCATGACTCACAAATGCACATACATACATGCACCCTTCTTACCTTCTGATCCTTGTCCAGGCTCTGAACTATCAATATGTGCAACTCCACTAACACTCTCAGGCAAGAGTGTTGCCTCTATAAGTTCCTCATGAGGAGTGGGCTGGTCTGCAGTGGAAGTTCCCCCGCCTGTCTTGTTTGCTTCTTTAATCCTTTCAGCCAGTTTCTCCTTAGACCTCAGGCGCATATCATACCACCGCTTTCATAACTCTTCGATGGTTCTTTGGGTCACTCCAACAGAATTTACGTTCTCTTGGATTTCAAGCCAAATTTTCCTCTTCCTTGCTTCAGGAACTTTTAAAGCTTGCTTGCCCAACAGCAACTCATGGTTGCAAGGCATTTCTTCTATGAGAGTTTCCTGCTCCTTTTCTGAAAATTTTTGTTTCCTTTTCCTTTTCTCACCAGAGGAACCTCCTTGGGAATTTTCAGCCTCCATGCTGCAAGGAAACAGGTCTGTACAGCTGCAAAACTAACTTCCAACTGCCACTGGGTGTGGGTCAGGCAAGCAGGTGCAGGTATTCAACTACACTTCCTGACTATGAAGTCATCAGATTGTTCCAGCATTAGCAGATTCACGCTTTTTGCAATTCCTTATTTTGCGAAATTCGCAATATTCTGGGATATTTAGGAAATCGCAAAATAATCCCAAAACAGTACATACATCGCATTATGCGATTTCTTATTAGCGACTCACAAAAAATCGCTAATAAGAAATCGCAAAAACTAAGATTGATACATCTAGGCCATGGTGTCAATAAGGGAAGGGTCATGACCAAACTCACTAATGCTAATATTGGTCCTAAAGATCAAGCCCGTAGAGTGAGGTGGGAAAGGATCATCCATGAAAGTTTTATCGATAGCTTGTTTACTAACTGTGCCCAGGAGTTTAGGATCTGCTCAGACCAGGATTCCCAACCAAGATCCGTCCTTAATACCTTTGGCTTAATCAAAAAGCAGGTTGTTTCTAATTTAACTATAGCCAGTAAACCAAGGCCCCCAAAAATTAATAAATGGTTTCACAAAACCTGTATGACTACCCATAAGGAAATCATGCAGGAGCTTAAGCAAAAACCAAGGGTGGCATCACGGGTCAAAAATGTAAGGAAGGCTTTTAAACTTGCAGTAGAGAGCAGGAAAAGACAATTAAGGGGGATGGCCTGGGAGGAGCTTAGCCAAGCCAGTGTGCTGTCCAATAGCTCTAGCCTCTGGTCTGTTGTAAACAGGCCTCTGTTTGATGATACACCAAACTCCAGTAAAGACTCTCTAGTTTCTGCTGAGATGTGGGTGCAACATTTTGGAAATGTGTATAGCTACACGACCCTAGGCGCACCCTCAGGGCAACCTGCTCTTGGACTAGTATGCCCCCCTCTTGACTTTACAACCGATTAAGGTTTTAAAGCAATCACATCAACTCTCAGGGGGAAAGCCCCAGGTCCCGATGGAGTACCGGCCGATCACTACAAGGCAGATCCTAAGCTTTGGGCTAAGATCTTAATTCACATTTTCAATGCATCTTGCGTTTCTGGTTTTCCACCGTCATGGGCAAAGGCAGTTATCGTACCAATTTTTTAATAGGGAGCAACGGATGATCCGGCTTGTTACAGGCTCATTTCGCTCCTTGATTCCGCAGCCAAAATCATGGGAAAAGTTGTTTTGGCATGTCTAGCAGAGTGGCTTGATCAAGCAAACATAGTTTCAGATCTCCAATATGGCTTTAGGCAGGGGAAAAGCGCTTTGGACAATGCCTTAATCTCCATTTGGTGAGAGGGAAGTACATAGTTACAAAGCGCGGGGATCTCCACCTGGCCTTTATGGATTTAACCTCGGCCTTTGAACTTGTTAATAGGTGAAGACTATGGCTGATTCTTCAAGATATAGGGCTAGATGCTAACCTAATTTCATTTGTGGCTGCCATCCATGAAAACAACAAAAAAGCAGCAGTACGCTATAATGAAGATGTCGGCCGACTGACTCTTGGGCAGTCAAAAGAGGGGTTCGGCAGGGGTGCTTACTGGCCCGTGCTCTTCACCCTCCACATTAATAAATTAGGGGATTCTCTGATCTCCTGTTGTAAAGATATACCTAGAGCCGGCACCAAAATGATTCCTGCATGTCTGTACGCTGATGACATGGTTTTGGTGGCCAGAACTACAAGGGGGCTGTACCTCTTTTAAATTGTTTTAAAGATTTTATGTAGTCACTTGATTTAATTACTAATTTCCCAAAATCACATGCTATGACCATAGGCTCAAGGAGGGCAGCAAAGGTTAAATTCTATTGCAAGGGGGTTAAGTTAGCAAATGCACCTGCTTTTCCCTATTTAGGGGCTCTTTTTGATGACCAACACTCATGGTGCACGCAGTGTGCACATAAAAAGAACGTGTTAGTTAGAGCATCAGGGGCTACTCTAGAATTTGCAAAAAGAATAGGATCAAAACCACTCCCAGCACCTATGATTTATAATGCCAAGTGTGTTCCCATGGCGGCCAATCACAGCAACATCTGGGGTTATACAGATGTTAAAGAAATTGAAGGGGCCGAGAACACTTTTTTGCAAAAATTTCTCTTGGTCCCCAAATCCATCTCAATTTTTAATATACATGAGGAACTAGGAGCGGGTTTTATTTTTTGATCAAATCGCAGTTGCGCCTCTATTACGTTGGTTGAGAATCTGGGCTCAACCAACTCCAAATTTAAATCAACTGATCATCCGAGACTGTCTTGCCTTAGAAAAGGTGCTAGACATTCCTTGGATGAAATATATTAAGGACCAGATTGAAATTCTTGGCTCTCCTGACTTATTTTTGAGCCCTACAGCATTGGGTAAACTGGCCATTAGAGACCTAAAGCAGCAGTTTTTAGATAGATGAAAAGGATTAAGAGAGGAGAACGAATTGAAGAAACCTATGGTGAGAAGATTTGTCATATTGAGCGTGGGCCAAAAGATGCAACCATACCTATCCTTTATAAATAAACCTTATCATCTTTTTGTCCTGACAAGATTTAGACTGAACATGGTTCCTTGGCTACTTCTCTTCCTTCGAGGTTACTTTAAAGAAGGCACATTAAATCCCTGCCCTTGTGACAACTTCTCTGATCAAGATACACTTCATGTAATGTTTTTCTGTGCCTATTACAATCTATTGCGCAGAAAGTTTATTCTCCGACTGCTGAGAGGTTGTTATTTTGTACAAGTTAGGCCGGCGTTGGTCTGTTTACAAGCTCTGGTGTCACCTATGGTCTGCTTTGGGGTACCCATCTTCCTAACCGGGGCGATTAGACATAAAAGTAGGCTGCCCTTGAGTCACCCTGCGGATATGGTTCCTAATCATGTTATGTAAAAACTGTTGGTATGTTGCAGTCTTGTTTAATATGAATTTTCTTACTTTTAATTGTAAATACGAGTAAGTGTCTGCTGGGCAAATTTTTATTCTTTTACTCCCAGGCCAAATTATGTCATGGTGGGCTGATCTCTCATTTATATGTTCTTTTTTCTCGTCATGGTTTTTACAATATGTGTTTTACTTTGTATGACTTGACGTAGCATATGATGGTCTGTATCCTATTATGTTGTTTCCTAAGGGGTCTGTAGACAATGAATTTCTTGTTGAGTAGGATCTCATGATGTTTGTTAATTATCATATGATCTTATCATCTACTTATTTATTTTATATGTCTATTTTATGGTTGATATAATGGGGGACCTTAATTGATTATATATTATATACCTATGTATTATAAGGTTTGCAGAATGACTTGTTCTTTTTTGTTGTACTATTATGGCTTTAATTAGCCGAATAAAGTTAATTTTGACTGACTGACTGATAGTTAGAATAAATCCAACAACTTGTCAAGGTTAGATTTATTATAACTATCACGGAAAAAAAGTTACGGAACTGAAAAATCCAAATCCAGCCTTCTAGCAGCCTCTTCTGATTGGCCAGCCTTTGGCAGGCTGAGCTAAACTGCTCTGATGAGGTGTAAAGTGGCCTCCACAGATACAAAGGACATCTGGTGGGAGTAGATCTGCAAGTTACTGCGTAGAAAGCAGGAAAGGTACTGAGTAGCCAAACTGGTCTTCAAAGAGGGAACAACAGTAAGGACAGGATACAGGCTCACACCCACTTCCTGCAACCCCAGGCAGACAGGACCCTCAGTAATTGAACTTCCCCCAGGCCTCATCTTAGCCTCCAGGAATTAGCAGAGGCGCTGGAAGGGGAGTGTTAGGGAACTTTAGCCACTCAAGTGGGTTGCCTTAGCCAGTTCTTAACTAGGGGTAAGTGAAAAATTCCGCTTCACCGGTGGAGTTCCAAGAGTTTTCGCGAAACCGCAGAGTTTAAAAAAACTCTATGAAGAGACGCAGAGCAGAATATTTTCTGTCACAGTGCTCATCAACATTAAGTTGGCAAGTGCAAGCAAGTGAAATTGCACAATAGGCCACCTCCCAGCAAGATTTCTGAACGCGGGCAGTGGCGGCAGGTTGCTACCACTCGCATGGGGAAGGTGCAGATCTTCTTGAGGAAGCTGATGCTCAAGCAGAAAATTAATTCAAGCTGTAGAAAGAAGCAGCACCCTCTGGCACTCCACGTGATACCATTCGCTCTGATGTTACAGTGGGGGAGAAACTCCTGGTTCTTAAAATTAGCGTGAACAGTGAGACGTACCAGACTCCATCGCTCACGGAACTCCACGTAGCATGGCAGAATGTTTTCAGCACTTTGTGGGGCTCTTCATAGCGTGACTCTGTGAACTTCCGTCAGGCCTCATCTCAGCCTCCAGGAGAGAGTTTCTTTATTTTGAATTTTAAAGGAATAGTGCTTTCTAGTATAAGAATATGCCCTACTTCGGAAGAAGTGGTCATACCATAGGGTGGCACCCTGCACCCCATTGATCAGGGTGCCACCCTGCTTGTCACCCAAGAACACTGGATTTATATGGGAGAGCTGCAGAGCTACTCAGATGCCTGTCTCAAAGTACAAGAAGAAGAAGGGCTGCCCTGCTGGACCCTGGTCTGCACCACTAGGATTGCACTCTGAATGACTGCACCTGCTGCACACTTTGCGAACTACAGCCCTAAGTATGTTGCCTTGCTTTGAATAATGAAGGAGTGGACTAACTGAAAGCAACAGGTTAAAGAGTTCCAGCTGCATCATCTCCAGCAAGAAGAAGCCGGCTTCCACCTTCAGCTATACCTTGAAGGATTTGGCCAGGTACTTTGTGGGAGACGTAGTCCCAACATCCCAAGGAGCTTAACAGTGTATTAAGGAATTCACAATGCCAACTTGTGAGAGGAGTTGGCCTCAGTAGTGAAAAACAAATTAATGGGTTTTTCACTACGAGGGCATGCAAAACTTTAAAGTACATGTCCTACCTTTTGCTTGCACAGCAACCTGCCCAATGAACCCGCTAGGACCTACCCTATGGGTGATTTATGTTTAATAAAAGAGGATCTTTAGGCTTGGCATATGGTATACCACTTTACAAGGGACTTACACGTAAATAAACATGCAAAACAGGTGTAAACCAACTATACCATTATTAAAGGAGAGAATACATGAACAATAGCACTGGTTAGCAGTGGTAAATTACCCAGAATCCTTAAACCAACAAAAGCAAGGTCTTAAAAAGGGGAGGAGGAACAGAATCATTTTGCCCAAACTGCTTGAACTGATGTGGTGGAAGTATGTTCTGTAAAACTGAAATTGTGGCCTGTTAAAACATTCTGCCAGTGATTGGCCCCTAAGCAAAGGCTCTATCATCAGTCAATCAGAAGTCAATCACTTATTCTCCAGCTGTAAATGGAGGAGGGTATACATTGAGCAAACTAGGGTTTGACTGGGTGGGAGCCCTACAGTTTGCGGTTGAGCACCCCCTAATTAATCCTTAAAAAGCACCCTAGTCCAGAGGTCTTCAATCTGTGGGGGATGACCCCCAGGGGTCCGTGGAGTCCTGGGAAGGGAGCATGCATTGAAGAACCGGGTTTTAGAACCCAGCGGCGCCAGGGGCACGCCCAAAGTCTTCAGGTTCACCTGTCTTAGAATACAGAGACACAGGATACTTCTTGGTGGCGTCAAAGATCCAGTTTATTGGCTGCAGCCAGAAACAGAAGTCCACGAAGTACAACACAAGTATATTCGTAGGAGACTGCTCAAATTAGTAAGGCAAGTCATCCACTTTTATGCCAAAAATCGCATTCTGGACTAACACCCACTATTCACAATTTGTCCAATCATAGGTAACATTGCAAAAGGTATCGTATGACGAAAAATCCACTTTTCAGTTGTCCGGCCCACCATTAATTATACAGGAAAGCCCAACATTCCTTCTTACACAAGCCGGACAAACACATAATAAAAAGACCACAACCCATATCATAAACAGACCATAAAAGAAGAAACAGAAAACAGATAAGAAGCAGGATAAGGGGTGTGTGTGCATACCAAACTCTACAATGTCCTGTGCTTTGATCCTCAATCTTGATCAACTACTGGGCAAGGAACTGGCTTAACAAGGTCAGCTTCAGGCAACGGGGTCAGTTCACTCAGGTCATCCAGAAGTCAGCTAACGCGTACATGTACTAAAGACTTGTTCGGCCACAGTCATCGGCCTATCTGAGGGCAACCACAAAATGGCTGCCATACACAAAATGTAACCCATGATTTGGAACGAAATACCCAAATACATAGTGAATCCATCGGTCTAACATGATGAAATCACTCGTACTTGCCGCACTGACTAGTTACGGTTCGCTACTATCAAATTCGTAACGAAACCATGACATTTATTAAACGGGTTCAGAATTCACAGAACCTCAGCATTCCCCAACCTCACTTGTGCCTTGAATCCAAAACGTTTGCTCTTTGTTTTAAAAAAGACAACCATCCCACGATGGCTAATTCTGATCGTTAAAATACTTCAGCTGAAGTTTCATTAATTGAGTCTCCTGTGCTGTGAAAAGCCTTCATGCCAGGGTGCCTGCTTGCTCGAATGAAATGTAATTGTGCGCTATGAGTTAATTTGCAAGTGTGAAGGGTGCTTGGGAGCATGTTCTGGCTTTAAGTGATCAAATCAATCCAAGCTTTGTGATGAAAAAGATTTGTTTTTTTTGTGGTAGTGCACAGAGTTAATAACTGGGCTGTGAAGTGCTTACTATTAACTGTAATTGCATTTACACAGTCCTTAGTATACCTAAGGAGGTGTTAAATTGACAGTTATGTAAAAACGGAATGCAATACATAGCTCTGGCATTATTAAAATCTACATTTTGGAAGCATAATTTTTTCGCAAAATTATTTCCACATTTTGTTGCAGTCTATCTTATACTGTGTGTAATGAAAGTATACAATAATTACTTACATATTCACAGTGCTTTCTGTCAAAGGTTGTGACCTTGTAGCACTAAAAATGCACAAGTCAATATTCTCCACTGTACCAACCAAGATTAAATTCTGTGGCTCTCTGGTTACACACAGACCTTGTCACATGGCCCATGGAGACATTGTCATCTTCTCTAAGTTAGCATGAGCATGCTGCAGACTGTCCAATGCTTTGTGCAAGTTACTACACAAGTTTATTTTGCAAATGCCTCTTTTGAAATTTTCACATAAGAACCTACCACTGTTTTCATGCTCTGCAGGTTCCTGGGATTTAGTCTGAACATTGTAAAGAAGGTCAAACCACAATTCCCCTTGTTATTCTGTTCTGGTCAGGCACTAGCACCTGGGCAAAACATATAGATGCAGCTCTTGTTTGGGAATATGTACTTTGGATTTATGGAATTACACAAATAGGTAGCACACACTTGGAGAGGGACCTTTCCAGGGAGAAGAGAATGACAACACCAATGATGTAGCTCTACATCATAGAAGCAGAATGATTATATATGGAGATCTTCTAATATATAATCATTCTGCTTCTATGCAAGGGGAGGGAGGTTAGGGTACGCTGTCATTTTTAAAATGACAGCTGCTTTTATGATTTATGGGCTACTTGCTTTGCTGACCCTATTTGTGTAATGCAATTCAGTTAAATTCATCTTTATTCGATTCACACAAGGTGTATCATAAACATACATGACCACGAAAATTCAGTAAAAGAAATAGATTAGGGGATAAAATACAGTAAAACCAGAGATACAAAAGTACGAATCACAATTAGACATCAGAGCACATATAAGTATACCGCAGGTAAAGACTTTCTTCTCACTTGAGTTGCCCTAAGAAACCTTGCAAGTACCACACACCTATAAATATTTGGAAGAAGTTGCAGATATAAAAACGCCGGCCTCCATTGTTTAAAGTATAAAGAATTCAGTAAAGATTGAATAAGTCCATATTAAATTTACAAAAACAACTATGTGCATGGTTGATTGATATGACACATTATCATAAGGGCAAAGCAGTAGGTCCTCAAACCAATTATTATTGATTGGGAAGCTTATCAGGCAGTGAAATATAGTTAACCTAAAACGTGATAGAAACAATCTGTGTTGAGCTTTAATAACATTAAAAAGGTAAGGTTGGATGGAAAAGGTGGTCAAGACCATTTGATTATATTGCACAGTTGGGTTGGCCAGTTCCACACACAGTCTTAAATCCTCCAGTTGGTTTAGGCTCTAAGATCTTAGTGCTCTCCTCAAAATATTTGACAAGGTTTCAGGTTGATCATAAAATTCAAAACGACCAATGTCTGTCATAAAGTTCTTAATGAACTTTAAACAAGGAATATTTAAGGCCAATTCTGAATCACAACAGTCCTTGACTATGGTTCGGTTCAAGTCCATGTAGTCAGAGGTCCATATTTTGGGCCAAAGCAGGACTGGATGAATCTTGATCAGGTTTACTTAATAATTAGCTCCCAATTCAGAGTGACATACATGATTTGAACAACTGGAAGGCAGTGCTAAAAGCTTTTTAAAAAATACATTTTCCACCAGCTGTATAGATTCTACATTCCTGTGTCCCCATATTTCAGAACCATACATTACAATAGTTCTACATTTTGCATAATATAAGGTTAACAATGGGGGGCGTGGCAAACTACCCTTCATAACGGACGCAACCCTCTAGTGCTCCGTCCAGCGGTCCCCTATTATCCAGAAAATACTCCTGATAGTGCCATTTAAGATACCGCTACACAGGACTGGAGATCGGAAGGCACGCTGCACCCGTGGAAAGCTGTGTTGAGGAGCGAGATGCTGTGGGTGATGGGTGCAGGGCCCTGCTAATGGTCGGGCCACACGCAGACATTTTGGGGACAAACATGGCTGCCCGCTGTGACAAGTCTGCTCTGTCATAATAGCGGAGTCCCCGACAGCCCTGCGTCTGGCCAGAAGTGATCCCCTGCCGTCGGAGCACTGGTCCCTTGCTGAGGTGTCCTCCGTGATCCATACAGGTGGCCTGAAATTGACGAGGTGCGCAAATTGCTGCACCCGAGCGAGACAGCGGTGACCCTGGTGCCCTGTGCGGCTTGGACTATCACCGCAGCAGTGAGAGAGCTCCCTTGCGCCCGGAGGCCCAGCTCTCTTCTGCGGTGTTCTCTGCGCCTGCTGTTGAAGATTAGGCACACAGCTGGGAGTGCCTCTGGGGACGCCAGTGGCTGTGTGCTGTCTCAGAACCCAGAGTGCTCAGGAATTCGGGTGCTGCGGAGGCTACAGCATACCCTTGCCCACAGCATGTGTTATAAACACACCACCCATGGATACAGGTACTGGGATCTGAATAGAGCCAGTGGCTGTGCGGCGAGACAAGTAGTCACCCCAGGCTCCGTGTGGTGTGGTGTGGAGAAACGCAATGGGCAGAGATCCCGCACCCTGAGTAGGAGCTTTTGTCCTGAAGGCTGACAGGTATAAGGCCCACTTTGGAGACAATCTTCTGATGTGGAATAGACCATCTGGGTGGAGCTTCTGAGGGACACTGGAAAGTGGGAGAAATAGGGGGAGGACAGTGGTGGAGCCCGGCGGGACCAAGTGAAATGCTGCTGCCCGTCGTAGAAGCGTAGCCAGAGGCAAGGCGACAGCCCCCGTGGCCTGGACGGTTGAGGAGGGCCTGTAGTGGCATTAGGAGTACGGCCTGCGAGGTCAGAAGTCACTGGAGAAGGGAGACTGGGACACGCTGGTGAGGAGACTGAAGTGAAAGCACAGACGGTGTTCCCTGTGGGCGGCCTTTGGGATTTCTGGTTGGTGCTGGCGGGGCCCTTTGGCATTTGGGGGCCCCCATAAAGACCTCTGACTGGGACTTGAGTAAATAGGCTGGCGACACGCTACCAACTGGAGGAGTGTTAGAGGCACTGGTGGAGAGAGGCTGTTGTAACACCCACTATCCCATCTTTTGGACACCATTGCTGCTGTGCCACTGGTTGCTAATGACTTGATGCTGGCTGAGCTGAAGGAGTGTTAAAGACACTGGTGGAGAGAAACTGTTGTAAAGCACACTATCTCAACTTTTGGATGCCACTGCTGCTGTGCCACTGGGCGCTAAAGACTTGCTGCTGGCTGAACTGTCCGTGATCTGTGGAGGGAACGTCACTGGGCCTGAGTGAACCTACACTTCTGGCAGACGGAGCATATCTTCCTGTTGATAAACAGAATTCTCAGAAGCGCTCCACAGATTGCACGGTCTGGTGCCTAGAGTACTCCCATAAGGGGTACAACGAGGTGAGACAGCCGCTTACAGCACCTACCTGACCACTATCCTAGGGGATCTTCTGGAGTGAAGACCAGTTGGCTGATTAATTATTGCCGGCACGTTGTCCGCTCTTCTTGTAACCTGCCAATGCCCACGGAGCAACAATTGGTGATGGGCCGGATACGGGCCAAGGTACAACAAGGACACATGCGTGCTACCTGCCTTGATACTGTGCAGGGGACTAAGGGGGAGATGCTAGAACCTACGACCACAGCCCTGGCGGTCAAAATGGATTCTGTCCTTGCAGCAGTGGAGTGGATTGGTGCTGCCCTGGATCATACTAGGACCTCCCTGGAGGCCTGAATCGACAAGGTGGCTTTAGACTTTACCCCACTGCATGCGAATCACAGGAAGCTGGCTGATAAAGTTGCTGTACACGACCAAACTCTGAAGGAGCTCCAACCCGTGGCGCAAAATCACACGGCCACAGTGCAGGATCTGATAGACCGCGCCCATATGCTGGAAGACCGGGCTCAAGATGCGGCAGAGCGCTCACGCCATAAAAACATCCGCGTGGTGGGCTTACCGGAGGGCGAGGAAGGTAGAACCCCGGAACAATTCACAGAGAGAGGGTTGCACGATCTTCTACCTCAGGGAGTACTGTTTGATTGGTTTGTGGTGGAAAGGGCTCATCGCATACCAGCACAGAGGCCACAGCCGGGGGCCAGGCCACGTCCCTTCATATTTAAATTGCTCAACTATAGAGATAGAGATGTGGTGCTCCGAGAAACACGCAAAATGGGCTCCTTTCAAATGAGCAGCAGTCAAGTTATGCTTTTTCCAGACTACACTGCTCTCGTACAGAGGCGTAGGAGCAATTATACAGCTGTGAAACACCAACTCCGGTCCTTGGAGCTACCTTATTCGTTGCTGTTCCCGGCCCGGCCATGTGTGGTCACAAAAGTTGGGGCCCGCTTCTTTGATTCTCCTGGGGAGACGTGGGACTGGCTAGAAGAGTCTGGATTGTGGACGGGTGTGTGGCCCATGGGCCCGGATGGTGACAATGCATCGAGCTGGAAAACGAGACGACAGCGGAGGAGGGGGCATCTGAAAGCAGGTAGCCCAGGGGCTTCTGCCCCATCCCCTGACAACATGAGAAAGGAACGGCGAGATGCACTGGAAGCTGTAGCAACCCTTGGAACCCTGCACCTCCAGGACCGGGAAGACTGTTACAGACAGACTATGCTGGTGACCAGTGGCTCTTCATTACCATCCACAGTAATCTCGGAAGATCTTTGCCTGCCAGTGGTCACCCCTCAAACCGCTGATGGCAATATAATATGAAGCGATGACACAATGTACTTTATCGTGAGCAGCTCACGCAAGTATAATGCTGTTAACTGTAATGCATGGCTCACTGGCTGGTACGCTGGAGGGGGTGGCCAGCTTGGGTTAAACATCACACGATCCTCCCATTGAGAAGATACCTTAATATGCAGCCCATCAGTGGGCAAAACACGGCTCCACCGAAGGCTGTGTATACGACTGTCTGGGCTGACAGGTTCACATGCTACCGGCCCCAATTAGACACTTCTAGAGCGCTGGTATTTGGCACACTGATCACATTGGCACTAAAGGGGAAGGCTATCATATAACATCTCTAGCACGCACTCCCCATAGGCAACATATTGCCCTAGTTCAGGATCTGTCAGTGTTACAGAAGTTTGGACGGCCATTGCAAAATGACCGCCGCAGATGTTTGGATTTTCTTAGTTTGTTGTATGTGGTTCTATCTGACGCAGCATTCCGACGTAAACATGCAATCCCCTTGTCTCCACATCCAACGAGATACCCCGTCCTGGTGCCCCTGTCGATCACCATAAACAGACATGACACGTGCTGATATAATCATATGAAACATACATGGTATGTACACACCGGCGTGTCTATACTCCATTATCACATATCTCCAGCGTCTCTCAGATGCAATCGCTCTGATGCAGGAAACACACAATACCCAGCCGGAACTTGACAGACTGCCTAGGCGTCGGAGAGGCCACATCTATGGCACAACATATTAAGCGCATGCGAGGGGCACACTAATCTGGGTGAGGGCGGGCACCCCATTCACTTGCGAGGACACCGTGACAGACCCCGATGGCAGATACACCCTAGTGAAAGGGACGCCTAATGGCCAGCGGATATTATTAGGCTCCATATATACCCCAAACATAGATCAATCCTCATTTCTAGCGAGATTATCCGTAATACTGTCACCTTACGTTGGGCTGCCCGGACTGTTGGGAGGGGACTTCAATTCGGTCCTTGATGTGCACATAGACAGGACCTTCCCGCCACTTCGGACTGCGATGGCAGCTTCTAACGCACAGGCGCTTGTGGACTGGTTGTCACGTTGGGCAGTACTGGATATATGGCGCATCTTGCATCCCACAGATCAAATGTGCTCTTATTACTCTGCAGCTCACGGTTTACATGTGAGGTTGGATCGGGTGGTGGGCTCACAGTCCTTGGTCCCCCTGGTTGAAGTGGTGGAATACCTGGGTAGGACACACTCCGATCATAATCCTTTATGGCTAAGACTGAATTGGGATCCTGGCCACCCCCCATGCCCACCTGGCACCTCCAGCCTGCTGCACTGGAGGATCCAGACTTCAGTGCATCCCTGGGGTCAGCTGTCCTGGAATATTTCGAACACAATGAGGGGATGGTGAGCTCTGCACTGGTGGAATGGGACGCCCAAAATTGCCATTAGAGGGCACTGCCTCGGGGCCACGTGGAATATACGTAAGCAACTGTCCTTTGCGCTCACTCGTATAGAAACGCAGTTACTCCAATACGAAGTTAAAGGGGAGAGTGGGGGTGGTCAGTCAGGACACGTAGAGGATCCCAGGGCACAAGATGCGTATTTTATGGAGAGATTAAGATGGCACAACTACGCGGCCCATACAGCTCGCACACACGCCAAGGCAGACAGGGCGGGCCAACTTTTGGCCTGGCTGTTGAAGCAAGAGAGTAGGCATGCCCCAAAAAGAGATACACAACGTGATGGCGGACCATTACGCAAAACTGTTCCAATCCAGGGGGCGTTGCTCCGAGCCTGAACTGGAGAGTTTTTTCGCAACTATCCAGTTACCACCAGCCTCAAGGGTGCATCAAGAGGCACTTAACAGTCCCCTTACACTGGAGGACATCGGGGAGGCGATCGGATCCATGGCATCCTGGAAGACGCCAGGACCAGATGGCCTACCGGCTGAGTATTACAAGGCGTACCAGGAAGTTTTGATACAACGCCTGCATACTCTCTACTCCACATCTCAGATGGATAGCACACTGGCATCGTCCATGCGGGGGGCCTATCTGGTGTCTCTCCTCAAACCAGACAGGGACCCCGAAAACCTTGGATCATACAGGCCTTTGGCATCCTAAATACAGATTACAAAATCTTTGCTAAGTTGTTGGCAGAACGTCTGGTGCCGGTGGTCCCCGAATTGGTCCATACTGACCAAAATGGATTTGTACCCAAACGTAGTACATCGTTGAATTTGCGGAGGTTCCTTCGGGTGGCAGCAGATAGTGGGAGGGAATGGCCTAGAGCAGGTTGCCTGGTGCTGGACCTCAAGAAAGCTTTTGTATGCTTAGAATGGAGTTATCTTGCAGCGGTACTGCTACGATATGAGTTGGGCTGGGATTTTCTGCAAATGGTGGGCCTGTTATACAAAAATCCCCCAGTCCGGGTGCGGCTAGGGCCATACATATCAGATGCCATCCTGATATGTAGGGGAACCCGGCAGGGATGCCCACTGTCTCCCCTCCTGTTCGCGTTGGCCATCGAGCCCCTGGCGGCGACTTTGCAAGCAACGCTGGGAGATGGAATACCCCTAGGTGATGCAACGCACCAGGTCTTGCTGTACTCGGACAACGTCCTAGTCTTTGTGAGAGATGTGGGAGCTATCCCAGTTTGCTTAGATCACATCTTGCGTGACTTTGCTGCTCTTTCTGGGCTTAGGGTGAATGTCCATAAATCCTGTCTTTAAGCATTTGGGTTAGATACCAGGGCCCCGGGTTATGCAGGGCCGGACTGGGAACCACAACCGGCCCTGGCAAAGTGCTCGGAATCCTCCCCAATGAGGGGGGGGGGGGGTTGGAGGTGCCGCCGAGCTCTTTGCCGGGCCGGTTTTCGCCCGATTTTGGTGGAGGGCCGTTTTATGGCCTTGTAACAAAAACGGCCCCTAGGGGCCCAAAACCGGCTCCATCGGTGCGGCGCACCGGGTGATTGTCTGGTGCCCACTATGGCCAGTTTGGCCCTGGGGTTATGTACTAGCTGGCACACAGGTGCAGTGGAAAGCTGATACCTTCCGGTATCTGGGTATCCAGATTTACCGTCAACTAGTTGACATCTTTGATGGTAATCTGGGTTGTGCGGTGACAGCCATTAAGTCGCAAATGAGCTTCTGGAGGACGCTTCCTTGAACAGTTACAGGTAGAGGGGCATTATCTAAAATGGTGGTCCTTACGCGTCTCCTGTATCACTTCGCTAACTTACCATTATATGTCCCAGCAGCCTTCTTTAACAAACTTGCTGCACTCCTTAGAGATTTCCTATGGGGTAACGCGTGTCATAGGATAGCGCTGGCAAAGTTATACTTGCCCGTGGACCAGGGGGGCCTAGCTGCCCCCTGCTTTGAACACTACTACTTGGCTGCACAATTGCAGTGGATAGCCCGATGGCTCAAGGAGGGAGGCCGGTATGATACCCCGACCACAGAACTCTCCCTTTCATTGGACTGTATCACTAAGCTCTTTCACCCGGCTGCCAAGCTACCAGCGCCGACACCCCTCCTCTTAGCAGTGGCTTACAATAGTTTCCGCTGCTGCCTATACGTTACCAGGGGCCTGGTTCCCTATGCACCTGCTATACCGCTAGTGGGTTCTCCTAACCGTCCTGGGGCGCTCACGTCTCTGGAGCTTTTAGAGTGGCATCAAGCAGGCATACAGACCCTAGGGGACGTGTATCAGGATGGTGCGCTTCTACCATTTGAGTAGCTTACTGAAGAGCTCGGGCTTCCACCTGGACACTTTTTAAGAGATCGTTCTCTGATCACCACACGTACTTCTTTTTTTAAATATATTTTTTATTTTTCAATTTGCACAGAATATATACAACATCCTAACACATTTGACTTCATAGTTTGTCATCAGTTTATACACAGTACCATATAGGTTGCAATTATATTTTCTTACAACTTTCTTCACCTATATCGTAATCTCTTGGCTGAGATAAAAAAAAGAAGAAAGAAAATTGCTCAGATTATCGCCATAGCCTCCTTCCATCTAGTAATAGGCTCCCATATTCTTAGGCCCAACTGTCTTCCTTTCCTTCCTTTCCGTGCATAGATGGGCTTTTCTAAATTATATGCTGCCAAAAGATTAGCCAACCACACTTGCATTACTGGGGGGGTGTTTATCCAGCCAAGCCTTTGCTATGCTTAGTCTATAGACTGCCATAGCATTAAACATAAATTCTCTCTGTGGTGTATTAACCTCTGGACTTATCTTGTAGTATTCTTGTAGGATTCAGTGTTGTTTGTATATCTAAG
Organism: Lissotriton vulgaris; assembly: GCF_964263255.1. Taxonomy (NCBI): domain Eukaryota; kingdom Metazoa; phylum Chordata; class Amphibia; order Caudata; family Salamandridae; genus Lissotriton; species Lissotriton vulgaris. The sequence goes on from NW_028249315.1 coordinate 40,774, forward strand.
GATACATCCGGGAACTTCTCTATTTCTCTAATTAGAGTGTGTAGTTGGGGACAGGTAGCAAATGTATGTATCATGTCTGCCTCTAAAGAGTTACAGCGTGGACATGTTATACCTGTGGTGCCGCCCCTCTTTGCTATTCTGGCTGGTGTAAAATACAGTGAGTATAGTGTTTTGTAATGCTGTGATTGCAAGGGAGCAGAGCAGAGGATTGTACGTCCCAAATCCAGGGACTCCTCAAACCAGCTTATTTCCCCGTCCAGTTTCTCTGCCCATTTCCTAATGTATTTCTCTCTATCGTCGGGTTTTCCTTCTGCGAGGCTTGCATAGAAGCTATGTATAGTACAGTCCCCCCTAGCCTAATTTTCTCCAATATTTCAATTTTGGCAAAGCCCATTGGACCACCCCGTTTATTGCATAAAAAGCTCCTCACTTGCGGGTATTTGAAAAAGTCCTGCCTATCTAAGCCAAATTTGTTTACCAAATCTGAAAACTGCACGAGGCCCTCCGAATCCATCACATCTCCAATCTGTACAATTCCTTTCTCCATCCAACTTGTGATTACTGTGTCTGCAAAAATTGCTGGTGGAAAGGACCTGTTTTTATACATCCTAGTGAACCAGTTGAATCTCCACAAACCAACTTTCTTTAGAAACGCGTTCCAAATTTTGATAGCTGCCCCAACTGTCTTAAATCTTGTCCTCTTATAATATCCAAAATCTGTGCAGTTTAAGAAGCAGTTTTCCGCCTCTGCCCCTAAAACCGCAGTATAAATTTTGGTAGAGTAGCTTGTAATTCTTTGGTCAGTACCTCCTCCCCCTAGCAACCCTTGCATATATATTGTATGGCAGCAGCCCAGTAATACAATCTAAAATCTGGTGCACCCCACCCGCCCCTCTCTCGCGGGAGGGATATGAATCTATATGCTCTCCACGTCTTGCCCTGTGCCCATATGAATCTATTGAGGATTACCTCTAGTTCATTGAACCAACTACCTTTAAAAAAATAATGGGATTGACCTAAATAAATATAAATAAATATAAAAATGTTGGCAATATCAGCATCTTGATAACATTATTGCAGCCCACTAGAGATAAATGCAAGTTGTTCATTCTTTCCAAATCTGTCTTTACCTTGTTCATTAAGGGGGCCATATTGCTCTGTACCACAGTGTCTAAATCCGCTGAGATTTCGACTCCCAGATATGTAGCTGAGTTTACCACCCTTTGATCATTACAAACTACAAACCTATTGCCTACTATCTGGGTCTTAGTGCTATTCAAGCTATATACTCTGAGATCTGCCCAAACCGTTGCGCCTCGACTTCCATTTCTCCAATAGCTACAGATGGATTAGGTGTCAAGATGGCTACGTCATCCGCGTAGGCTAGCGTTTTTACCTCGCAACCGTTCTCCCTCATTGGGGGAATCTCAGGGTTGCCATCCAGTCTGCGCAAGCAGGGGTAATGATGGACAGCCTTGCCTAGTCCCCCTACAGATCTTAACTGCTGCCGAATTTCCTCTGTTGACTCTAATCCTTGCCGTTGAGTCTTTATATAGGGTCCTTATAGCTTTTATATAGCCCTCTCCTATGCCGCTCCATCTCAGGGTTTGCCATAGGTAGTCCCAGGAGACCCTATCGAATGCCTTCTCAGCGTCTAGAAAAAGCGCTGCCATAGGGTCTCCCAGGGTACCTTCCGCATCAAACATTGTAATTATCTCTCTTACATGTTGGGTAGTGCCCTTGCCGGGGATAAACCCGTGTTGGGCGGGGGATACCAGACCCTCTATAATCCCAGCAAGTCTCATAGCCAAAATTTTGGAATACATTTTGGCATCGATATTCATTAGAGTAATCGGTTTATATGAACCAGGTGCAGTTGGTGGTTTTCCTTTTTTTAAAATCACAATAATGTCTGCTCCCCCCAGTGGTCTGGTATTGACTCTGCCTTTTGTTCCTGCAGCATAACATTAAACATATCTATAGCAAGCACCCCTTGGAACACCTTGTAGAATTCCACCGGTAGTTGATCCGGACCCGCTGCTTTACCCGAAGGGAGACTAGCCAAGGCTGACATAAGTTCCTCAAGACTGAACAAAGAGTCTAGCCCCTCTTTTTGTTCGTCGTTAGGGGCGGCGGCGGGGGGGATATCCCTTAAGTAGCTTTCAATCTCAACAAGATCTCCTGTATTGCCACTAGAATATAGGTCCATATAAAACTGTCTGAAAACCTCTCTCACTGAGTCTGCTTCGGAGATTGTGCTACCCTGCCTGTCCACTATTTCTTTAATATCTGATGCCGCTAGTCTCTGTCTGGTTCGTATAGCTAATATATGGCCCACCCTCTCGCTTAGCTCATATGCGGCTTCTTTTTTAATCAGGTAATTCTCAGCTGCCTTCTTAGAGATATTTTCCGTGTCTTCTGCTCTAAGAGCTACAATTTTAAGCAGATGTTGTTCTAAAGATAGCTGCTGCTGTATGGCTAATGCTAGTTCATCCTCTTCTTTAAGGAGATTTCTAGATAGTTCCTCTATTTTAGCTTTTTCCCTTTTCTGACTAGACAGTACAAAACTCAGTGTCTCTCCCCTGACCCCCACCTTAAAGGCGTCCCATACCACCCCCGTGGGAGCAGTTTCCCTATTGATATCCCAATAGCTTTTAATCCACCCCTCCATGTGTTTTCTATATGCCTCATCCTTCAGTAGCGCTTTTTCGAATGTTCATTGGACCTCTCTTCTTTACGTCTGCCTTGAGTTGTGGATGTCACACCCCTCTCCCTCCATCCACCCTAGTACCCTGTGCTCCCCCTAGTTGTTATACACTGTGTCCCCATCTTCCTCTAAGCCCTTGACCCTAGCCCGACTTCATCTCTGCGTGAATCCCCACTACTTTTAGATATTCTCCAGCCTTCCTTGTATCTAATTAATTGCTAAGCCACTTAACCCCCTTTCTGGGATTTGAGCTCCTCCGGGAATTGCTGGGCTTTAATCTCGGAGAGGAACATCCTCACTTTCCCCCTTGTAACTACCTTCAACCTAGCCGGGAAGAGGAGGTATGCTTCTGAGCCTGCTGCCTGAAATGGCTTTATTAATTGCCTGAGCCTCCACCTTCTTTCCACCGCGACATGACAGAAGTCGGGCCTAGCAAAGAAGGTGGTGCCATCAAATGACCGTCTACTATCCGGTCTTGCCTTGTCCATTATCTCTTGCCTGAGAAGATAGTTCCCTAAATTAATCAGAATTGCCCTGGGTAGACCTGCCTGTCCCCCTCCTCCTGCTGCTCTTCGCTCCTTCCTTAACATAAAGGGGAACCTGTGGGCCCGTTGCACCTCCTTCTCCCACTGCCACTCTGAATCAGGGAACGCCCCCCTCAGTAGTCTCACTACAAATTTCATAATGTCTTGGCCCTCTGTCCCTTCTGCCACACCCAGAAGGCGAATGTTATTACGCCTTCGGCGATTTTCAAAGTCTTCCAGTTTCCACTGCAAATCCTCCGTCAACTTTTCTTGTGTCTCTTTGAATTCCTGCCAGGCCCCAACCTCCTCCTCCAGTTTCCCTGTTCTCTCTTCTACTTCTGTGACTCTGCCGGCAATCTCACCATACAGTTTATTCACTTTTTTTAGTGTATTATGGATTTTTTTTGTGGCTTGCCTTGCCCTCCGACTTTCCTTTCTTGCCTCCCCCTGCATCTGCTTAAGTGTGCTGAATAGCAAGTCAAAAGGGGCCTGTGGGTGGCAGGGTTGATAGGAGTTTTCTCAGGTGTCAGCGGCAGATTGTTATCATCCTGATAAGTCTGTAGAGTAGCAGAGTAGTCCCATGCCAGCTTGTTCCCATGCTCCATATTCCCAGGATCTATGGGGGGCTCCGACCCCGGACCATGTCTCTTTACCCTGGGCCATCTTTTCTTTTGGATACTTTGTTTGCCGGATGTGCTGGACCCAGAGATTGACCCCTCATCTGAGCTGACATCACTGGTTTGGGTTGTGTCTGTATCCTCGTAAGGAGAGAAGAAATGTTCACCTTCGCCTGAACCTCCTTCACCTCTCCTTGCCAAGCTGACATTACTACCCCAGGTACTTCTAGCCCGTCGTGGTTCTTGGAGCTCAGCCTCAACCATCATAAGGGCCTCCATCATGTCAGCACTCCCTGTCATAGAGTTCTCCACTCCTGTTTCTGACTCAGTATAGTTTACCCCCCACCCCCCCGCAGCGGCGGTGGCGGTTTCCTCACCGTAATTTTCCTTTGCTCCGGCTCCGCTTCCTGTATTCTTTGGAATCCCCAGAGGCGCAGTTGTTTTATCGGAGCTTGAGACTGCCGCTAGAGTCGCCGGGATCTCTTTACCCGTGTCCGCTCTACCTCCAGAGCCTTCGCCGCTGCGAGCGTTCAAGTCAGCATGTTGCCTAGCAACCGGAGCGTCTACAGCGTCTGTGGCGTCCTAGAGGACGTTTTCACTCAGGACCGGCTTTTCTCCAGACTGCAGCGCGAGCTTAGGGGAAAATGCTTCAGCTAAGGTGGGTTGCCTTAGAGCGGAATCCTTGTTTCTAGCCTTCTCTCCCACTTTTCCTTGTTTCTGCTTTTCGGGATCGAGCAGATCTTTCATGGGGGTGACCTGCTCAGCCCGTGCAAGTACTTTCGAATGTGTCTCAGTCTTCTTTCCTTTAGAGACAACAACTGTATTTTTACGTATTGCTCCGAGTGCTCTCTGCGGATGCTCGGCTGGCTCGCTGACAGTCTCCTTCCTTGAGCTGTTCCCGCCGAGCTTTGGTACAGCGGGGTCCAGCTGTATTTTCGCCTTCTCTTGCCTCGCAGGTCTGGGGGGCATCCTCGCCAAATGTTGCTTCAGCCCCTGAAGTTCGAAGGTCCAGCCGGAGGTTTTCCTTCTGAGCCAGGCCAAAACTAGTCCGTACGTCAGGTGTTTCTTCGCAAGTCTACACCCTATTAAGCCTGCCTGTGCCCAGTGTACCAGTTCCATCGGGGGGAGCACAGCATCTCCTCAGATCACCATCAGGCAGTATAGGAGGGAGAGAAGTTTGGTTCTACTTCTCACCACAGCCTCAAGATGGCCATCTTGCCTCTTTGTTAATGGCCTCACCACACTAACTTCTAGGTGGGGGGACATGAAAGAAGAGCCGAGTCAGCATCTCACCATACAGTAACTCCACGTTATGGGACGAGGCCGACACTTAATCTGTTGGTTTGCGGCATCCCTCCACACGCATGCGGCGATAAAGCTAGACTCACTCCGAGGCAGATGGGAAGAAGATTTGGGGCAGCAGTTAGAGGACAGAGAGTTGGAATAGATATTGAAGAGCCCTACTCGCATTCCCAGAAACATGCGGTTCCGTCAGATTCAATAATTCATAATTCACAGGGCGTACCTCATCCCCGAAAATTTCAATAGGTACTTTCACCATGTGGGCGTGGCCTGTCCACATTGTGCTGAGGTAGAGGCTGGCCTAGTGTGCATGCTGTGGGACGGCCATGTACTATATACCTATTGGCGGGCTATTAGTGAGACTCTCTGCGCATGCACAGGCCGTAAGATATCCTTTGAATGGCCTGCTTCCTTACTGCATCAATTTCATAGGACCCCTGCCACAAAGGTCACCTCTTGTTTCCTAGACCTGGGACTGGTAGTTGCCAAGCGCCTCTTAATGAAGCACTGGAAAGCGCAATCCCCACCACACATAAGGGTGTGGAGATATTCCCTCCTGGCGTGGGCCAAAGTGGAGGGACTGGCTATCACACGGGAGGAAACGCTGGGCCTACGTATGACACCCATAGCAGCGCAATGGGAGGGTCTACTTCAAGCCCTCATACACATGGAGGAGGGCAGCCCGGGGCAGAGGCCAGTTGAAGAGGGAGGCATTTCTACAATCTAAGATAGGTGGCATGTCAGGTGCACCCTCATCCCACCATGCAGGCACATTCATGCAGTCTGTCAGTTGGGAGAGTTGTAGCTGTGTGCGGTGGGCGTCGTAGCAGCTTTATGGAGTCCTGCCAGACGGGTTGTGAGCGACGGGGAGGGGGGACAGTTGACAGTAATGGGGCGAGGGGGGAAGAGGGAGTGGGGGACGGGGGAAAAAATGAAGAATATGCAACAAGAAGTTGGACTTAACTGCTGTAGTTGGGGGCTTTTTGGGAGTTACTGTTTGTTTTTCTATAGCATCTGTGCACTCAAATGAACTGTATGACCTGTGACACTTTGCACGTGGCACAACCAGAACTACTTCACAAAAGCATAGTTAACTCTCTCTCCGCCGTCATGGCCTATTTGCTATGGCCCTTTTGCTGCTGGATTAAGTATTCTAGGAAGTTAGTCGTGTTAATCATAGACCAGTGTAGGGTATACCCATTAACTTGTGAGAGCTCTAAATTCTCCATGGCTAGAATGTGGTGATTGACCCTCTAATCTTTTACTAACAAGGAGTTTAGCACTATGCTCCGAGGATAATGATCACTCATTGCACAGTCATGTAAAGTAAAATTGATAATGAGTGCTGAGTAACGTTTCGGGAAGAGTAAAACGTCTATAACTCTTTTACCCATGGTTCCATCAAAAGTACAAAGTACATTGGTTGGGCTATTACCAAACTTGTTACTGAAACCTGGATCATATTTAAAAATAGGCTCGTAGAGCTTCTTACCAATGTAGAAATTGACTTTGAGGGCAATTTACAGAGCTGAATATTGAATTCCCCCAACAAAATTAAAATGTTGTCCCCATTCCCCTTCGATAAAATGGATTCCAGATCAGTATCTAGTAAGGTCAGTAGGGCCAATATTTCTGAATCGCCAGCATCATTATAGAAATTAACTAAAATCAGTTTGAAAGATGCAGAGAAGTCAAAACTAACAATTTGATAGTAAGCACTGGCTATCAGCCGTCTTCAGCCAGGATAGCTTAACTCCAGTGGCTTAGTGAGCAAGGGACCCACGTCTGGGCATACCCTTCCCACATAGGGTGAACAGCAAAACACACAAGATGATGGATGGAATGTTGCACAATGGCAAAACATTCACCCCCAGCCACAGATCTGGGTTTAATCCATCGTTATTTTGCTCACCAAGCCACCCCAGTTCAGACATGTCCATATGCACAATTATCTCCTTGTCTGGTGGGGGTAATGTCAAGATTGGTAAAGCTTCAAAGTTCATGTCCGGTTGTATAATGTTTATAGAGGTTGAGATTGTAGGATCAGGATTTAGCATGGCAGAAGCCACCAAGGATGTATCTTTTAGCCATTCTATCCCAGCAAGATTAGAGAGAGTGTTAAATCTGTTAGAAGTTGCAATAGAGTATAGGAGGGTATTAGCTTAATTTAAAATTGTAGGTGAATGTTGCAGGGTACATTGTGTCGTAGAAAATCGCTGTGTCAAAACATTTGGCTGACTGAACAGTTGCCTAGGGGGCTTATAAAAGAAGTCAAGCGGCAGAACTGTCATTTGGTTTCGGTTTGGACACATAGTCTTGGCCCATCCCAGTACATTGTAAACCAGTCCTGGAGATTTAAACGTGAGGACCACACAGTCACCTTGAAAAACTTTGCTATCTCTGCCAACTCACCCAACCTGTCTAGCCATCTTAAAATCTGCAAAGAGGGTTCCCCCAATCCCACTTTAGAATTTAACCAATTGAGAGATTTATTCCCCAGTGAGTTCCATGTTTCATGGTGTGGAGCTTCAATGGGTGGGACATTTGCCAAGATGACAACATAAGGTGTAACATCAGGTGGTAGATCTAGTCGGTCCCTGGCAGACGGGGGATGTTTATGGGTTGTGCATCCTGCATAAGTATTGGGCTTGGGGGTTGATGGTGTCACCTTATTTCTAACCCTTGTTGTATTCGTAACCGGAATGCATTGTGTCTGGGTCACTGTAGTTGGTACTTCACAGAGGGATTGAGTTGGTTGATGAGGCACCCCGCGAGTCCCCATTTTAAATTGCTTTGCTGGGAGGTTTGTAAGGGTAGTAAGATCGGCACCAGCAAGATTGGCGTGGCCAGTTAACTCTTCCCTCCCTTTCCCAGTAATACCCTAATACATCTCATTTGTTGGAAAATCTTGCAAGTTATGGTTTGAGCCAGCTTGTAGCAGAGCCAACACATGTGGCAGGCCATACGTTTGATGGTAAAAAATTCCGGAGGCAAAAAACTCCTCAAAGTAACTGTTCAAAACAGTGACAGCGCTATCAAAATGTCCAGGCGACAGAGCTTTTCAGCCGGACCAAAAATTTGTGAAACAGATGGCAATGTTCTTTCAGAATAAAGTTCAAGTGGTATATGAATGGCTAGCCACTGCTGCTTGTGTCCCAAAAACGAACAGTGCAGATTCCTTGGATCACCGGGCATCTCTGCTAAGGTTGTCACATTTTTCAACGCTGGAGAAGGCTAAAGTTGCCAGCCTGTTGTTAAATACTAAATCAGGTTGACCTCTGGACCCATATCCCCCTTATATATTACATCTGGTATCGGAAGAAGTAAGTTCCTCCTTGACCCCTTTATTAAATTCGATCATCATCTCTAGGGAGTTTCCCTCCTCGTGGAAAAAGGCATGCATTAGGCCCATCATAAGAAAGGCCTCCTTATACCCCTCCGAGCCAATACACTACCGCCCAATCTCCTGTCTCCCATTACTATCAACATTCTTGGAGAAAGCAATGGACCTAGAACTGACAGAATACCTGGATAGCAGTAACATTCTTGACTCCACAAAACATGGCTTCCGCTCGCGGCATTCCACCGAGTCAGCTTTAATCATGGCCACAGAGGAGATCCGTAAAGTGATGGATGGGGGAGGCAGAGCTGCACTCATCCTGTTAGATATGACTGCAGCCTTTGATAAGGTAAATCATGCAGTATTTCTGCATCGATTAAGTGATGCGGGCACTGAAGATGTGACTCTGACTCTACTTACATCATTTCTAACCACACAAGAACAACTTATCCATTGGAATGGCCTGCAATTGGGAATCCTCCATCTCCCATGTGGAGTCCCACAGGGTTCGGCCTTGTCTCCGACATTAATCTATATGTCAGTCCTCTGGCTCGGGTAATTAAAGAGCATGGCATAATGTTGGTGTTGAACGCTGACCACACTCAACCAGTGGTCTCTGTGACACAAAGTCTGGGTCTTACAGCTGAGAGATTTCGTAATTGCCTCACAGATGTAATGACATGGATGAATTCAAACTTTTTAAAGATAAACACAGAAAAAACTGAGGTCCTAGAGTTTGGGCAACTACCCTCTATATGAAGCCAAGCCTGGTGGCCTCCTGAAGCAGGCACATGTCCAGTCCATGTGCCCAAGTTAGGAACTTGGGATTTGTGTTTGACAAGGACATCAAACTTGCCTCACAAATAAATCAAGTGTCCTCATCATGCTTTTTCACCTTAAAAATGTTACAGAAAATTCTGCCCTTCATTTCTCTGTCACTTCGAAAAACAGTGGTCGGAGCACTGGTTCTGTCAAGAATCGATTATTGTATTGCCCTATACTTAGGAGTTAGCAAGGGAAAGACCAAAAAACTTCAATCGCTCCAGAATGCAGCGGCTCAGGTTCTACTTGGCCTACCCAAATATCAACCAACATCAGCGGTGATTAAGGAGTTACATTGGCTCATAGTCCATCAGAGAGTGAACTTTAAAGCCCTGTGCCTACTGCACAAGGCTGTATATGGAGGAGGGGCTGGAGACATTCAAACTCTGTTCTCGGTATACCAGCCCCAACGCTTACTCAGGTCAGCCAATAGAGGATTGGTTTGTGTCCCTAGAACAAAAAGAGTTAGATGGGGAGGAACACGTTCTCCTACCAAGTGTCCATCTTATGTAACTCCCTCCCAGTGACAATTAGGTTAAAATCCAATAGGGCCGTTTTAGAAAAAGGATAAAGACCTGGCTCTTCTCAAGGCCTTAAGATCTGTTGTTTTCTGCATAATATTCACCCAGCACCAAGACGCCTCGGCATAAGAGCGCTTTATAAGTCCCTCAGTCAGTCAGTTAGCCAGTGTACATATTCACTGAACCCAATCTCTATGCACATAATAATATAGCACATTCAACTGCTTTAAGATGATCCGTTATGCTACATAAAGACGTTTTAATGAGCCTATCAGTTCTTGCACAGAATTCCTTAATGAGGGACAGTCCAAAGAGTCAGATGATACAAAAGGCAATCTTTTACTCAGATCTTTCTGGGCTTTTGAGTTCAGTTCCGTTTTTATGGCAGGTGCCCTTTTAGTTGCCTTCATTTTCCCATCACACACTGCCATATTGACCTTAACAGAAGTAGTTTTTGTGGGTTCAGAGATTTGGGGTTGTTTAGATGGGGGAAAGTGACACGAAGTGCCAAGCGAAGCAGAGGTAGCATTTTGGGAAAGCTCTTTATGATTCTCAGTACCTAGTCTAGTGGACTGCAAATCAAACATTTGTCCCAAATATGAGGAAGAAAAACATTTGTTTGAAAGTTCAGTGCCGCTCTCAATACAGGTAGTTAGTGTCTCCCCGCACACTTAAAATGTGTCTCTCTATAACTCCCATTGCCCCTGTTATGAAGTTCATGATAGACTGCAGTGATTTAGGAGGTGATTGTGCTAAGGCGGAACTCAGTTCTTTCATTTTCCCCATGACTAGAAAATAAAGTACATCACTATTTGAAATCCAGACTGGGCACAGTAACAATAGAACAGCAGTGAAACTAAGAATAAACAGAGATTACAATACAGTTGCAGAAGAAGTCAATGCAAACTCAGGGATCAGAAAGATAAGATGTTGGAGGTACTCACAACAAAGAGGGAGGGGCAGGCCTGCCTCCTCCTGCCGCTGACGGGCGCAAACATGCCCGCCCTTGGCCCGGGTTTCGCCTGGGCACGGCCCAGGCACGCTCGCATATGTCCCATGCTGCGGGAGCCCCTTGGTGATTTTTAAAGCTGTAGCATGCGTCAGCGGCAGGCTGGCCACAAAGGATGCAGGGGAATGTTGACCTGACTCCCAGCCCCTAGCGAGAGGCAAAGCAGCAAAGAAGTTAAAATAAATATTTGAAACTTGTTCGTGTCTCTGTCAGATCTTATTGTGGACAAGTACAAGAGTGTGAGCGAAAGGGTGTGTCTTGCAACCGCAATTCCTGAGAGTCAGAGTGTTGTGTTCTGGTTCTGGTGTCTAATCATTTGTTCCTCTGCGAGTGAGCAGGAGGGCAAGTAGGTTACTACAGCTAGTCAGTCCCGGGCTTATGGGTACTAAGGTGGTAGGATAACTCAGTCCCTATATACTAAGGTCCCATAATCCTAAGCATAGTTCTGTGTTTGTGCAGAATCCCTGCAACAACCTCTGCAGTGTATTAACTACTATAGGTTTCATAATGTACTACAGTGCATTTCCTACTGAGTAACAACTTTTTAAATTTATTTTTCAATTAAGCTGCCCATTATTTTATATATAGCTACCTGATGATGAACGACCTAAAAAACTCACAGAATTTTTGGGGGCCGATATATGAAAGGCTTGCGCCACCAGAGCATCACTTGTTTTTGACTCTCCGGTGGTGCAAGCGTCTTATTCATACCTATGAGGCGGCACAAAGTCACCCTGCATGGTGTTGTATGGCCTCATAGATGTGGAATAAGACAAAGCAGTGTAAGTCACTGTGTTGCCTTACTTTGCGTCAAGGAGGTGTTCCATGGGAGTTGTGAGGGTGTTCCCATGCAACACCCATGGATTTTGATGCTGCCTCAGATTTACAGAAACTCTTAATCCTAGGGCAGTGCCAAAACCTTACGCCTCCCCAGCTGAGAAGTAACAAGAATAAATATTTTAATTTCTCTGTGTTTCTGCTTCTTTCCATATGGGCTGCATTCTGCAGCTCACATTGAAAGAGGAAAACAACTCTCTTTTGTGATGGAAGGTGCCCCTTCCCCCACAAAACAATCCAATTATGTTGGTGCTAGGCAGCAATTTGTGGGGAAAGGACAGGAATGCACTTACTTTATATATACAGTGCATACCTGCCCTTTCACATTAGAGGAAGGCAGCACAGCAAGAATACTTGTGGGGCTGCCCTACGCCAAGTCCTCATAAATGAGGCCCTTCGAGGCAGATTTACTAACCCCTTGCATCTCCTTGCACCGCCATTGCGTCAGTATTTTTGACTCAATGGCGACGCAAACAATGCGGCCTACTTATAACGTGACACATCTAGGGAGATGTGTCACGTTGTAAAGCCCTGCGTTGTAAAGCCCTGTGTCACATTATACCTACGTCACGTATAATTTCTGCAGGGTGGGTGTTCTCACTCAGGAAGGCCTAGTAAAAGTGATGCAGTGAAATCTACAAGATTTCACTGCGCCACTTTTAGGATGCCACTGCATCAAAACCTTACACCTGCTTGAAGCAGGCGTAAGGAGTGACGCAGTACAGTAAGTAAAGGCCTCAAAATACATTGCTGGAGTTGTGTCGTGCTTGTGACACAACTCCAGCAATTTGTGACTTTTGGGGCCAACAGATGCATCAGAATTTCTGACGCCTCTGTTAATCCTTGCGCCATGGAGCACTGTATTGTAAATACAGTGCATCCATGGTGGCACAAGGACATTTGTCTTTGGTGCAAGGAAACTGATGCATCTATGCAGATCTGCCCCTTTGTTTTTAGATAAAGTTTGAAGACCTCTGCCCTAGTCTATACTTTATTTTTCCACTTTGAAACCAGATATTTAAGCAATATCTAGCTTAAAATGTTCATTTTATTATTCAACTTATTGTTTAGGCATTTTAACATTTATATCTTACTTGCACTGCATTATGATACATGTTACTCTATCACCTTTTTTGGCAGATATAAGCCTTAATTTTCCGGAGAAGTATACATCAAGAGGTTTTTGATCCACAGCTGTATTACAGTAGAGTTAAATTTCAGTGTAAGCTTGTAACTTGTTTATCTAAATCGTACGTATATTCTATGTCCACATTACACATTATCACCTAATAAGTTACCAGCTCTTTGGATCTGAACCTCTGATATTCGAGTGTCTCCTACTATTGATTTCATTGCCTTCTGAACTTGTCCTCAGACTACTCCGCTTCAGATCTAAAGTTATAGCACAGCTATGTTGTGATTATGCTGCCATCCGTTTGTTCCATCAATGATCTGTCCTGTTCTGCTCCTAGCTCGAAAGATTATGTAGGCCAGATTGCAGCACCCTATGTTATTTAATTCAGTTCAGCTAAAAAATGGTTCCAAAAACCACAGGTATTCACAACTGACTCTCCTTTTTATTTTCGCCTTGGAACATCGGATCACAAGTCTTTAGCATGTGACAGCCTACACTGGTGTGCAATTACTGAACGCGTTGATTTGTGATAACAAATCATAGTGTGGAAGGATCTTCATCCAGTTGGACTATTTTTGTTTTTGCAATGTTCAACAGCAAAGTGTTTGAGTATCTTAAGGAACGTAAAGAAATTAGGGGGATTACACAGCATGAAATTGATAACTGGCAGCTAACTAATGGAAACAGCTCAGTAAAGATGCAAAATTTAACATGGCTAATAGTATTTCTGCTGGTTCTGCCCCATCTTAACCTAAAAAAAGTACAAATACCTGAGAGTTTCCCTCATCGGGTTGGTATTAACAATGTATTCACCTAGGTGTCCTAAAAGGAGACTTACAAGTCAGCACACTTCATTTGATGCTAAATACTAATTAACTAGCATGCAAATAATATAATACTTAGGCAATATATTTGATCATGTAATTGAAAATAATGATTAGAACACGTTTTCACAATATATAAGATGTACTGGCGCATGCATCAAAGTAGGGATTTGGGATTCCTAAATAGCGATTTTTAAGGAATCGCTATTTAGGAATCGCAAAAGCCTATGCATGTAGGAATCGCTATAAAAATAGCGATTCCTTAACATTCCATAATTGCTACTCGCAAATTGCTAGTCGCAATTAAGGAATGCTGTCCCATTCAAATGAATTGGAGATTGCATGAGCATTTTGCGAGTACCAGTAGGTGCAATTTCAAGGGTGCAAGGGTGTCAAAATGACACCATGTTGCACCCCTGAAATTGATCTCTGCACATATGTTGCATGTGTGTGCATGTGTGTGCGCAACATCAAACTTTGAAAAATGCACAAAAGTGCATTTTTCAAAGTTTTGGCAAATTACCATGAAGTTCCACTGCCAGACGCTGTGACATTACCGTGGGGCTGTGTTCTGGTCTCGCTGCTCCCTTTCCCGTGGCCAGGCTTGGCTCTGCCCCCCTGTTCTTACGGGCTTGGACCTACCATCGACCGGCAGGGCTTGGCTCCGCCGGTCTGCCTACTGCCGCCTACAAGCCCCAGGATCCCCAGTGGCAGGACGCCTAAATTGCACGCGCCAGGAGGCGCATAAAGACACGCCTGGGGCTGAGTTCCCCGGTGCCTGCCAGACGCTGTGACATTTCCGTGGGGCTGTTTTCTGGTCTCGCTGCTCCCTTTCCCGTGGCTCCGCCCCCCTGTTCTACGGGCTTGGACCTACCATCAACCGGCCCGGCTTGGTTCCGCCGATCTGCCTACTGCTACCTACAAGCCCAAGGATCCCCAGGGGCAGGACGCCTAAATTGCACACGCCAGGAGGTGCATAAAGACACGCCTGGTCCCTCGTCCCGCGAGGACGCGTGCGATACGCGACGGGAAATGCCCGGGACAAGGGCGGGGCCGTCCGCGGCTGTCAAAGGCCGGAGGAGGCCGGGCTGGGCCACCCCTTTAACATCTGCCGCATCGAACCTTTGGACTTTAGAGGTGACCGGGTGAAAGGGACTATTTATACAATCTGTTCATTTCTGCTTGCCACAGGGTCAGACTCTATTGCTAATAATGTCTCAACCACTAGGGAAGGAGAGGAAGATAACGCCAAGTATAGTAGGGGGAAGTGTGACAGGGACCCTAGATAATTTTATTATTAGAGCAGCAGCAGTGTTGGAGCGTGAAATAGCTCTCATAGAAAAAAGGTTATCAATTGAACGTGTGGGCATAAAACGTTCCAAAAATGCTATAACACCAGAAAGATCGAACCCAGCAAGAACAAGCGGGATTAGCCCGAGGAATATAGGCTCAGGGTCAGATGGGTGTAACCTTGTTAATTCTGTGAACACATCAGTGGATAGTATTTCATCTCCTGAAGAACATCGACCTATTGTTTTAACTACTAAGACAGTACCTGTTGTTGTTGATACTGTGAGACCCATAGCCCCATGCCCTACTCATACCGGGAAGAGGAAAAGGGGTGGAGGCCGTCAAACGGGCAGAAGATCGAAGGTCCCTAAAACGTCAAAAATACCAGTAAAACCACTTCCCCCCCAAAGTAAAATTCTTCACAAATAAACAAATTACACCAGTGATAGCATCGCCAATCACAACATCAAATGTCATCTCACACTTTCCTGTAGATGTCACATCTGGATGTAGTGATGGAGTAGGACTCATACCACAAATAGAACAACTGTTTAAATCTTTTATGCTCCCACTTATAGAGAGATTAAAGATAATTAACCAGAATCTCGGGAAGCTGCAACAGGCAACCCTGGAAAATACACAAACATTGGAGAATCTCTCAGCTAGCTCACAAAAGGGGGGCACACAGTCCTTATATTTACCTATTCCTACATGCCGGCCCCTTATTCTCTTGAGGCTGAGCAAAAGACCACACTTGTCAAGGAACATGGGTTAAAAGAAGGAAGAGCCAACACATCAGGGGCTTCTGGTAATACGTACATGGCAAGAGTAGCCACTGAGCATCAGTCAGATAACATCCCAGCAGCCATTCCAACTAGAGGTATAGGCAAATCCAATGAAGCATCTACAAATAGGGTTAACCCTCCGGTTATTGATTTACCCCTGGAATCCACACCGCTGGTCCTGGTTTTGGGAAATGCCCCATCCCTTCCCGAAGGCACCAAAGAGAATTTTCATCAACTTAAAAATAAGGTTATTCATTGGCTGCATTGTAACACCAGGGAGGGGCATCTGGTCACGCATGATATCATTATGGTTCGCTGTGTGTCTTGGATAGGCAGTTCATGTAAATCTAGAAACGACGATTGTATAGTGGTAAACTTCAATACTCCAACCCCAGCAGAAAGGATACTTAGAGATGTGGTGAGAGGGGTGGTAACCAGGGGACAGGGGATAGAAATATTGCCTCTAGGCTTCTTTTATAGGGCAACAACACACCTTCAACCTGATATTAGGACTAGGGACTATCATTATAGGACATCATATTTCAGGGGGCAACGGAGAATGGGGCTACCAATTCTAATACCAAAAAGGGTGCCCTCTTGGGGTATTTATGGGCTCCTTCCGCTATTTGAGGCTCCAAATTGCTTTGCAGGCCTTTCAGAACTTAACGAATGTGATTGACGATGTGGAGACCATATAACCCATAAATCTCATATTAAAAACATTGCATCTAGTTGCCCATTAACCAACATAGCGCCTGGACTTGCACCTCCAATGGTAACACCAGAAGCACCTGTTCACAAATTTTATTGGCGGGGGTCAGGAAGTAAACTATCCAGTTACACTCTTGCCCGACTTATTAGGAGAAGTCGCGCAGGGTATAAATGAGATACCCCATAATCATAATGTTGGAACATAGCGGGATTAGCAGGGCAAGTTACAGATCCCTTATGGGTCCAGTTCACGCTAATTTGCTGACAAGAAACATGGCTGGTGAATTGTGATGTCTCTCTGGTAGGGTACAGAGCTTTTTTTGTCCCAGCGACTAGAACTACCAGTGCCAGAGCCAAGGGAGGCTTGCAATTTTTGAATCACTGGCTTTACGTTGTAACATTAGGATCGTCTCCATGGCAAATAGAAACATTCAGGCTATCTCCCTGGGCCAAGGAGACAGATCCCTTTTGGTGATACATTTCTACAAAGCCATCAACAAGGAAGAAGGTTGTGGGTAAGCAAAACTGAATAGCTCTGTTAAACAAGAATGTGGCCTACTTAGAAAGAATTTGCTTATCGTAGGAGACTTCAACATTCATCCGTGTGGAGTCCTAAAGTCAAATGCCCGGGTGAAATTGGGTAGTCCACTGATATCGGGACTCCACTTCGAGCACACCATACAGGGTAGTGTACTAAATGTCACGCTCGATGAATATGATTTATTCTCTGCAATGAGCTTTGCTGCCTCACCCAGTATTTTTAGGGAGCCTACGTTTAAGGGTCGAGGCTGCAGGACTTTCATAGACCACATCTTAGTATCTAGATCAATTTTACCCCTCCTCCAGGGTTTTTCCATCATTCCAAGTTCACACAGTGATCATAATCCTGTCTGTGTGACCATAGGAGGGTGTCTAATGAAGATCAAAGATAAAGTACACAGCAGTCACAACTTACAAACCACAGAAGGAGGGCGTTGTATCAAGTGGTGTCAGATAGTCCTGTCCACCTTCCATGACTCCCTGATGGTTGCTTGTGAGGCAGAATTTTATTGTTGTCACAACCACGAATCTTCACCAATGGCATCTTTAAATCTTTTGAAGGTATTGTGTCCAAAGCAAGTGGCATGTTACTTGTCCACTTTAAGACTAGCACATCCCATGGACCAAAATGGATCTGTCGCCTTTGTTCCAAAGCAGCGAGTGATCTTAAGGCTGGGCTGAAAAAAATACCTAGAGATAGAGTTCTGATCTGCACCCTTAGGAAAAACTACAAACTTTCCCTGGCCAATCGCAAAGCGATAGTCAAATAAGAATTATGGAGGGAGCTTTTAGACCCCGTGACCCTATCTAGTAGTTCCAGATTTTGGAGCACCATCAATCAGTCACCTTTTTTAGCGGAAGGGGTCAAAAAAGTGGGCTCCGATATAACTGAGAATGAATGGGTGTATCATTTTGTAGGTATATTTAAAAACACATCGAGCCAGTTAGATCCTCCTGATAGGCTCAAGGATAAGGAAATACTGATGTTCTCTGTGAATGAAATTGAGGAGGGTATTGCTAACCTGATCAATAAAAAAGCACCAGGCCCGGATGGCATCCCCGGGACCTTTTTAAATCAAAACCCTCGTTTGGCCTGAGATCCTGACTGCCGTGGGTAATGCTGCAGCCAAAGGAGGATGCCCTGCCTCCTGGGGCGTCTCGATGATCGTCCCTGTGCATAAAAAAGGGGATCGAAATTGCACTCTGAATTACAGGCCAATTTCTTTGATTGACTCTGTTGTCAAGGTCATTGGGAGAGCAATTTTAAAAAGATTGTGCACCTGGGCGGAGGATAACAACATCATCTCAGATATTCAGTACGGGTTCCGCCCTGGACATTCTACTATTGCCCAATGTTTAAACCTCTATTCCATCATAGGGAAGTACACCATGGCCCACTCTGGTTCCGTCTACATGGCCATCATGGACCTCTCATCCGCCTTTGATAGTGTTAATCGGGGAAGGCTGTGGTGGTCCATGGAGGCCATGGGGGTGGAGCGCGCCCTGGTTGACTTCCTGAGGGACCTTCACAGAGACACAAAGGCCAACATCAGATATTCCAATGACCTGAAGGTATCTAGGAACTTTGACATCAAAAGAGGGGTTAGGCAGGGGTGCATACTGGCCCCCTTCCTTTTTAATTTATTATATATTAATGATTTGGAATGTTCCCTGCTAGAAACTGGGGCTGATTTTCCACATGTGGGAAAGCAAGGACTGCCAGTCCTGCTTTATGTGGATGACGCAGTCCTCTTAGCATGAACCCCCAAAGGGCTTCAAACCCTACTCGATGCATTTCACGGGTTTAAGGAAAGGCGTGACCTGTCCATAAATAATACTAAATCTTACGTGATGCACGTAGGGCCGCGTCCTAAAAGAGAGTACTCCTTTGTAGTGAACGGAGTGAGGGTGCCGAACTGTACAACATTTTCCTATTTGGGCTTAACTGGGCTGCACTCCTAAATAAAAAAAAGGGTCAGACCTGAGCAAATGCGGCACTTTTTGGCTTTGCTGCCAAAATGGACAATCGACCAGTGGCAGCGATGCTAAAAATGTATTGGGCTAAGTGCATATCTATAGCAAGCTATGGTAGCGAGCTATGGGGATATTGTGGCCTCGAGGGTCTTCAGGTGACAGAATTTTTTTTTTTTTAAATAACTCTATTGAGCGCCCCAAAGGGGACTGCAAATCTGTCTGTCCATGAAGAAACCGGCATGCCCTATTTAAGTGATATTTTGGCCCTACGTCCGCTCACTTTTTGGTTGCAATGCTGGCTCAACAAGCACTTAAACCTCACTCATACTATATTTAGGGAGGCCCTGAGTCTTGACTACATGACAAATATTCCCTGGTTCAAATATCTAAAAACTGATTTTTATGAGTTGGGACGCTTGGATTTGTTTTTAAATCCTGAAGGTATTAATAGTCTGGATGTTCCGCTCGTAAAGCATTCCTTCACAAAACTCAGGAAAATGGAAAGAGAAGAGAAAGAACTGTTGAAACCTAGAGTGAGGTCACATCTGATACTCAAAAAAACTCTAGATATAGAGCCATATCTATCGTGGCCGTTGCCCGCCTATGAGCCTAGGAGCGACCGCTGAGCCTGTCACCAGGCAAGGTCGCCCCCACGTACTGCTGCCTGCCTGCTGCCTGCCAGTAAGCCAGTTAGCCTACCGCTGATTGTCGCTTCCTGATACTGCCGCTTCAGACGACCCAGCCGCCGCTGAGCTGCCCGCCCCAGACTCTTCCCGCCGCTGCCTTTCTGCGGCCCCACCCCCCGCCAGCCCATTCGCTGCCCCGCTCCCGCCACCCAGCTGCTCCTCCCTCCCGGCTCCTTACTTATGATGACCTCAGAGCGACTGTGCAGCGGACGCATGCAGCGGGTGCGCCGATTGTGCACCAAAGGCGCACCAAAGGCAAGCCCGTCTGTGCCCGTCCGCGCCTGGACCGCGCCCAACGCCAGGAACCCTGGATCCCGACGATGCCAACGTACCCGACGAACCTACGACACCGCCACCCTCCGTGCACTCAACACCGGCGGAAACCCCACCTGCTACCTGGCCACCCTGAAACGCACCCACGGACCCTTCACCTGCCAGGAATGCAAATTTACCTGCGTCTGCCCAGGACCAGCACCCGCCAAACCTACCACCAGCAAGAATCACCTCAATTGCATCCTTCTCAACACCCGCTCCATCCACAAGCACGCAGTTGAACTCTGGAACCTCCTAGACACAACAGCACCGGACATCGCCTTCCTCACGGAAACCTGGATGAACGCCTCCTCAGCCCCGACATCGCCATAGCCATCCCGGGCTACAAGATCACCCGGAGGGACCGCATCAACTAAACCGGAGGAGGCATCGTCACCATCCACAGAAACACCATCCGCATCACAACCAACTCAGGCGACACCCTCACCACCGCCGAACACCTGCACTTCCAGATTCACACCGACCCCAGGACTACCCTCAGAGGCACCCTAATCTACAGACCCCCAGGTCCACGCACTCAATGACAGCAACACCACCACCTTGCTGGACAACCTCACAAACCTCGGACTCAAGCAACTGGTGAACACCCCCACCCACTACACCAGCCACACGCTTGACCCCGTCTTCTACTCCAGCAAGCACATCTCCTTCAGCCACTCCACCGGACTCCACTGGACAGACTACAGCTGCGTCCACTTCGCCTTCAAGAAAACCACTACCCACCACCACCCGCAACAAGCCCCCCGCGGAAGCTGGAGCAAGATCACCGCCGACCAGCTCACCACCTCCCTCAGCCAGAACCCTCCCAACATCACGACGGACCCCACCGAAGCAGCCCGCAACCTCGCACAATGGATCACCGACTGCGCCGACGAACTCGCACCACTGAAGAAACCACCCAGCGGGCCCCACAGCAAGAAAGCCTCATGGTTCACGGACGACCTCATAAACTCCAAGAAAACCTGCCGCTCCCTGGAGAAAACCTGGTGCCAGAACCAGGCAACAGAGAACATGACAGCCGTCAAGAACGCCACCCGCAAGCACCACCAACTAATCCGGACCGCCAAGAGAACCACCTACAAACGTTCTTTCACCGCAAGATCGCCAACATACACGACAGCTTTGGCGCACAGACCAATGACCCAACCACCGAACCAGCGTACCCAACAGCCACCCTCTGCACCTGGAACCTGGTCAGCACCGAAGACACCGCCTGCACTATGAGCACCATCCTCTCCGGCTCCCCCACCGACCCATGACCACACCACATCTTCAACAAAGGCGACTCCATCATCGCACCCCAACTCCGCGATGTCATCAACAGCTCCTTCGCATCAGCCACCTTCCCATTGAGCTGGAAGCATGCGAACTCAGCGCCCTCCTGAAAAAAACCAGCGCCGACCCCACGGACCTCAAGAACTTCCGACCCATCTCGCTCCTCCCGTTTCCTGCCAAAGTCATTGAGAAGACGGTCAACAAACAACTCTCCGCCTTCCTCGAGACGAACGGATCCCTCGACCCATCACAGTCCGGTTTTTGAGCCAATCATAGCACCAAGACCGCCCTCATCGCAGCCAACAAGGACATCAGGTCTATGCTCGACAACGGGGAAACCACCGCACTCATCCTCCTGGACCTCTCAGCAGCCTTCGACGCGGTATGTCACCGCACCCTGATACAATGCCTCAGCGACACCGGAATCCAAGGCGCGGCCTTAGAATGGATCATCTTGTTCCTCGCCAGCAGAACCCAGAGAGTCCGCCTCCCCCGTTCTGTAACCATTATAGAAATGGGGTAACCCAAAAACGGTTGTTGGACCTGGGTAATCGATATTATTAGCAAAAACAATGGCCCAACCCGAGATAGATTATTGGCTCAATGAATCAGTACTCACAGTTAATCATTTTTTGTGACTGAATGAGTATTAGAATTAATCACCTCTTGTAGATTTAATCAAAAAGTATTCGTTCCACTTAGAATTAATCACCTCTTGTAGATTTAATCAAAAAGTATTTGTTCCACTTAAAAAGCATCCACCTCGAGAAAACTAATTTATTCAAACAGGAGTTTTAATAAATTGCTCCAACACAGCGAGAAAATTCATATATACATTAATAAAATTTCAAAAACGAACGGTAACAAGGAGAGCAGCGTGCTTCTACAAGGGTGCCGGAAAAAAGAAAGAAAAAGTGGTTTTGAAAGAAAGGGTGTAAGCCTCAACAGAATAGTGACATAGGGTTTTATTAAAGTTGAAAGAACAGTGCTGTACAAAATTCAGCAAATTATGCAATAAGGCCACTGATTGCTTATTTCACTTTTAGCATTTATACATTCTTTAACTGGCATGTATAATGTTTGAAACGACAGTGGTCCTATTTTTTGGAGAAGAGCGTCAACGTTTCGACCCGTCTTGGGGTACAGGGGTAGCTGGGGACCTCGACCTGCGGGTCTTCCTCAGGACGTGTATGACACAAACTTCGTACCGTGGTTAAAAAAGCTGTGAGCCCAAAATTTCTTTACATGGGATGATCAAGATCCTCCTATATCTGGATGGTCTTAAAAAACTGATTGGTCACAGTCCCACTCCTACAGTTCCGAGTTAATGGTCGTTGGCCTTCCACATAGTTATTCAGGTGATGATGTCGAAGGTAACATATAGGACTTAGTCCGTTACTTTCAGTGTTCATATACGGACATCATTGGTGAATATAGATGAAGCTCAGTCTCTGCGCCAGAAAATTTCTTTGGATTCATAGAATGGCGGCCCTCACTTGGATATGTTCGCGAAAGTCTGGTCAGCATCTACCGAAGTCATCTGCGGCGTCCCACAAGGATCCTCGCTCAGCCCCACCCTCTTCAATGTCTACATGAGCCCCCTCGCAGCCATCGCATGCAAACACAACCTCAACATCATCTCCTACGCGGACGACACACAGTTGATACTCTCCCTCACCAACGACCGACACCGCCAGAGCCAGCCTCCAGGAAGGAATGAAGGACGTCACGGAATGGATGAAGCTCAGCCGTCTGAAGCTGAACTCTGACAAAACAGAAGTCCTCATCCTCGGACCCTCGCCCTCCGCTGGGACGACTCCTGGTGGCCACCTGCCCTGGGCACCGCACCCAAGCCAACGGACCATGCACACAACCTGGGCTTCATCCTGGACTCCTCCCTCACGATGACCAAGCAAGTCAACGCCGTCTCATCGTCCTGTTTTAACACCCTGCACATGCTACGAAAAATCTTCAGATGGATCCCCACCGCAACCAGGAAGACGGTCACCCAGGCCCTCGTCCCCAGCCGCCTGGACTACGGAAACACCCTCTATGCCGGAACCACAGCCAAGCTCCAGAAAACACTACAGTGTATCCAGAACGCCTCGGCAAGACTCATCTTGGACATCCCCACCACAGCCACATCTCTGCCCATCTGAAGAACCTGCACTGGCTCCCCGTCAGCAAGAGAATCACATTCCGACTCCTCACCCACGCACACATGGCTCTCCACGACGCGGGCCCCAGGTACCTCAACAACCGCCTTGCATGCTACACGCCTACCCACCAGCTCCGCTCCGCCAGCCTCGTCCTCGCCACCGTTCCACGTATTCGCAAAACCAACGCCGGAGGAAGATCCTTCTCCTACCTGGCAGCCAAGACAAGGAACTCCCTCCCCACCCACCTCCGTCTGACACAGGACCATCTCGCCTTCAGGAAGCAACTCAAGACCTGGTTGTTCGAGTAGTAGCAACCCCCCTCAGCGCCTTGAGACCCTAACGGGTGAGTAGCGCGCTCTACAAATTCCTTGATTGATTTATTGATTGATGAGCGATTTTTATTAACTAGGTTCAGATTTAACCCTCTTCATTTTTTATTGGCAGTTCCAAGGGGCAGTCATAAAGGGAGTGTGTTGGCATCCTGTGGCTGCGACTCTAAGTCTCCACAGGATCTGCTTCACTTCATGTTTTTCTGTAAATATTATGAAATGCCTAGGACTATTTATTTGAAATCTCTTTTACAAAAGTAAAATTTTATACAAGCACGTCCCGCTCTGTTTTCCTTGCAATTACTTAAACCTGACTGTATTCCGTTTGTGGCCGGCTTCCTGAAATGTGCAATGAATTACAGAAAATGTTTGGACCTTTAAAATCATTGTGTCTTAACGGTTTTTCCTAATGGTCATTTTAGCTTCCTCCTCTTTTGTATTAATGACGCTTTAAAATCGTTTACATTATTGTGAAACATTTTTATCAATTTATTGTTTTTAAGTTATCAAATGTGCTGTATTCTAAAATGTTACTTTTATGGTTTCTATGAAAGAATGCCGAATAAAGTATTTGAAATACAAAACATTCATGATAATTTGCTACTCCTATTAGCGAAATTGCAATTTTTTTTAACTTTCATGCATTGCATTTAAGGACTCTCAATTTGGGATTCCTAAATGCAATCGCAATTTAAGGAATCGCAATTTAGAGATTCCTTAAATTGTGATTTTTGATTTTGGTATAATGCATCCTAAATGCAAAAACACCGGTGGCAAAGGGGCGGATTCTGTGAATCTGCCAGTGTGCGACCAGTTTTTGGTTTTATGCATGGGGCCCGTAGTTCTTTATTATTCAAGAACAGAGAATACCGAGTCTTGACTGATACCAGTGTAAATCTCTGCACTGGACCACACGAAAAGAGCAATGGACGTGCTTATTTAAAGTATCGTCTCTGCCATTATTTTAGGCTGAGTACTGTCTTAAATCGTTGAAGAATGGCAGCAGTGGTATGTTACTGCCTTAGACAGTGGCACATGGTTGTTTTACCCTGGAATGTAATCGATTTGGGGCTTTTCTTGTCAGGAAAAATCACAAAATCAGCCTAGCGAGGTCTCTAAAAAGATATCTTCGCACAGCATGACAGAAAACAATAAGATGTCACATAGCAAAATACGACCACAGCAAAGACATAACAAGGTATAGTGTAACACAACAAAACAATCAATACAAAATGCAATAAGAGAGGACAGAATGACATTTAAAAAAAATTGTAGAGTGCACAGCTACTCAATAGAATGTGTGAGCAGCTAGAATCTGATGGGGAACGTATCCTCTGTAGAACCTGATTTACCGA
Source organism: Lissotriton vulgaris (assembly GCF_964263255.1). Classification (NCBI taxonomy): domain Eukaryota; kingdom Metazoa; phylum Chordata; class Amphibia; order Caudata; family Salamandridae; genus Lissotriton; species Lissotriton vulgaris. The sequence continues at coordinate 65,849 of NW_028249315.1, forward strand.
CTCTAAGGGCGTGCATTGAGACTTCCCAAAAAAAAAATGGAGAACTCCAGCGGTGAGCTCCCGTAGGAGGGGGAGTTGTCCGGAAATTGACTCTTGTTCAACTAGGTTCTTGCTGTTCTGTTGTCTGATCAATTAAACGGTTTCTTATTGATCTCAGTACCAACCTCTGTCCTGAAATGTGAGTTATGCATTCTGAGCCTACACAAACCCTATTACTCCACAACATAAAGACCTTCTTCTCAAAAAAGGCAGATACTTGAGAGCAGAGCTTAGGTGAAGCTTCTACTCTCTGAAAGAGAGCACGCTGATTCATACTTCTTTTTGTAATATTGAAAACATCTTCAGGCTTATTTTTGGAACCTCAGAATTTCGTTGGCTAAATAACTCGCATGCGCTATTTTTATTCATCTTTGATAAGAAGAAAGCTTTTTTTTAATGCTCCTTATCCACTGGTTGATAATGATTATGGCAAGTTCTTTTGAGCTCTCAAGGGTTTAAGTTCATTGTCAAACCAAGAAGATGGCGGTCTTCTCCCACAACTAGAGCCTATGCAATATGGAGCAGACTGGTTGGCTAATTGGTGAGCCCGGCATTAAATGCCAGTCTTTAACACTATTGGAAAACACATGAGTACTGTCCTTAAGGACTAAATCGATTTTCTCCACCTTGGACTTCACCCAATTGTGATGTGGGCGAGAGGGATGAATCCCTCTCCCACTATACCCCTGCTTCAACAATCAGCAAAAGTACACTATCGAATAATCAAATCACACATTACTCAGGACCTCACCCACCTCAGTATGACTATTGAAAAAAAATAGAGTCAAGGAGATGACCTGCACAATTGGTAAGGCATGGGAATTAACAGACTTATCTAAGTGTATATATTTAGGGGACCAAGCATCGTAAAATTAGAATGATTTAAAATGAAGCTTGACAATCCTTCCTTCAATGTTGACATAAAGATGGAAGCCAAGCCTGGAGGGTGGTAATTTAACAACTCTGGCACTGTTTTTGTTTGTGGACAAGCAAAAACAGAAACCAAGACATTCTGACCCCAACCATTCAGGACTACTGAAGGAACTCAGGGGCATATTACCAAGCAATAGCGATAATTATCGCTATTGCTTGGTTAGAGACAAAAATTTACCGCTGAGCTGCGGCGATTTTTACCGCAAATAAACCTTGGTATTACCAAGGTTTAACGCAAATGCGATAAAAATCACCACAAAGCATGAATATCGCTGAAAAGTCAGCGATATTCATGCATTACCGAGCTAATGCTCTTAACCATGTTATCCACCTCCCATTGGATAACATGGCTAAGAACTGCTCAGGGCAGGTGTTAGCTTTTGGAGATATTCTCGCTTAGCGCGAATATCTCCAAAAGTTGGTAATAGGAGAAAGCGATGTTAGCGACTGTTTTCAGTCGCTAACATCTTGGCACGCCCACTTTGCATGTCATTAGTGATAAATATCACTGAGATGCAAAGCGGGGCCCAGGATGGTCGCTTTCTCCTACTAGCTGTCGCTAACTGGTGTTAGCGACAGCTAGGTAATAGGGAGATAATTTTATCTCCGCTTTCTTGGCTTTTAAAGCCAAAAAAGCGGAGATAAACCCCCTTGATAATATGCCCCTCAATTTCAAAGATCATTTAAAGATAATGGCAACACATACCCCTCTTTTTCCAACTCTGTCGGGATAAACGATTGAATACCCCTGGGGCACCACAAAAGTAATATCAGGTGCTGCATAGTTACTCATTCATGTTTCCGTCAGAAAAATAACGTTCATTTCTCAGGAGCTCAAAGATATGAATTGCATTTTTATGAAGCGACTGGACATTTATCATTGCCGCCAAAACTCCTAATATACTAGCAGCTAACTTGGTAGAAGGGCAATTGCCTGGAGAGGCCTTAACAACACAAAAACACAACAGACCAAATAGAAACACAGATCATCACTGCAACAAAATGTGACAAATTAACTCAAAACAGTGCAGAAGCATAACCTAAAAGCACATCACAAAAAATCGAACCCAAGCATCACACAAAAGAACACAATAGTACCAAAAATAATAACTCAACAACAAACTTGAACAGACTAATGACAGGAGTACATAGTAGCAAATACTATACCACAATACTCCATAATTATACAAAATATAGTTGTACAATTGCACAGCGATGCAACACAAAGCAACGCCACAAACCACAACAAAACAGAAAATAATCCACTGCACTATAACACTAAACCACTTCACCAAAAAGCAGAAACGTAACACTAACACAACACCATTGGAAATGTATGAACACACGGAATGCAAAAACCAAATAGCATTTCTGAATATAGAGAAACATGTGTTGCATACTTATGGCAGCATAATTTAAAGTAGTCAAGGCCTCAGAATATATAGGTTATATGAAGTTTCCAACATGTGATTTGTTCCTTTGTGGAGTGTAACCCTAGGGCTTTTTCAAGGCTGTAATGCTGAATTAAGAAATTACATCTTTTATAAAAAACAAATTTATGTGGATCGTTTTCACACAGGTACTCTACAGCACTTGTTGGAGTGCAACCAGAAATAAGAAAAATGCAAATGTGAGACGCCTATGTTTGTAATGACAGATTACTTGTTTATTAATATATTACTAAGCGGGTATACAAGATGTCAGGCACTGTCACCGATCGTTACAGTAATAGGAAAGATTAAAGGACAAGGTAAAGGAACTTGAAGTGGCTCCCCCATGAAAAAGTGAAGGATAAGGTCAATTAGTTTAAAATAGCTCCCCGATGACATCTGAAGAACCATTGCACAAGCCAGCAGGTTCATCTATGGTGACACCTTCTGCATCGGCATCAACATCAAACTAACCAAGAGGCTCCAAGTGGAATAGTGTGCAGCCAACCTCCCGGCCCACAGACACATTTCCCCGCACATCAACAAAATTCAACTGGCTCCTTGTACAACAACACTCCCTCCTCAAGCTCCGCTTGCAAATCTACAAAGCATTCCACAACCAGGCCCATAATGCAAAGGTGCCTTTGTTATGGGCAGGATAGTTTTTGTGCAGGAAGGGATACCTTCCACAAAAAAAGCATCCAAAGAGGCATGTTCCTTTGTCTGTGTCTGATACTGAGGTCCTCACAGATAGGAGGAAATAATGAAAAAAACTAAATACTACTCATTACGCCAGATTGCTTTTGTTCAGGAAGGTATCCATTTCTCACACAAAAAATCCTGCCCGTAAGGAAGGCATATTTGCATTATGGGTCTAGGTGTCACACCATGCGCCAGTGCAAGGAGAGACCATAAATGCTTTACATGTTGGTAAATATGGAGCATTTCTTCTCTCTCCCTTTTCATGCAATGCAACTGCAGTATTTATTAATACAATTTAGATTTTATATTAAAATTACAGACTTTTTAATGTGTGATAGCAATCCTAAATCATCAAGAGCGATTCCAGCACTAAGCTCTGTCAGTTTAGGCATTCAAAAATACTCATCTCATTTTTTAAATTGGTTATGATGGCTCCAACATTGATTTGAAGACAGGGGCTCTACTTTTCATTTCTGGAATTGCATCAAATCCATGGGTGGATGCACGCAAACACCAATGCTACTCCAACAGAATGCCTACCAGCTTGAACTATAAAGTAAAACAACACAAGGTCCTTGCGTGTCTTTGTAAATCTTACTGAAACCTTTGCATTTTCCTTGTATCAACATGCGCCAAGCAAGGATAATGCAAAGGCTTAGTAAATCTGGTCTGTGGTGTTTTATATAAGGCCTGCAGTGCACACTATTCAGTTATACAGTTTCTGCTTTGTAAAAAAGGATAGTACAAAACTCCTTTTTTCTCTTAATTTTACAGAAGGTTTACAATAAATATGACAGGTCTTCCAACATGTATAAACCAGTGGCTCTGTGGGGATTGGCTTGCAGCTGAATGCGTCAGTCAATGGAGCTAAATGATGCTCAGGCATCAGAAACCCGGATATATCCGTTGTACGGTTCCTATGAATTCAGTAGGACTGTTCGTCTGGACAACAAAAACTTCAGAAAATGGAGACCGAGTCCATCTGTACCATCCGAGTATGTAGCAACATTTCCTGGCTAGCTCAAAGTGCCCCACCCTGACCCCTAACCATAACAGGGGACCAGATGGTATCTGCAACCTCAGAACAGGACCACTCTGATTACCCAAGGAAATCATGGAAACATATCTCACTTTTTGCTGATTGCTTAGGCATGCCCAGAGGGTGACACAAGAAAGGTACGAATTGGCTTTTCAAACATTTATTGAAGCAATTGTATTCTTGTGTAAAATACATGAGCTGCAATGATTAGCAGAAGGAAACAAAGCATTGTTACCTTCATTACAAGAATGGTTAGAAGAAGATGAACAATTCAACCATCATTTTTTTTTAAGTTCAAAAATAAGTTTATTAAGAGAATTCAAAGTAAAAATATACAGGACAATAGAAAAACAAATAATCACATAAGACTCAAAGTAATTGGATGCATGAGTCAAAGAGAAAATGACAGAGGTATGCAAATTGATCGGTGCAAATAAAAGAAGGTTACAATTCATGTAACAATATTAATACAAAATGCAAAAAACCCAGTTAATATAATATCAACATGAGGAAATTCAAGGAGGTTTAGAGAATTCTTGTTGCACTAGAGTCAGGGAGAAGGAGCATCTATCACTAATAGGGAAATGGGCTGTTTTTACAATACCTTCAAGTCTTTACCTTCCTTAGGAATAAGACAAATTAGGGTGTTTAAAAAGGAACCAAGGGATTCACCTGAGGGCAAAAAAGAGTCTAAAAGATTATGCAATTTGGGGAGTAGCAAATGTGTATAAAACTCAACAGAGAAACCATCTGGTCCTGGGGCTTTATCATTCTTGAGTGTCTGTAATGCGGTAAGGAGTTCCTTTTGTGGTAAGTCGTATTCCAAGAGTGTGAAATCTGGTTGAATATCAGAAGGTTGTTGAATATCCGATAAAAATTGAGAAATGTGATGTTCTGAGGGAGGAACTTCTAATGAGTATAATGTCTTATACAATTGGAGAAATTCATTTAAAATATCATTATCTTTAAATTGTAATGTTTGATTCTCATCCATAATGGACTCTATGTTAAGTTTGTTACGTTTAACTTTCAAATAATTGGGTAGTACTATCCCAGCTTTATTCTGACCTCCATAACATTTTGCACTTGATTTTAAGATATATGTTGAAGCATTATTTGTTGATTCCTAACTAAACTGAAATTTGACATTTATAAGTTCTGATAAACAATCTTTTGACTGGAAGAGTAATAACAATGTTCCAATATCTTTATCTTGGCTAAGAGAGTTTTGGTGAGCTCTTTGGACTTTTTACGTTTTTTAGAAACATAACCAATAAAAAAAATCTCTAGCTTTTGCTTTGAGAGCATCCCACACCACATGAAAAGGTAAAGTATCAGAATGATTAAAGACAAAATATTCATTGGAAAAAGAAACAAAAGAGGAAGTAAATGTTGAATCTAAAAGTATAGCATTATTAAAATGCCTTTTTCGAGGTGTGTTAGGTTTTTGCAGAACATCGAGCTGAATGGTAATGGGAGCACGATCGGATATTAGAAAAGATCCAATGTCCGCCACCACCAAAGAATCTATTTTACATTGGGTATGATGGGGTGAAGAATAATAAGTGTACTCCATTAAAGTAGGTTACAGAGTCTCCATGCATCTATAAGCTTGTATTGTTTAATAGTTCTTATGAAAAGTTTATGTGCTATATGAGGAACGAAGGAGACCGCTGAATTTAGATCTAAAAAAGGATCAAAAAACCTGATTTCAATCACCTGTAAGGATAAAGTTGTCATCAATACAGTGTGTAATTTGATGAGCATAGGATGTCCAAAAAGAGAAGTCCCCAGCGGTGGGGTGTATATATTAAGTCAAGAGACCGGCGGATTCCCCATCAGCAATTTAGTAAACAACCATCTACCATTTATTTCAGAACACTGTGAGAGCAATTGAACAGGAAGCGATTTACGGTAAAGAGTTAAGACTCCATTACATCTCCTGGTGAATAAAAGACCTCCCTTACCCAACCTCTCCTTAATTGTATTGATTCCTCTGCCATTAAATGAGATGCCTCTAAACAGGCTATATCCACCCCCAGTTTACCTAAATGTGTTAACACCCTCTGCCTTTTAATTGATGAAGGTAAACGTATGACATTCCAAGAGACAAGTTTTAAGGACATAAGATGGACATGAAAATAAATAATGACACTAATTAAAGCAAATCATCAGACAACAGAAAGCATACCAAAGAACAAACCAACTAGATGCAAAGTGAATCAAACAGACTAGGAAAAAAAGCGAAAGAAAAATAGAGATGTAAGTGTAAATGTGACATTCGAGAGACGAGGAAACAACAAATAAGAATGAGCATAGGAATGAGAAAAGAATAGGATGAGGGATAGAAAGATACAGAAAAAAGTAGGGGACAAATGCAAAAGTACAAAGATGAAACATACTTAGAAACTTCCAAATAATCCAAGACATAGGAAAGGTGGGAGGAGATGATGCCACATGGAACAATGACATGCCCAGACTCCATGCAGGAAGGCAGGAAGGAAAGCAGAACCGATGAGCAGCACAAACCAAGGGAAATACAACGAGGAAATATGACTTGTAAGGGAAAAAAGGAGGTTAATAAACAATTAAAAATATTGAAAAAACAGTGTCATCAACTATTTGTAAATGAAGAAAGTTGTTACCATTCTGAAACAAGTGTCAAAAGACAAAGGCATGGGGAGACCACAACAGAGGAGTTTGCACCTTTGCCCCAGTCCCTGGGCAGCTACTGCACAATGCACTTTACCTCAGGCCCCCGGAAGGGCTTCAAAAGATTGGCGGCGGTCCCACGACGTAGGAGACCGCAACTGTTGAGGCAGCCATTTTGCCAGAGTCTCCGGGCAGCTACTGCACACAGCACTTACCCCAGGCCCCTGGAGCGGCTTCAAAAGACCGACGGCGGTCCTGCGACTTGGAAGACCCCAACAAAGGAGGCTGTAACTTTGCCCAAGTCCCTGGGCAGCTACTGCACACAGCACTATACCCCCAGCCCTCGGAGGGGATTCGAAAGACTCGCGGAGATCCCATGACTATATGATTATACATATATTAATATATAAATACTCCTACCCTCATTCTACCTACACTATTAAGAGAATAATGAGAATGTCCTCTGTCAGATTTTTCGGGACATCCAAAACCCCCATACCTGTGTTTGATGCATCAGGCAGCCAGTCAGGTGTAGAGCAGCCTGCAGTTAGCAGGATAGGGACAGGACTCAGAAGGACTGCTTTTCAGTCACAGTGTCCAGGATAATTAATGCAAGAACTCCTCTGGCCCAAAAAGATTAGAGGTGCTTTATATAATAAAACCATTGTTGCAATCCCACTGTGTCAGAGGTGCAACGCTGATGCGTTTGTTTATCTTTGCAACTCAGAGCTGTCTCCAGCCAGACAACTAAAAACAAGAGTATCATGCTCCAAGCTCCTAGTCTTGGAGAGAGTGCACTAGACAACTTGATTATGTGACTACAAAGAAATGTGCTCAGCCTCTCCCGGATCACCTCTACAGCCGCAGGGGCCACGGTAATCACCACTCAGCTGGCCTCAGACCTGCCCACCTCTCCTCCTTCCCTGCAGCAGCTGATCTACCGCCTCAGCTCACAGAGCTCTGCAGCACTTGAAATGGCAGGGTGTGGTAAGGATGTCCTTCCAGGTTAAGCGCTTTAATGCCTTTGTGCATATAACCAATATGGTTTTATATTAAATAATATATGCATGTGACCTGGGTAAAAAACGTGTAAGCATGTAACTTAATTGTTTGCACCTTTACAGAGCCACACACTTGTAAAAGCAAGCAATTCCTCAATCATAATTTAGTTTGACCCTGGCAGCGGGGATCAGTTGCGAGTTGTGAAGGGCTATTCAAGAAGCACTGCTCGCCCTGGAGATACACACAAAAGACATGCTCTCTGCTACCTAATGGTAAATCAATAGATAAAGAAGCCAAAAGCACTTTTTAATAATTCATGTGCAGTCCAAGGGACACGTTCTTAAATTCCCCTTTTTAGATCTCGCCTGGCGACGCAGTGCGAAAGCGCTGTCGCCAGCGAGTTCTATTGTCACTGACTTGCCTCTCAAGGGAGACAGGAGATGGGCATACACAGGCCGGACTGGAAATGTGAATGTGCCGCGCACATCTCCTGTCTCCCTTGGGAGACAAGTCAGCATGTAGTTTCACTTTCATATTTTTGAAAACTCGCCCCATCGTTGGAGAAGCCCGTGCTGGTCCGTTCAGTAAATAAACATTGGCACTGTGCCTTCATCGGCACAAATGAAGAATCCCCCACTCACCGGGTGTGGCGGCTGGCTGCGCGCGGTGCTGGAGCAATCCAGCTTCTCCATATTTCTGCAAGCACGATGCTGGGCTTCCTCCTTAGGCATGGGAGCCCGCACTGCTATCTGCCGTTCTCCCGGGACTTCAGCTCCCGTACTTCCTCTTTGGCGCTGGAGCTCCCTCTTCACCACGAGAGCCCCGGAAGGGGACAGGCGCTGCCTACACCGGCCGCATGCGCGAGCCGCAGGGCATGAGAAAGTTACATCTACTGCGCATGCGCGGGCAGCCCTCGCCCTCCCAGGTCTCTTCCCCACCCGGATGGGGATCTGCTTTCTGTTTTGCTGTTCCCTGCCTCGCTGCATGTTAGTGTTAAATGTGACTAATTGTTAGCATTCTGCCCACTTGGCCCCGTAGATAAATGTTAGTGCTACGCACTCTTGACTCCGTTGCTGAGTGTTAGTGATGTATGTACACTCGATTCTGTATGGCTGAGCGTAGTCGCTATGCACTCTTGGTTCTGTGACTGAATGTTAATGTTATGGCTGGGGACTGAACGTTAGTGCTCTGTATCTTGGCTACCGCAGTAGTGCTAGCTCTGTGGCTGATTTTAGTGCTGTGTCTTCTTGACTGAATGCTCGTGCTGTGCACTCCAGGGCCTGTAGCTGAATGTTCAAGATCAGCACTCTGTGGCTAAATGTTACCACTGTGCGCTCTTGGCTGAATTTCAGTGCTGTGCGCTCTCTGCACTGCAGAAGGATGTTAGTCCTGTGAGCTCCTGTCTCAGTGGCTGAATGCTGGTGCTTTGCTCTCTGAGGGAAGTGGCTGAATGTTAGTCACACATGCGCTTACAGCTGTGCTGCTGGGAGTTAGTGGCGCCCACTTACAGCTGTGCAGCTGGGCGTTTGTGGCGCGTGCTTACAGCTGTGTTGCTGGACGTTAGAGCAGTGGGCTCTGGGCCGCGCAACAGTACTGCTGCTTTCTCCTCATCTGAGGAGGGTCTGCTCTCTCTATTCAGCCCTCAACCCTCCTCAAAGGCTGTCTCCACGCAGAGCACTTTAATCACGCGGCGGTAGGCCTTCTCGGCGGTTTGACGCATTTATATCTCCTGAATATTCCAGCGGTGGGGAGAGGCTCAGCTTTGGAGGGATCCACATGACAGTGAGTGATGTCTTGGCGGCAGCGTGGGATCAATGAAAACCGCAGAAAGCAGGATGCACATCAATGCCCCTAACAAGGCCATAGCTCCTTGGCTGTCGGAGCCGGCCGCATTTCCATATTTGTCTTTTTTGATTATTGTAATTTCCCCGCCAATCTTTTCACATGGCTCCTGTTACCGTACTTCCTAAAACGTAGCTTTTCATTGGTAAATAAGCTCACTAGTCCCTCCTTGGTACCGCCTTGTCGCCATTTGTAACCTCCCGCAAGGACTGGACCTTTCACTTGTAGTGTTAAACGGTGTGCTTTATATGGTCCGTGGTCAGTGAGCACTATTTTCTGGTGCCCAGCAAGGAACGTGTTGATCTGCCACTTTGCACTAGCACTCTTAATGTTTTCTCCTGACCCAGCACCAAGTCATACCTACGCCTCTCCAGAGATCCCCCACAGGCCAACACCTCTCCAATGATACTCCCACAACACCCTGTTTCGATATACCCTTACCCAGGGCTTTAAGTGGGATGAAAAAACTGGGGGGGTCTCTTAAAGGGGCGTGGCCAGTGTAATTAAGGGCATGGCTTAAAATCACGTACACTAAAATCTGTGCATAGCATAGTGTGCTGCCCGACTTGTAATTTGCTATTTCTGTCGTTGTATACAGATATATGATACAACAAGTAATATCATGCCAACAACAAATCAGGACTATTGGCTTTGTCAACGGTTGCGAGATACAGAAGATAAATAAGCAGCAACTATGGCTTGAATATTTTGAAAAAGCTTCCACTTTCAGCCCAGGTGACACCACAACAATGTTGCTGCTCCTGACTTTCAACATCAGAAGGGAAGTCCAGAAAGAGCATGGCTCTTTAAAGGATTGCCCTTCCCCTACAACACTGACCTGGCATGACGTCATGCCGTAACTTATCCACTAGTGAGAAGTGGGCAGTGTGAGCACTTAACAAAGCCCTAAGAAGCCGAGCGACGTGGTGCATCATAACCCTAGAGACCCCCAGCGCTTTCTCGACTCTCCCTCAGGTGACTAAAGAGCTCCAACTGTTAGAGCACGTATCTCCCCACTGATTCGTACTTCTGTCATAACAAGGCACTGTACTGGAAAAAGAAGGACAATCAGAAAGTCACTGAATTGTCAAGAGCAGGCGTCCTGCGCATGTAGTGGCCAAGTTAGAGTTGGTAAATTCCGGAAGAAAAAGAAAATACAAAAAAGTTAGGCAATAAATCTGAAAATAATCTAATTAATTCTGAATTACTTTTTAATATTAGCTCATGAACGGTAACTGAAATTCCAATCAGCCAAAGAAAAATACATATTTTAATAAAAAACGTTATTACATTAACACAAGTCAGTCAAAGTAAAAGGCAATTGCTAGAATAACAAGCATTTGCAATACAATAGGTCTCACATTTACGCAAGTTTAAGCTGATGGCATTGTAAATGACAATGCATTCTATTTATGTTTTAAAAACCAAAACATAAATAAAAGGCATTTTCATTCACAATGCCAATAGCTCAAACTAGCATAAATGCGAGACCTATTGCATTGCAAATGCTTGTTAAGAAATGCGATTTTCTCCTTATTTTCCTAATACTGGCTGTACACAGGAGTGCTAATATAATATGCAACGCAGACAGTTTTTTTTTTTTGCGGAGTATTTGAAGAATGTGAAAAGGGCCATTCATACAATAAACCCACTAATGTTGCAAAGTCCCCCCATGCTTGTTGTATTCCCCAGTGCTGAACTGAAGCCAGCTCTATTAACGACGGTTGTGCTTTTTATTTTTTATTTAAATCGCCAGATAGTGGAGAAAACTGCCACTGGTGTTCAATGTGTGTGCTCATTAGTTACATTAATTGTTTTCAAACAAACTTTTTTCTCAGATCTGTTAGACAGAGGTTAATATCCGGGCCCTTGAACGTGTTACTGTCAAATGTAACCTAAGTGACACTTCCGGTATGAGGCGTTCTTACACAGTGTTGCAATAACAGCACATCTGGATGCCACGCCAGGCAGCAGAAAAGACACCCAGATTGATCGAGAGCACAGTTAAACTGTCTTATCCTTAAAACAGTACCCATTTTTTTTCACTTGGAGATCTGTCAACGGTGTTGTCTTTTTTGTATCACCGTATTTCTCGCAGGTCTGGGGCCTTATTTATGACTTTTTGCCGCAGGGAAGCGCAGCAGGCCTTCCTGATGCGCTTCCCTACGGCAAAAGAAAAGGGCAGAAATGCGCCGTATCTATAAGATACGGCGCATTCCTGTCCTTTTCCCCTCCGCCGGCGCACAATGGGCTGCCTGCGCCAGCGCAGGCACCCTTGCACAATGGTGCAAGGGTGCCTGCGTTGCGGGGAAGATTATTTTTGTACAGGAAGGGAAACCTTTCTGTACAAAAATAATCACAAGAGGCTTTTCCTCTTTCTATGTGTGCTGCAGAATGCAGCACACATAGAAAAAGGAAATACGAGGAGAAATAAAGGCATTTCTCGCTGTTGCGCCTCCCTTACGCCTCCCCTGGGGAGGCGTAAGCTTTTGGCACTGCTTCAGAGTTACGATTTCTTGTAAATCTGGGGCAGTGTCAAAAGGCCAGGAGCCTCATTTATGAAAAGTGACGCATCGCTGCATGAAAACAGCGATGCGTCACTTTTCACTGCGCACTCCTTACGACATTCCTGATGCGTCATATTTAATGTATGACGCATCATGTCGCAAGGAGTTACAGATACGTCAGTAATTCTGACGTATCTGTAAGCGCAAAAGTGACGCATTGCTGGAGTGTGTCACAAAAGTGACGCAACTCCAGCAATGCGTCCTTTCACAAGGGGAAAGCCCCATGTGAAAGGGCTTGCGTCAGTCTTACGCCTGTTGTGAGGCAGGCGCAAGAATTTGACGCAACAGCTTCCTAAAAGTGACGCAGTGAAATCTCATAGATTTCACTGCGTCACTATTACGAGGCTTTTTGGGGGGAACGCCCCCTCTGCATACATTATACCTGACGCAGGTATAATGTGGCGCAGGGGTTTAAAAAGTGACGCATCTACCTAGATGCGTCACTTTTTAAATATGGCGCAACGAGGCACATTTTTTACACCGCTGGTGCGTCACAAAAAGTGACGCAACAGCGGCGCAAAACTGACGCAAGGCCTTCATAAATAAGGCCCCATGGATGTTGCTGGGAACGCCCCCAGCAACGCCCATTGCATGCCCCTTTAACGCAGTACACTGCGTTAAAGGGACTGATATTTATCAGGCAGCAGTACGCCACAAAAACTGGCGTACTGCTCCCTGATAAATACCACGCTGGTTTCTGCGCCACGGAACTTCATGAAAAGTGAAGTTCCAATGGCTCAAGGGGTCTCATAAATGAGGCCCCTGGGTTTTTTCCTAACGAAAGAGCTGTGTTTGAGCATGCTTTTATAACATCTCTAAGCTAACTTTTGTTTTTCATTTCTCTCGGCTCTTTTTTTTTAAAGTCAGAAGCTGCTGTTGACTTTATTTTCTTGAAGGAAAAGTACAGTTAGTTGTGCACAACTTTACCAGCGTTTTACAAAATGTAAATGCCCTGGAAGGAAACTATTGCCCCTAGATAGGGCGCCTGCATTATGCATAGTCCTTAGCGGAAGGTACCCAAGGGAGAACTGTGACTGTTATGTAAATCTTGAAAGTGTCAAAACTTCCACAATATGATGCATGGCTCATTCTACACATTTAGCCCTCGCTGAAAGCCCAGATGGGTCTCTTTAGGGACCATTGCCAGCTCTCTTAGTGTAGATGAGTACAGGCAGGCCATTCATCACAAGAAGTCTAAAAATGACACCTCGTGGTAGGAGTTTGCATTTGTCCCCAATTAAAGTTTTCAGTATGTACCTCAATGGTTTTCCAAATGACCAATTCAACATTTATTTTCTCTAACCACACGCCCTTTCATGTTAGAAATGTTGGCAGAGAAGCTGCTTGATAAACTTTATATGTCCATTTTTGAAGCAGGCAATTAAGGCTGGTTTAGAATATTATTCGAGGCTTTAGTGGTCTGATTTTATTAGTAACTCTTAATTCACCTTAAATCATTTGAGGTTTTAATAAGAATTCAGGATTCATTTCAAATGTTGTGCACTATGTGGGAGGGTATACTAGTGCTTAACAGGTGTGAGTCTAGCCAGACCTAAGACCTAGTGGGACTACTCAAAAACCAGATCTTCAGCTTCTTGGGGAATTCAAGAAGTGGGGTGGAGGCTTTTATATGTAGCAGCAGGTCGTTCCACACTTTAGGAGCATTAAAGGAGAAGGATCACCCACCGGATCTGAATTTCTGTATTAGGGTTTGTGCAAGTGTGTGATGAAAATGGCTCCAGCTTCTTTAGTTCTGCTCATATATAGGGTGACCATATTTTTAGAAACAAAAACTGCCTTGTTTAATAAACACAGAAAAAGGACTGTAATTTGTAAACTGACAGAGGGACACAGAATGACTTAGGATAGAGTTTGCTGACATAGAAAACACAAAGATTTACAAGGAGTATAAATTAAATGCAATTTTTTTGCAGAGAATCACGTGCTAACTTAATTCCTGAAATGGCTATACACAGATTGTGCATTGGAAGACATATAAGCATGCCTCCCACTTTGTTCACTTAACACTCCATAAAAACTGGGACATGAGTTGGAATCAGTGAAATTTACCTGCCGCACTTTAGCTTTAAACATCCTAGTTCAAAGCGCAGGTGCTGTGATTGCTTCAAAAGTAAATAAATACAAAAACAATTAATTGCAATGCAATAGGTCTCACATTACTAAAAGTTTGTGCTATTGGCGTTGCATTATTAAAGCTCAAATGTTCAGTAATGCAAGACCAATTGCATTGCAAATGCTTCTTATTTATGCCTTCATGTATGTGCCGAGCATGTTAAAAATCTCTGTGTAACAAGATGTACCTTTTAAACGTGTATCCAAAATGGTAATCTTGTGCTCAGGCCCTGTTGAACCCAACCACATACCCTCAACTTATAAGGAAGGAATCCTTCCTTGATACTGCCCTATGTTCATTCGAATTTTGAATACTTTGGAATTTCAGAAACTCTTATGGGGGCTTTTGGGATACTAAGGGTCAAAGGAGAGGAAATACTGTTACCACAAGACATTAGTTGAGAATTGTTTTATCCATGTTTTTATATATGAGAATAGAGTGCCTATCTTGAGGTAGGTTACCTCAAAGAGTAAGTAAGAGCTGTTTGAGGAAGAAATGAGCATCCTTTTTTTTCACCTTGAGAGTCTCAAGCCAGAAACACAGGGAGGACAAGCATAAGGAAGATCGACACAAAGAAGAGAAACGCATAGTCGACAGGCATAAGGATGACGCAAAGAAGATAGACGCAAGGAAGACCGACATATGGAGGACAAACATATGAAGGACAAACATAAGGAGGACAAACATTAGGAGGACAAAAATAAGGTGGACAAACACAAGGAGGACAAACACAAGGAGGACAAACACAATGAAGACAAACACAAGGAAGACAAACACAAAGAAGACAGACTTAGGGCGGACCGACAAAGAGGTCAGACACAAAGAGGATAAACACAAAGAAGACAAACACAAAGAAGAGAAGCCTAAGGAGGAAAGACGTAAAGAGGAGAGGCACAGAGAAGACAAACATAGAGAGGACAGACACAAGGAAGACAAACACAGAGAGGAGAAACACAAAGAAGATAAACACAAAGAAGATAAACACAAGGAGGAGAAACACAAGGATGAGAAACAAAAGGATGAGAAACGCAAAGAGGACAAACACAAAGACAAGAAGCATTCCAAGCCCAAAAAGATTCTGGGTCATGTCACTGGTGAGGCAGGGAAGGGGGCAATGGTGGTTAGTGCACAATCACCAGTAAACTTAATGCCCTTCAACGTGTCACCACAGATGCTCCCACCTCCGCAGGCAGCTCCCCCACCTCCGGTTTTCCACACAGATGCACAAAGTGAGAAAACGAAGAAGAAAGAAAAGGAGAAAGAGGAAAAGACTGAGAAACCGGAGAAGCCCAAGAAGAAGAACATGACTGCCTATCAGGTCTTCTGCAAAGAGTTCAGGGTAAACATAAACGCTGACCACCCCTGGCTAGATTCTGGTGAGCTGAATAAGAAGCTGGCAGATGTTTGGAAACAGATGGCAGAAAAGGACAAACTGGTCTGGAAGCAGAGGGCTTAGTACCTCCAGCACAAACAGAACAAGGCAGAAGCCACAACTGTAAAGCGCAAATTCAGCTCCCTTGATGGCACACCAAAACGCAGAGGTTCCTCCACATCGCCTCACAAGAAGTCACCATCTAGCTTACTGGGACTCTCCTCTTCTCTTGTGAAAGTCCCGTATACACAGCCTATTGACGTGGCTGCTCATCTACAGCTCCTCTGGGAGTCCATGAGCCTGATTGGGCACAGGCTGCTGGAAACCGAGGTGGGTGAGGACATGGTTGCGGTATCAGGAAGCCTCTCAGTGCTGCTGGACTCGATTCTCTGTGCCCCTGGGCCCTTCGTCTGCCTCACTGTTCAAGTGCCCCAGCTCAACAGCTGTCCCAAGGAGGCGCTGTTGAACACACTGGACAATAATGCCTACATCATGCCAGTACTCTGATGACAAATGCCTCTCACAAGAAAGCACCAGCACTCCAACTTTTCGGAATCACCCTGTGGGATCTTGCAGTTGC
This sequence comes from Lissotriton vulgaris, assembly GCF_964263255.1. NCBI lineage: Eukaryota > Metazoa > Chordata > Amphibia > Caudata > Salamandridae > Lissotriton > Lissotriton vulgaris. The sequence continues at coordinate 82,141 of NW_028249315.1, forward strand.
ATGTTCTCCTTAACTACATATAAGATTCAATTTTATATACGGACAGCCAACATTTTTGGACCAGAATATTTTTATAGTGGGTCGTCGCCCTTACATTTTTTAAATATTCAGAATAACTGTTTTTATTTAACTTTTTTATGAAGACTGGAGGTTCTGTGGCAGATGGTTGACAAGCGCAGTGCCCTTAGCGGCTGGAACATTGCTGCACAAAGTAAATTCAACTGCCCTCTAAAGTCCAGTGTAGCCAATTTTTATGTAAAATCTGTCTTTCTCTCTGAACCAGACATGGCTGACTTGTGATTGATCCTGAATCAACACGATTGACTTTTCAGACCTGACCACATACCATGAAATCAGTCTGATGTAAGGTTCCTGGAGTGATTAAACATTTGAGGTCTGGGTCCTAGAGTGAAGTCACATCCTGAGCTGTGGGTCCTGCATCAATATAACAGTCCAATGTCAGGTTTCTGAAGTGATATCGGGTTCCCTGAGTGATGTCACAGACCAAGGACAGTCAGTTCCTGGAGTGATGTTGTAGGCTGAGATCAGATTCCAGAATTAAACACACAGGTTGAATTCTGGTTCCTGGCCTGATGTGACAGTTATCCGTTCAAAATCCTGGAGGGATGTCACAGTTGGGTGGCAGATTTGTGGAGTGAAGTCACAATAAGAGACCCTACTCCAGGAGCAATGTTACAAGTGGGGCTTGGGTTCCTGGAATGATGTCGTAGTCGGATATCCTCTTCCTGGAGGGATTTTAAAGTTGAATGTCAGGTTCCTGAATTGATATCAGGTTTTGGTTTGATTCCACCGTTTTAAGTCCTGTTCCTGGATTGATCATGCAGTCTGATGTCACTCTATTGAAGTGATGTTGCTGTCAGATGCCCATGTTGCTGTAGCGATGACATGGGCTAGCATCTATTTCTTCTAGCAAATGCAGATTGCTCTCTCTCTCTTTTTAGACTAAGACATTTAGACTTCGCTGTCACTGATGCCACCCCTGGACTCCACAGCCATGAATCTTTGCAAATCTGTTTATGTGTGTGTATGCCTTTGGGAAATAAATATGAATTTAATATTAAGAACAATACTCCGCGCTCTACAAAAAAAACTGATTTGTATTCCAGAAACACTCATTCTTGACTTGATTTTGGTTAGTGGTCATTCTTTTTAAGTTCAAGAAAATTTTATTGAAAAGAAGCAGGGTGTCAATATAAAATGTAAAAACAAGTCAAGAATAAAACGTTAAATAATCAAGTAAAATCAAACATCAAGAGCATTTAAAAGAGAACAATTTTAAAAAAGACAGACGGGTTCAAAAAATTAAACAAAAAAAATATATATATACAATAGTTATAACTGTAAAACAATGCAAAAATGATGATATAAGATAGAATAATGTAGAATTTAGGAACAATTAGGGTGATTTAGGGGGTTTGTGGACTTCTTGCTGGGCGGGTTGCAAATGAAAGGAACGTTTAGCACAAGCATCAAGGTAGAGCGTAATTGGGATCCATAAATCCAGTTGTTTTGTCGCCATGGTAATGGGGAAACCAAAAGCAGTATCTAGTCTATGGTTATGACATATATTGTACCATCATGCTTTAAAGGAGATATTTGAAAAATCCTTCCAATTAACTGTAATCTGCTGAAACGCAACAGCTAACAACAAGTCAACAATTCGAACATTAAGCGAAACATCTTCCCAACAAGAGGAAAGACTACCTAGGAAAATGTGAATGTAAGAAAAGGAAATTTGAGTATGAAAAATGTTATTTACTTGGGCCCAAACTTGTACCCAGAAAGCATGAACAAATTTACAAGAGAATAGCATATGAAATAGAGTAGCATGAGGGGAAGAGCAAGTCCAGCATGTGTCAGGGGTTGTGGAAAATGTTTTACTAAGGTCAAATGGTGTTAAGAGAAGTCTATTGTAAATGAAAAAGAGGGATTGTGTTAAATTAGCTGCTCTTGAAGACTTACAGATTTTGACCCAAATTTTAGACCATAAGGACGTCGACGAAGATGTGGCAAAGTTGCATTCCCATTGTTCTTCTACTTTAGTCTTAGGCCTAGTAGAGTCTATGTGATGGAGGTATTTGTAAATGGCAGAAGCTCTAGAAGTAATGTACAGAAAAGAATGTAGCTGTGAGGCAGGGGTAGGAAATGTGGGAGAAGTACAAGATTGCGAGAGTTGAATGTAAGTGGATAGTACTTCCTCTGTAAGCAAAAGATATCTCTTAGCAAAAAAGGCGGGTAGATGAAATGATTGACAAAGAGTGGAGAAAGGTAGGAATGTAGAGTTAGAGAATACTTGAGACACCCAAACTAATCCCTGCTGTCTCTATCCCTTCCAGTAAAAAGGTTTACCATTGATGAGAATGTGTAAATTATGCCATATGGTGGAGCTAAAAAAATCAGCCACCGTAGTAATGGGGGAGGGGGTGGAGGATAAAAGCAGCTTAGTCGTAAATTTGTGCAAGGGAGAGGACAATGAGGATGGTTTACGAGTAAAGGATAAATATTCAGCAAAAGAGAATGGGGAAAGTGAAAGACGTTCAATCGTAACCCAAAGAGGGCAGGGATCAGCACAATCATGTAACCAGAAGGAAGCTTGTCGTAGGAGAAATGCTTTCTGGTAAGCCAATAAATCTGGGAAGTTAACTCCACCTTTCTGCTTTGGACGTATTCGTCTGCCAAGAGACATCCGGGGTTTCTCACCATGCCAAAGATAAGAGGAGAGGATAGAGTTAATCTTCTTAAAGAATCTGGAAGGAATGGGTACTGGGATGTTGGAGATTGTGTAAAGAATTATAGGGGATAACATCATTTTGATAGTATCAAGGCGACCCCACCAGGAGAGATAGAGAGGGTGCCACCTGGTAGTTAGGTCTGAAAGTTTCTGGATGCATTTGTTCAAGCATAGAGAGACAGTATCTGTGATTGAGGTAGTAAAATCCATGCCTAAGTATTTAATGTGCGAAGAACTCCAAGTAAAATTGGAGGCACTGAAGTCAGGTTTGAAAGTGAACTTCGTGAAAGGTAACATTTCACATTTGTCGTTGTTAAGTTTGTATCCGGAAATTAAGGAGTATTCACGGACTAAATCGAGAAAGGCGGGTATAGATTCAGAAGGATTGGAAGTAAAGAGTAAAATATCATCAGCGTAAGCCGCCAGTTTGATATGTGACTGCATAGATTGAAATCCATTGATGTTAGGATGCTGACGAAGTTTGGAAGGGAAGGGTTCCAAAGCTAGGTTAAAAAAGAACGGGGACAGAGAACAACCTTGACGAACACCCCTTCCTAGGTTAAAAAAGGAGGAAACTAAGCCATTGGCACAAACTGCTGCATGGGGTTTGAAGTAGAGGAGGGAGATCAAGGAACTAAATGTAGGGCCAAATCCAAACCATTTGAGGGCTGCAAAGAGATAAGTCCATTCAACCCTATCAAACGCCTTCTCAGCATCCAATGCAATTGCTGCAAGAGAATGTTGTAAGCGTGAGGACTTTGATAGGACATTAAAAAGAAGTCTGGTGTTGTCAGTAATGAATCGTCCTTTAGCAAAACCTGATTGTTCGATCCCCAACAAATCAGGCAGCAGTAGGTCCAGTCTTGTTGAAAGGGACTTGGCAAAGATCTTATAATCAATGTTAACTAGAGAGATTGGCATATCATATTTGCAATGTTTGGCATCTTTCCCCTCCTTAGGGATGAGACAAATGTGAGCATCAGAGAAGGAGCCAGGGGATTTACAGAAGGTAAATGTGCCTAGAAGGGTATGTAGTTTTGGTATGAGAAGATTTGAGAAGTGTAGGTAGAATTCAACTGTGAAGCCGTCTGGGCCAGCAGCCTTATCTTTTTTGAGAAGTCGAAGTGCAGCAAGTAATTCTTGTAGGGATATGTCTGATTCAAGAGAGGTGAGATCAAGAGGAAAGTGATGGGGTTTGTGAATGGCAGAAAAGAAATGAGAGAGAATCAGGTGAAGGCTGAGTATCAGAAGAGTAAAGAGAATTGTAAAAAAGGGAATATTCAGTTAAAATATCAGCATCATTGTGTTTAAGATTGGAATTAGCGTCATAAACAGATTCAATGTTTAGTTTATTATGCCGAATTTTTAAATAATTGGCTTAAATCTTACCAGCCTTATTCCTGCCCCCATAAAATTTGGCACTTGATTTCAGTAAATAAAGGGAAGCATCTTCTGTAGACTTTTTGTTAAATTGCATTTTGGCGTCAACAAGGGCTGTCAAACTGTCTTGAGAGTGCGAAGTATGATAAGCGTGTTCTAATTTTTTAACCTTCTGAAGAAGGTCACCCGTAAATTTTCGAGAAACCTTTCAATTAGGTGCCACGTATCTGATTATAAAGTCTCTTGCTGAAGGCTTGAAGGCATCCCAGCTAGTGTGCTTGGGTACAGGAGTATCGTTAATCTAAAAAAATTCAGTGGAGAAGTCAGTAAAAGAGGTGGTGAACTTAGGATATAGTAGAAGAACATTGTTAAATTGCCAACTTCTAGGTACAACTACTTAAGGGAGAATATCAATGTGAACAAAGACAGGGGCATGATCCAACCATAAAATGGGGTCAATTCCGGCATGAGTGAGAGTCTGGGCAATATTATGGGAAACAAAAATATAATCAATCCTCGATTGGGAGTGATGTGAAGGAGAGTAAAACGTAAATTCTGAAGCTGTCGGATTGCAGATGCGCCAAGCATCAGTGAGTTTATGCTGCAAGATAGCCTGAGCAAAGAGTTTATGAGATTTATTTGGGATGAACAAAACTTTGGAATTCCTATCAAGAAAGGGGTCAAGGGGCTGATTACAGTCTCCTGCCAAAATAAAATTGTCATCCACAAATTTGGTGATATGGGCAGAGTATGTGTGCCAAAAGGCATGGTCACAACCGGTAGAGCATAAACATTAAAAAGAGAAATTGGTACACCTTTTAAAGACAGTTTGACATGAGCCCATCTACAAACCATATCAGCTTCTTGAGTGAGCACAGTATAAGAAAGAGACTTGCGGCACAAAATTGCAACCCCATTGCACTTTCCATCACCAGGAGAGTAAAAGACTTCACCTACTCAACCCCTCTTGAGTTTAGCCGATTCTACCTCTGAAAGATGAGTTTCTTGCAAAAAGGCAAAGTCAACATTTAATTTAGCTAAATGAGATAAAATTCTTTGTCTCTTAATAGGAGAGTTAACACCCTTAACGTTCAAGTAACCACTTTTAGCGACATGCAGTATAATACGAACAATGATATACAAATTTAACAAATAGAAGAAAGAAAAACGAAAAAAGAGAACATGTAATAGATGAAAAATTGTGGAAGAAAGAAAGGTGGAGAAACAGGAGCAAAATGCAAGAAATTGATGCAATAGCAGGGAGAGCAAGAAAGGAGAGAGAAGAAAAGAAAAGATGAAAAGGAAGGAGAAGATCAGTAGTAAGAGATAAAATTCCAGAGAATAAAAATTGAGGAAAAAGACAGAGGAAAGAATTAAGTGAATAGATGATAGAGCATAAGAAGCAAAATGACATTAAATGGAGAAATGGACATAAGATAGAAAGGATTAGAGAGAATGGAGAAAATGAAGAGTAGATGACACCATTGAACAGGAGATAAGCAAGAAAAAGATGAATGAAAGGGAAGGTAAAGACTGGAATATTCGTGCTAAAAACATTGAAGCGAAAACATACCTACAAAGGGAAGAGGAGAAGGTGCACAATCGGGAATAAAACCAGACGTGAGGGGAGGAGAGGTGGAACCACATGGAACAGGCGAGACAACTGATGTCAGCGAGACGTGCCACCGGGAAAACGACACGGGGCGAAGTACAAAATCTATAAAAACAGGATAAAAATATTAAGAAAGTGCACAGATGAATCAAAAACAAAAGGCATATAAAATCTGTTAGAACTGGCTAATTCTGGTAGGCTAAGGCTGACGCCAAAGCCAGGCAGAAACCACCATTCTAGTCAGGGTAAGGGAGTCACAAGCCAAGATAACCCCTGCTCACCCGCAGGTAGCTTGGCACGAGCAGTAAGGCTAAACGCGGAGGCAATGTGTAAAGCATTTGTGCCAGCACACAACAGCAACAACATCCTAGGCACACCACACAAGGTTATTATAAAATAACTTTTGAATTGTAAAAACACATCAGATAGTATCACACAAAATAAATGGTGCCAACTGGCACGGACAATATTCACAAGGGATTATTTACAGGAGACAGGGCCACGTGGGCCACTGTCAGAATCAGAAATAGCACTTCTAGAATAAAGAATAATAAAGGATAAAAATCATAGTAGCACAAATTAGCAACTATGGCACACAACCAGTAACCACTGGTAACAGGAACCAGGACCTCACTAGGACCACCTGTACTAAAAAGAACAACCACCTAAGTATCACACACCATTTAGGGGTATAAGCACAACACATTACACATGATGCATGAAAACACATTCAGCGGTGTAGAAAAGCGAAACACATGATGCCTAAGAACATTCAGAGGTGTAAGACAAGGGAAACACATGATGCATAAACCTACACATTCAGCGGTGTTCAGAACAAAGCACATGATGCAATAAAACACATTCAGAGGTGCAGCGCAAGAAGACACATGATGCCTAAAACATTTAGAGGTGCAGCACAGGGAAAAGGAAGACACATGATGCCTACAAACATTCAGAGGTGCCAGAACAATACAATAGCACAAAAATCACATGATGCCTAAAAACATTCAGAGGTGCAGGAATACCATATGATGCAAGAAAACACATTCAGCGGTGCAATAACCATTCATTTCCGCAAAACTTACATAAGCCACCACCTGTGGCAGTCTCTAGGCCAACTAGCCTCTCTGGACTCTCTGCACGAGTGCGGCCATCGTTGGAGCCTCGCTAGGCTCAAAAACACAGAGATGCCGCCTTGAGCCTTGCAGGCTCGTAAATACAAATGCGGGCATTGGAGCCTCAGGCTCCGTTGAAACGTTGGGGCGGCCCACTGCCAGCTGGGGCCGCCCTACCTCCACTTTCGCCCAGGTGCCGCTCTCCGGCACCATCAGCAGCCACCTGGAGCCCCCCCCAGCCCTTCTGACTCACCGGGCTGTCTCCTGTGCGAGGCTCCTCCTGGCGGCGGCTGCTCTGATTGGCGGTGGCTCTCCTTGACCGGGGCCTCCTTCTCTCCCTAGGGCTCCCTCAGCACATGGGAACGCCAGCAGCAGGCCACACTTCTTCTCCCTTCTCTCTCGGGGCTCCCTCAGCACACGGGAGCCCGCACCAGCCAGCACTTCTCCTCCGGGGCTCCACGTGTCCCTGGGCGGGGAAGGGACTTCCGGCCAGCCGCGCCAGGATTGGGCGGCCGGCCAACCACTTCCGGGTCATCGTGGGCAGCGCGGCGGACCATTTTCAGGCACTTGTAGGCTGGGGGGGCAATTAACCGAGGGGTGGGCTCCCTCGAGTTAAATAAAACAAACGGGCATAAGCGACGTGGGCAGCAACGAAGTTAGAAATAAAACGCTCTCAAGCGCTATAGGACCAGGAGCAGCGCTCCAAGCGCTAGAAGAAAAATAAAGCTCTCCTAAGGCAGCAGCACAGGGTGGTCAGGGTGACAAAGGTTCCACACTTCCCCCAGCGCTATAAGTCCAAAGAGGGAGCACATAGCCCCGAGCAGGAGATGACCCCTACAGCAAGAAGGGTCAAAGAAGTCCTGGAGCATCCAGATGGAGCACAGCAGCTCCCAGCAAAGGAAAGTCCATCAGATATCCAGGGGCTGGGCAGGGCCCAGGGATTCCCCTGGGCCCAAGCAGCAGCACACCCCTGGCAGATTCTAGTCAGAAACAAGAACATTTTGGAAGGGGACACAGCCCCTTTTTATACTGTAAAATCCTTTGTCTAAAGGGTGCAAGCAGTGTGAGAACCAGCTAAAACTGGTTATAGGGAATTCCTTTAACATTGAGGGGCAGAGGCGACAGCCGCCCAGCGGGAGGTGGAGCCAGCATTGTGGCAGGCAGGCACAGCCTCATTCACTCCCAGGTGCCATCTCCTCCCACTTCCCTGGCAGCAGATGCAGCCTTTCATCCACCGGCTGACTCAGACAACCTCCTGGGGCACCCCAGCCCCTGTCACCCTCAAACCAGACAGTCAATCCACAAGCAGGCCCAGGCACTCCTGGACCAGGCTCACCAGCCAATCACACGCCAGACACAAATTACACAAATATGCCAACTTCTAAAAGTGGCACTTCTACACTAGACACAGTCATGCCACATATATCATTACGCAGCATTCAATCTCAAGAGTTTGCACATACCAAACTCGACCCTGCACTCCCCACACATCAGGAACTACCATGGGCATACATAGTCCCCATTCATTCCTATGGGAGGGCAGGTCACTCACTACACATTCACAGAGAGCTCAAGCACTTTACACTGTACCACAGTGAAAAAGTGCGCAGAGGCCTAAAATCACCAACACCAGGTCACAGAAACAGGCTAGGAAAAAGCAAAAAGTCTCGGGGTGAACCTGCCAAAAGGGCCGGGTCCAACACAATCATTATGACCAAATATATTAGGCGTAACAAGAACATACAGGAAACAACAGTGGCTAAAATATTATCATCACAGCAAGGCAAGGAAACAAGTAGGAGCTCAAAAAGCAGTCCGAAAGGTGGAGTGATGGACAGAAGGGAACACAATTAAAGAGTTGAATAAACAAATCAAGAAAGTCAAGGAGGGAAGGAAGAAGAGGGACCCAATGATCCGTAGCAGCTGCCTGGAAGGAATTCAGGAAGCTCTGAAGTCACACAGGATCCTCGTATGTCGTTGTTTTATTATTGTAGGTCACCTTGAAAAGACATGGATGGAAAAGTCCATATTTAGCTCCGATGGAACAAAGAGCAGGTTGCATGTCTAGGAAAGCTTGACGACGAGTCTCTGTGGCTTTAGCGTAATCTTGCGCAAAAAACAGGGAAGATCCTGACCATGAGAGATGAGGAGATGCTCTGGCAAGACTTTTAGGAGGTCTGTGTATTCCAAAAAATACATAATGACACCTCTGGGCCTCGATGCAGACGAAGTCGGGAAATGAACTTGACCAAGCCTGTGTGCCCGTTGGATATTAAGCACAGTGTCCTCTGGTAAATGCAGAAGTTTGCGGAAAAAAGATTTAAAGACGGCAATGGAGTCAGACCCCTCACATCTTTCCACCAGGCCGTAGATACGCAAATTATTGCGTCTATTTCGGTTTTCAAGGTCCTCCACCTGCCTTTGAAGAGAGGAGATCTGTGAATGCATATGAGATACCTTGGTGGAAGATTCCTGAAGTGAGGAGACACTCTGTTCTACTGAGGTAACCCTTGCGTCCATTTGTGACCAGTTGTCCGTCGAAAGTTGTAACTTAGAATTAGTTTTGTCCATAAAGGGGAGAAGAGATCTTATTTCTTCTAGCAAAAGCTTGATAGAAATTGGCGATGCAGACTTTGGTGGTGATGGAGGATTGTATTGTATTGTATTGTATTGTATAGGCATTTATATAGCGCACTACTTACCCGGAGGGTCCCAAGGCGCTTCGACCGCTGCGAAACCCTTCCTGGCTTCCCTGAGAGATGGTCCCTTAATGGGTATCTCCAGGGTGAGACCAGGCATCCCCGGGGGTCTGGTGGGGCCGTTAGTGAAGATGAGGCAAGCTAATGCCCAGAGTTGCCGAGTGTGATCGCTGATCAGAGTGGGCACCGAGGCGAGAGAATTATCGAGTCCGCTGACCCTGGTCCAGAAACCTGCCGTGCCGGGAATCGAACCCTGGTCCCGGGCCGTCCTCTGCTCTCGGGTCTGCCGCCTCTAACCAGTGAGCCACAGTACTTCACCTTCATTAGTCTCTTGGAGTTGGCCTTCCCTGAGGGCAGCGCAGAATTCTCCATCGTTAACAATGTGTTGATGGATTGGGGCAGCTGAGAAGCCTCAAACTTAGCAAATTCAGAGAATAACTTTGAGTTTTTAAGAAAGGAGCGCTTAGATGTTGTAATGGGACGAAATTACGAAATTCTGCCCATAAGGTACCAATCACCACTGAGGGTAAAACTTGAGAGTCAAGACACAGAGGATCTTCAACATGCGTCACAGTATGTATAAAGAAGCAAGAGGGTAGAAGGATGTGAGGCTGAAAGTCAAATCCCGCAGATAATAAAAAAATAGTGCCAGGGAACAGTGCAAGGGTTAATCAGGTGGAGAAATACTGAGGACCGAGGTAAAAAAATGAGATAACATTAAAGTAAAAATTAAATGTCAGTGTCCAGGAAGGAGAAACAGCACAAATCAGAGCCACGCTGCATCAAAATGCAAAAATAAAAAAAAATATATATTTTAAAAAAGAAAAGCCAAGAAAATGGTGAATCGGGCTGCCATGCATGAAGGGAGATCTCAATCCATAGAAGAGGAGATATATTTATCTAAATAATAAGGAGAAGTTCCAGTCTCTAAAGATATCTCACCTTGCGTGAGGGAATTACAGCAGCAAACCGCATGAGGAGGAGAGCCATGCCGGAGAAAGCAGGAGCTGAGGTACTCGTTTAGTCAAAGCGTGCCTCAGATGCACTTGAGAATCCCAAAATGGCGGCTGCGGCCGACATCAAGCCGTGACCGGGACCTCTGTCGTTAAAAATGCAGAGATTGTGGTGTCAGGGACTCTTAAATTAGTCCCACGGTGTGCCTGTAGCCTTCCGACATCGGAATCTCCCGTCCGTGAGTAGGAAGGAGAACGCAAACCACTGATTCTCGTCGGCAGTCACGGAGCGCTCACATCAGCGCCGCCATGTTCACCGGGCGCCAAGTCACGCCCCCGTTAGTGGTCATTCTTAAACCACCCCATCAGCTGCCTTCTGTGCCAGGTCTTGGAGTTGTGGAAAAGGAAAACTGAGCCACACAAAGTAGAGAAATAGAAATCACAGAGCTGTACTGTTTACCATCTGTTTACCACCAGGGCTGGTTTCATCCCTGTACACTTGAAGGATGTATACAGGGCAGCGGGCAACCTGCATATCCAGCCAACAGAGGAGATAAAGGACCAGACAGAGGAGGGTTGTAAGCCTAGGAAAAGACAGAACCAGGAGTAACCTCAGCAGTGCTAGGAAGCAGGGGTTAGAACTTGGTCTGAGCTACAGGGAGGAATAGAGTACAAAACTGAGCGGAGAAATAGGAATAGGTGCAACGCGAGGAAAAGGGTATGATGAGAACCAGGTTTAAGAGTTACCCCAAGACATCTCAAGCTCGGAAGTGGGAAGAACCAGGAACAAGATCAATGGGTATGAGAACCAGGTAGAGGAGGTACAGATGAATGGAGTTAAGAAGGAAACCAGAAGTAAGAGCAACATATGACAGGACAATTGAGAAATAGGAGAAACAGGAATAAAGTGGGAATTGAACTGTATTACCTGTCTTGTGCTGCAACTACATCAGAGTTCATTGGCGTAAAACTGAAGTATATTTGGTGAAATCAGCTCCTTTTGATCAGATTATCTCTCCTGTGATACTATTTTTGCTTGCTTTAAAGGGGCCTTCCATTGAATGCTGTTACAAGAGGTCTCAAAAACCAAGCAGATTATCATCAAACAAGGAAACATTATGGAATGCCTATTGCCTGTGATTTTTTCTCAATACCGGTCAGGGTAAAAATACCAGGCTTTTTTCTCTGCACCGACTGGCCCTTTTAGGCTATGTTTGTCCTATGCATTAATGTCTCTTGTAATTCCAGCAATAGAAGGTGTCTACTGCTTTAAGGGGTATGGTTTAAGGGTTGTAGAATTGGATTGGGATAGTTGGTTGAGGTTAATTTTGGGGATAGGGTCAGGATTTAGGGTTGGGTTTAGTGTTTAAAGTTTGGATCTTGAATTTTACGATTAGGCTTACTTGTAAATAATTGAGTCTGTCTTGGATCTTGATTGGAGGTTAGATTCAGAATTAGGTTTGGGTTAGCATTTACTACCATGGTTAGGAAGGTTCAGCGTAAGGGATGAGGTTAGGGTTTAGGGGTAGGGGTTGTATTTAGGTTTTAGGAGCTAAGAATCATGTGCCTCTCAGCATTGGTAGGAAATTCCTCCTTTCCTTGGTCTTTGGAGCAATAAAGGCAGCATAGGACAAAAGCATCCTAGTACAAGCAGAGGTGGAATGATCACTCACTGTTGTCCCTGGAAAGTCATAATGATATGCACAAGGTTGGACTTTTGTAATGATATCAGTTCAAAATGTCCTACTACACTCCAGTGTCCATAACAAATGGGAAGGTGCACGGAATTATTGCTTGATTATCTATTTTTGACCAATTCTCTGCTTGAGCAAGTTGATCTCCACTTCCATGACCATTACTCTGGGTTGATTTCACCTTCCATGACATCCCTCAGGATGTTGGAGTGGTACCCTGCATGTTTTCTTTCACTGATGGTGTGCCAGCTGCAGGATCTACTGATCTGCAAACTATCCAGCAACACCTTACAACAAAGTGGAACTTTCAGAGGCACAAGTCGAAGGTTTTGGAAACATCCCATCGAACTGCATCAGAAACAAACATTTTTAGGCAAAAAAGGGAATAATAATTATGAAGTGTTTCGCTAAAAACAAGAACCTTCACACAAAAGTTCTTGTGTTGGACACCCATGCATCGGATGACAAATGTGTAAAGGAATAAAAACTTTTTTTTACGTTTATTTAATAAACGGTGCACTTTTCTAATATAAAGAAAAAAAGAAGAAAAAAAAGAGTGTCAAGCCTATTTTAGGATACCCTCTAGATTTATTTTAAACCTTCCACAATTCAGAAAGAAAACCCGAGAATTTAAATGCTAGAAGTACTATGCAGCTTTACTTAGAAACGTAAAACTAATGTAGTCCAATTTGTGCTGTCACTACCTTCAACACGAACATTATTTCGTATATTGTTTAGCTTGTCGTACTTATTTGTAGATTATAAATGAAATATTGTGGTATATTAGACCTCTAATGAGTGGGATTTGTTGATGTAAGAGTTAAGGTTTTCGCCTTAGTTAGCTTGCAGAAACTTGGCAAACTATTGATATTTATTTTGAACTCGAGTCCGGCTATATAGGATAAACAAAGTATGTCCCAACAAGCTTTCTTTCTCTTTGATTTGGAAAGTATTGCCAGAGGCCACACGTGACCCAAATATGCAGACTTATGTTTGAGAACTGGGTTTTTTTCTTCGCAGAGCTCATTTGCTTTTCACGATGGATCTCGGACAGGAGATATTTCTGCTGCTTGCTGCGTGTTTCTCCTGCTTGCTTTTCTTCAATGCCTGGAACAAGATGTTTCGGAAAGGGAAACTTCCTCCTGGGCCCACCCCCCTACCTTTGTTGGGCAACCTGCTCCAGATGAAGAATGGCGCACTGGTTAAATACCTGCAATCAGTAAGATTCTTATATGTACATTTTTGCATTACACTCCTTTTGTACTAAAAGGGCATTTTTTATTTATCTGTAAGTACAGCATATATAGGGCCGATTAACAAACGTCTGAAGCCCATATGTAAAACCTTGTGCACCAGAAGTAGAAGCACTGCATTATGAATATTACGGTCTGATTAATCTTCCTTTTATGCATGCTCTGTGGCTAAGTTTGTTGGTTGGCTGTGGATTATTAGATCAAAATGGTTATGTTCCCACTTATTGTAACCAGCCAATGTTATGCTCTCCTGTATGTGTATTATATGATCACTGATGGCGATTATTGCTGGCGCCTGTTCCTTCTTTAATTTTATATTTGTAAATATGTAATGTGTTGTTGTGATATTTATTTTTCGTGCATGATGTTTTATTATTCTTTTAATTATGTCTTTTATTGACTTACTATTTATAATGCTTTTGTGACAATTAATGTTGAAATAAGCTTTTGAACTGAACTGTCAGGAAAGTGGGGACTGGCTACAGTCCACAGAGAACTAGGCAAGAAGGAGGGGGCAGAAGTACAGTCAACAAGCCGTCCACGTATGGAGGCTGGTGGGGACAGCAAGCCATCCACAGAGAGCTGGCAGGATGAGGCAGGGTCACGCAGATGGTGAATGGACGCTGGAGGGAAGGACAGTGGGGCAGTGAGCATTAACATGGAGAATAAAGCAGAGAGGTGGGGGATAGAGACAGGGGTAGCAAATAAATATTTAAATAAATAAAACTAATTTAGTTGCAAGCACTGCATCGCATTTGGGGATGCAGTGCATGCATCGAAATTTGTTTTATTTATTGAAATGTTTACTTACCTGTAAAGCTCCGTAATCCATACATTACTACCCCCCACTCTGCCCCTCCCCCTCCCCACGTGACCGCCCTGCCGGTACACCCACTACCGACCGCGGCTGAACAGAGACCAAGCATAGGGGAGGAGGGGCAGAAAGCAAACTACTGGAATTCACCAGTGATAGTATCCTGGTTAACTATCACTCTTGCTGTACAATAGCTATACTTGCGCACCCATCATGCACAGTGTTGTTATAATTGATTTCAATTCAGATGATGCAGTGGGTTTACTGATAGAATATCAATGTCAAAAATATAAATGTTTTAATTATAGAAAAAAATATAGAATGAAAAAATATCGACTCCTATACCCAAACAGGTAAATACAAAAATAGTGATGTAAAAAATATTGATGTAAAACATATTGATGTAAAAAATATAGATGTAAAAAAAAATGTATATGTATATATATATATATATATATATAACCTACTGGCGGTCGCCAGTAGGTAGTTATAGTTAGGATTTTTTTCAATGTTAAATCTCAAAATTCTATTTGGAATAACTTTGGCGCCGGTTGACGAATCTGCCTGAAAATTTCCTGAAAATGGCCTCGCGGGGTTCCGGTCCTTCCCTGAAAGTTTGGGGGGGGGATACATTAAGCGGGGGGCGAGATAAAAGGGGGGTCCCAAAACGCGTTTTCCCCATGTTAATTTCCATAGGGCGGTCGATTTCACTTTTAGCCCGAACGGCTGAATGGATTTCCACCAAACTTGGCAAAATTGTAGGGACTGGTAGCCCGATGTGCCTTTGCTATGTCTCAAGATATGTGCTTCAGTGGATTTTGAGAAATTAACGTTCAAAAAAATATATATATCTGTAGCCGTGCTCCGGTACGCGCACCAGTGAGCGCTCCAGGCGCGACACGCGACTTGCGCGCAGAAAGCTGATTGGCTCTCAGTTGTCTGTAAACATTCTAAACAGTCCGGAGCGGCCGCCATCTTGTCTATCGGTAAAATCTAGTCATAAGAGGTGGCAAAAACAAAGGGGGGAATTGACCATAAGGGGGTAGGGTAGACCCCCCCTGACCCCCTAGGTTTGATATGGGGGCCATTAAAGGGCCCCGCGGGGCCTTCAAATTTTTTTTTTTTTTTCGTTTTGCGTGGGGGAAGCGCCCGGTGCGCGCACAAGGTAGCGCACTGGGGAGCGTAAAATGAGGGAAAAAGATGACAGAGTTTTTAAAAAAATGAAGTTTTTATTTAGAAATTGGAGGTAGTTCTAAAAAGAACTTTTTTTTTTCTTCTTTTTGTTGTTTTATATTTGTTTTGTGTTTTTTGAACTTTTTGAACTTTTTTTGGCTTTTCAAAACAGTTTTATATTTTTTTTGTATTTTTTTAGGGGGAGAAACAAAAAAAGGGAATTGAAACTGGCTCAACTGGAGCAAAAAAACAAAAAACCCAAAAAATTACTTCTTTTTGGGGCACTTGTGATTATCACCTGCAAGGACGATGAGCTTAACGCTTTTTTCGCCATAGGCGATAAGCTTGCCACATGCAGAACAAGTGATTTTAAAATCAGCAAATCTCGGCTGAATGCAAGGCATCACCTCGGATGTTTCTGGTTCTGATGAGGTGGGTTGGTTTCTTTGGGAGGGGGTCCTTGATGACTGGGGGAGGTTACTGGCCAGTTCCCTGAAATCTGCTCGAGAGTAGTTGTTTGGGTGCTTTCTGGTCATGTGCCGAATCATGGTATAGTTACCAAAAGAATATTTTTTGTTTGGGTTGCCCCGTGAAAGTTCATCATTGCAGATGAGGCAAGTCACCTTGGGCGCATTCACCTTTTTTTGCCCCTCTGGGATTGAAAAAAACTGCCATACAATGTGTGGTTTGGGTTTGTAAGGTGTATTTTCTTCTGGCAGCCATCTTCTTCTCCCCTCCTCCTCTTCCTCTTCCTCCTCCTCCTGTTCTTGACCACCAATATAATTTGGAGCTGGTCCTCTTGGTGGTTGTGATGGTGGTGGTGGGGCAGATGCACCAGCTGATGCTACTACTGAAGCCATTATTTGGAGCAAAAAAGTAGAGAGAGCAACAAACAGGTCTTCCTCAGTCAAAAAACAAAGTCAGAATAAGGAAAAAAGGTGGGGTCTTTCATCATTTAGAAAAAAAAACTGTCCTGAACCAATGAGAAGTGTTATTTTCAGGTCACAAGACCAGGGGCTTCATCATTATGAAACTAAAACTGTTATGAACCAATGAAAAGTGTTATTTTCTGCTCACATGACCCGACGCGCTTACGCTACGCGCACGGGGGCGCGCAGCGTAAGCGCGTCGGAAGTTTACGTTGTGCGATCGTATTCGCTTGAGTACTTCCGGGTGCGCTTACGCCGTGCGTATCACGCGGTCGCGGCTACGCGATACGTCACGATCATGTTTTCGTTTGCGATATTGGCGCTCACGAGACGCTCCCCGGAGCGCGCCCGGGGGCGCTTTTCAGAAATACGCTTTTCGGGGCGCACTCCGGGGCGCGCTCTGGGAGCGCTCCCCCCAAAAAAAAAAAAAATGGGATAATTGTAGGGACAGGTAGCCCTATTCTGAAGTGGTTTGTAAAAAAATTAACTTTATAAAAATATGTATTGTGCTACATTGGGCTTAATATATGTTAGAGCCAAAATGTAGCCCGAATGTAGCCCAAAGTAGCCCAATGTAGCCCAAAGATGGCCACCAGAGACCAAACATTGTAAATGTAGCCCAAATTTCAACTAGACGTAGCCCAACTGTAGCCCAATGACAGAATGTACCAGAGTGTTAAAAAGAACAACTAGAGTGCAAACAGTCTTATTTATAAAGTGAAACTTATAGTTAGGAATTAGCATTAACAAAACCTATGAAATTCACTGAAAAAACCATAGGTTTCACACCAGTTATAGTTAGGAATTAGCATTTAAAAAACCTATGAAATTCACTGAAAAAACCATAGGTTTCACACCGGTTATAGTTAGGAATTAGCATTTAAAAAACCTAATAAATTCACTGAAAAAACCATAGGTTTCACACCAGTTATAGTTAGCTGGAAATTTTACTGATATAAAACCATTGAAATTCCCACGTTATAGTTAGTCGGACTCACTATAACTTGCGCGTGCAATGCACTGCTGATGACATCACATATTACATCACTCATGACATGGTGAGTGACATCACTCATGACATCACTGATGACACCATCCAGTGAATATGTGTCTTTCTGAAAAATAAATATTAGTGAGTTATGTTTAAATATTTAAATACATATATTAGTGTTTCACTTTGTGTATAAGTGGCTACATGTGTTGATAAGTAGCTACATGCGTATGTATATGGGTTATTTGATATTTTTATTAGTATCAGTTTGAGTGTCTATATGGTTTGGTGGGGGTATTACTTAGCACATAGATGCATGAGTGACTGACTCTTTGTTTGTATGTGTTTTGAAGACAGCATATGTACAGGACTGTATGGGTGGATGAGTGTCTATATGTGTTTGTTAGTGAGTGAATGACTGTCTCACTAGTGTCTTTATCAGTAACTACATATGTTTTAATCTAGTATATATGAATATTGATGTATATAAGTGAGTATATGTGAGAGTAAGAGATTGTAAGAGTTCCTGTTTAAATAAGTATGTGTTTCTATAAGTGATTGTTTAAGAGAATAAATATGTGTAATTTTCAATAGAAGTAAGGTGGAAGTGGATGAATGTCGGTGTGTAACAGGATGTATAGGTGTATCTCTTCATATGATGAGTGAGTATATGTATGAGTGACTATATAGAACTGTTGGTGAATGAGTGGATGTGTATATAGATAGTGGAAGTACAGAAATGCTTGTTGTAACTGATATAGGTATGTCCATTTTTTAAAAATTTCAGTTTCTATTTTTGAATATGTGTCTCAAGGGTTACTTTACACTGAGAGGAGGTCTGTCACTGTGTCACAAGGATGGTGTCATCAGTGATGTCATGAGTGATGTCACTCACCATGTCATGAGTGATGTAATATGTGATGTCATCAGCAGTGCATTGCACGCGCAAGTTATAGTGAGTCCGACTAACTATAACGTGGGAATTTCAATGGTTTTATATCAGTAAAATTTCCAGCTAACTATAACTGGTGTGAAACCTATGGTTTTTTCAGTGAATTTATTAGGTTTTTTAAATGCTAATTCCTAACTATAACCGGTGTGAAACCTATGGTTTTTTCAGTGAATATATATATATATGTATATATATATATATATATATATATATATATATATATATATATATATATATATATATATATATATATATATATATATATCCAAAACTCGTTGCCACAACAACTTGAAGGAGCCCACACAGGAGGAATATTGCACGAAATTTAATGAAGGCTTGCTGCTGGGAGAAACAAGGGAGCACAGCTAAAAGTCTTTTTCAAATCCGGCCTGACGCGTTTCATGACTGATCACTTCTTCAGAGGTTTCGGAAAATGCTGGCGTTCACAAACGTTTTGCGGGGAACTCTTTTATCAGTTCAAATACCTGCACAAGTGGATGTGGCCATTCACACGGCATTCTGGTATTCGTAGTGTCTCCGCTCATGCTCCCGTGAGCTGTTGTGTCACGCTGCACCAAATGAATCACAATGTTCCCAAGTGGGGGGCTGTACGATCTTGCTTCATCCAGAAGACTCGTTCCCGCTTTCATTGGCCACTCCTGTCCCGTAGAAAACCACGGCAGTGCAGGTATGCGATGCCTCGGGTCTGTGCTCGCAGCAGGGTTCCTTCACGGCCTTGGGCTGGCCGTTACACATCCAAAACTCATTGCCACAACAACTTGAAGGAGCCCACACAGGAGGAATATTGCACGAAATTTAATGAAGGCTTGATGCTGGGAGAAACAAAGGAGCACAGCTAAAAGTCTTTTTCAAATCCAGCCTGACGCGTTTCATGACTGATCACTTCTTCAGAGGTTTCGGAAAATGCTGGCGTTCACAAACGTTTTGCGGGGCACTCTTTTATCAGTTCAAATACCTGCACAAGTGTGTGTGGCCGTTCGCACGGCATTCTGGTATTCGTAGTGTCTCCGCTCATGCTCCCGTGAGCTTTTGTGTCACGCTGCACCAAATGAATCACAATGTTCCCAAGTGGGGGCTGTACGATCTTGCTTCATCCAGCAGACTCGTTCCCGCTTTCATTGGCCACTCCTGTCTCGTAGAAAACCACGGCAGCGCAGGTATGCGATGCCTCGGGTCTGTGCTTGCAGCAGGGTTCCTTCATGGCCTTGAGCTGGCCGTTACACATCCATAACTCGTTGCCACACCAACTTGAAGGAGCCCACACAGGAGGAATATTGCACGAAATTTAATGAAGGCTTGCTGCTGGGAGAAACAAGGGAGCACAGCTAAAAGTCTTTTTCAAATCCGGCCTGACGCGTTTCATGACTGATCACTTCTTCAGAGGTTTCGGAAAATGCTGGCGTTCACAAATGTTTTGCGGGGCACTCTTTTATCAGTTCAAATACCTGCACAAGTGGGTGTGGCCGTTCGCACGGCATTCTGGTATTCGTAGTGTCTCCGCTCATGCTCCCGTGAGCTGTTGTGTCACGCTGCACCAAATGAATCACAATGTTCCCAAGTGGGGGGCTGTACGATCTTGCTTCATCCAGCAGACTCGTTCCCGCTTTCATTGGCCACTCCTGTCCCGTAGAAAACCACGGCAGCACAGGTATGCGATGCCTCAGGTCTGTGCTCACTAGAGCGCTAACAGTCCTACTTATTACAAAGGTATGGCACACCTGAAGCCATCTTGATTGGAATAAAGTGGTAACTCTTAAAACATTTAATTTAAAAAGAAACAACATGAGGGGGTATATTTTGCCATAGAAAGTATGATTAGTGCTGCAGAAAGAAAAATTAGGGCACATTTTGAGTGACTTCTCAAATCCTCTTCAATTTCATTAAAAAAATTCTGACATGCAGTCTCCCAAGATGGCCACCAGAGACAAAAGTTCCCAAATGTAGCCCAAATTTCACCCAGATGTAGCCCAAGTATAGCCCAATGACAGAATGTGCCGGAGTGTTCTAAAGAACAACTAGAGTGCTAACAGTCTTACTTATGACAAAAGTATGGCACATCTGAAGCCATTGTGATTGGAAAAAAGTGGCAACTCTTAAAACATTTAATTTAAAAAAGAACAAAATGAGGGGGTATATTTTGCCATAGAAAGTATGATTAGTGCTGCAGAAAGAAAAATTAGGGCACATTTTGAGTGACTTCAAAAATCCTCTTCAATTTCATTAAAAAATTCTGACATGCAGTCTCCTAAGATGGCCACCAGAGACAAAAGAGCCCAAATGTAGCCAAAATATCACCCAGATGTAGCCCAAGTATAGCCCAATGACAGAATGTTCCAGAGTGTTCTAAAGAACAACTAGAGCGCTAACAGTCTTACTTATGACAAAAGTATGGCACACCAGAAGCCATCTTGATTGGAATGTAGTGGTAAGTCTGAATACCTTTAATTTAAAAAGGAACAAAATGAGGGTGTTCATTTTGCCATAGAAAGTATGATTAGTGCCTCAGAAAGAAAAATTAGGGCACATTTTGAGTGACTTCTCAAATCCTCTTCTATTTCATTAAAAAATTCTGACATGCAGACTGAAACATGCACTTTGAATACCAGCAGCAGACTTCCCTGGTGAGCAGTAGCTTTACTACAGTGATCTAATGAGCAACTAGAGTGCTAACATTCAGAATTTATGGCAAATGTGTGACACATCTGAATGCCTTCTTGATGGAACCAAAGTAAAGAAGCATTGCAAATGCAATAGATCTCGCCTTTGTTTAAGTTAAAGCCATTCTGTTTGTAATGAGGTGGCTTTTTAGCTTTGCTTTTATTAGTGTTTTTAAAACTTTCATGTAAATAACATGCATATGTATGCATATATGTATATGTATGCATGCATTTATATTTGTATTTATATAGATATGCAGATTATGTATGTTTATATATGTATGTATATATATACACATACAGATATATAAACGCATATGCATATATATGCATATATATGTGTATATGTGTGCGTGTAGAGAGAGGTAGAGAGGTAGAAGTAGAGAGGTAGAGAGGTAGAGGTAGAGAGGTAGAGGCTAGTAGAGAGTGAAGTAGAGAGAGGTAGAGAGGTAGAGAGTAGAGAGTGAGTAATAGAGAGTTGAGAGTGAGTAGTAGAGAGTAATAGCGAGCAGTAGAGAGAGTAGCAGAGAGTGAGTAGTAGAGAGTAGTAGAGTGAATAGTAGAGTGAGTAGTAGAAAGTAGTAGGGAGTGAGTAGTAGAGAGTGAGTAGTAGAGAGTGAGTAGTAGAGTGAGTAGTAGAGAGCAGTAGAGAGTGAGTAGTAGAGAATAGTAAAGAGTGAGTAGTAGAGAGTAGTAGAGAGTGAGTAGTAGAGAGTAAGTAGTAGAGAGTAGTGGAGAGTGAGTAGCAGAGAGAGAGAATAGTAGAGAGTAGTGGAGAGTGAGTAGTAGAGAGAGAGTAGTAGAGAGTAGTAGAGAGTGAGTAGTAGAGAGTAGTAGAGAGAGAGTAATAGAGAATGAGTATTAGAGAGTAGTAGAGAGTGAGTAGTAAAGAGTGAGTAGTAGAGAGAGAGTAGTAGAGAGTGAGTAGTAGATAGTGAGTAGTACTGAGTGAGTAGTAGAGATAGAGTAGTAGAGAGTAGTAGAGTAGTGGAGAATGAGTAGTCGAGAGTGAGTATTAGAGAGTAGTGGAGTAGTAGAGAGTAAGTAGTAGAGAGTAGTAGAGAATATTCCAAAGTTTTGCACAGCACCACTTGCACAATAAGTCCAATCAAATCATATCACTTAGAGTCCTTATTGAAGTGCTGAATCTTGGTGTATATTCAAATGCTTTTATTTTCCTTAAGTTTATGTACTACAGCCAGCCGACGCATTTCGTTCTGTACAACAGAACTTCTTCAGAGCGTTCTTATTTCCTTCAAGTTATGTCGGTATCCTGTTGTCATATACCTAGATATTTCTTCCAAATGTTAGACGAGACATAAGTACATTCTTATTCAAAGTGACGAGGTATCAATTTTACCCACACAATTTGGGCAGACTTGAGTAATTTATAGCATCCTCAAAGTCAGTCTTGCAAAAATTCCAAAGTATAGGACATGATAATCCAAATCCAAATGTTTATCAAGAAAAGTAATTTTCAATCATTCGCAATATCGGCGTTTGGGCAGATATGACCCAGGGACCCCCAGTATGCAAGTTGAAATAGTCCCCCTCTGCAAACGCGCCAGTGGCCTGTGTTGCAGAGAGGTGTAAAAAGGGGCATAGCCTCATTACACCTCTGTGCAATGCAGCCCCATGGCGCATACTGGAAGTTCCATGTGGGCTAGTTGGCCCCCAGGGACCCCCAGTATGCAAGGGGAATTAGTTCCCCCTCGGAAAACGTGCCAGGGGGCTGCGTTGCAGAGAGGTTTAACAAGGGGCATAGCCTCATTACACCTCTGCAATGTAGCCCCCTGGCGCACACTGGAGGTTCCAGGTGGGCTAGTTGGCCCCCAGGGGCCCCCAGTATGCAAGGGGAATTAGTTCCCCCTCTTCAAACATGCACGGGGGCTGCGTTGCAGAGAGGTGTAAAAAGGGGCGTGGCTTCATTACACCTCTTTGCAATGCAGTCCACTGACGCATACTGGAAATTCCTGGTGGGCTTTCAGGTCTTATATAGTTAGGAATTAGCATTAACAAAACCTTTGAAATTCACTGAAAAAAACATAGGTTTCAGGCCTTATATAGTTAGGAATTAGCATTTAAAATACCTTTGAAATTCATTGAAAAAACCATAGGTTTCAGGCCTTATATAGTTAGGAATTAGCATTAAAAAAACCTTTAAAATTCACTCAAAAAAATATAAGTTTTAGGGGTGTTAGAGTTAGCTGGACATTTCACTCATACAGAAATTGTTCCTATATAGTTAGTTGTACTAACTATATTTCGCGCACCCGCAATCCACTGCTGATGATGTCACATATTACATCATTCATGACATGGTCAGTGACATCACTGATGACATCTCAAATGACATCACTGATGACATCACTGATGACATCATCCACGTGACAATCACATGCACCTTTTCGTACACTAGTAAAATCTTTCATCACTCTTTGTAAAATACAGAGTATCATATTTGAATCCATTGTTACAGCAATACAAGTATCTAAAAACCCACTCAGTGATTCATAGATGTATACACACATCTAATCACTTAGCTGTAGATTCACTCATACATGCTGTCAATGAAGAATATATATTACTATCAAAAATACTTATACACCTAAATCGACATTACACACCAGCACACATCCTATTCACATATGAAGTCATCCTACTCACTTATGCAAACAATGCATCATACTTACATATTTACTTAGCTACACACTTATACAAACACAACTTCATCTATTCATTTAGATAGTAAGTCATACTTAGTGAATTATAAAATCATTATTACAAGTATAAAGTTATCCATACAGTCACTCACACAATCATTGAGTCTTATGTATACTTATTTATATACAACAACTGACACACACACACTGCCTTTTATTTTTCTAGTTTGTTGGACGTGTACCAATTGTTTTTAAGTTTGAAGTTTATTGAAATAAAAACAGACAAAGGTAGAAAATGAAGAAACAGTCAGAAGTTATGAAAAACTAAAAGTCTCTCTTACAAAATGATGATAACTTATTAAAGCTATGTCATACAGAAAAATAAGAATCGCAAGAAATGTCAGGAAACATACAGGGATGAGGGATCATCTTGAATAAGAAAAGCATATAAATAATATGATAAAACAGTAGATGCAATGAAGAAACATTATAAGCAAATAAGAAATTGCAATCATGGTGGTTTACGAACTTCAACATTACGTAGTGGAGAGGTGGGAGGAGGTCTGGTAATCTTAGATAAATATTCGGTAAGGGGAAGCCATAAAAGGTCATGTTTAATTGCTAAGGAAATGGGGGAGACAAAATTAGTGTCTAGACGGTGATTAAAACAAACTGCGTTCCACCAAGCAGTAAAGGAAACATCTTTAGCCTGTTTCCAATGTGATGTAATATGGTGAAAAGCAATGGCTATTAAGAGGTCAAGTAATTTATGTTGGTGGTGTGATCCGGTGAAAGCAGGAGAAAGAGATCCTAGAAAAATGTGAATGACTGAAAAAGAAAAAGTAAAGTTGAAAATCTTTTGCAAGTGGGACCAAACCAAGTGCCAAAAACGTAAAATATGAGGACATTCAAATAGCATGTGTTTCAAATCAGCTAAGGGGCATGTACAGGACCAACAAGTGGAGGGAGTGTCCGGGGAGAATGATGACAGAGTTGATGGAGTGAAAAGTGTACGATTATAAATAAAGAATAAAGTTTGTGTAGTATTAGCAGCTCTGGATGTACTGTGAACTTTGGACCAGATTTCATCCCATAAAGTGAAGGGCCAAATTTGAGACAAATCTTTTTCCCAAACCAACTCAACCTTAGATTTAGTACGATCTGTAGAAGACTGCAGAGATTTATAGATAAATGAAGCAGAAAGGGATTGATCGAGGGCATTTGAAATCGAAAGATGAGTGGCAGGGATAGAGTTGGTTACCGGGAGCGAAGCAAGGTATTGGGTAAGGGATGGAATCAATGATAAGTATTGTTTATGAGAAGAGAAAGGCAGCGAAAATTGTGTTTGAAGGTCTTGAAAAGGAAGAGGCTGAGTATTGGAAAAAAGTTGGGAGAACCATTTTAAACCAAGAGAATGCCAGGTTTTCCAATATAATGAGCGGTTACGGATTTTGAGGAGTTTATTATGCCAGATAAGTTGGGTGTGAGTAGATGAAGCAGAGGGGTATGTGGACAATACGTAGGGACGAAGAAGAGAACAGGAGTGAGAAATGATGGGGGAACGTAGAGATGACACATTAGAAGAAAAGGAGAGAACTTCTGTGAATTCATAAGGATGAAGAAAAGAAGATTCCAACGTGAGCCATAAAGGAGGAATGTGAGGAAGATCCGAAGAACGCCACCGCATGGCTTGTTTTAAGGAAAAAGCATTATGATATGATTTAAAGTTAGGGAATTTGATTCCACCGAGGGATTTGTCCTTTTTCAGAGAAGAGAGAGCTATTCGAGATTTTTTACCCTTCCACAAAAATTTTACTAGGAGAGAATCTATCGACTTGAAATAATGATCAGGAATACGAATGGGAATCATGGAAATAGTATAGAGCACTAAAGGTGCTAGCATCATTTTGATGGAGTCCAAACGACCCCACCAAGAAAGGAAGAGAGGATTCCATCTATTAATTGATGTAATAATTTTATTGGAGAGAGATTCAAAATTGAATTTAAGTGTGTCAGGAAGACGGGGGGCGAACCAAACACCTAGATATTTAATCTTAGAGGGCTGCCAGGAAAAGCCAGAGGAGTCAAAGAGATGTTTTTGACATAAAGGATTTAAGGGTAAAATTTCGCATTTGTCAGTATTAAGACGATAACCAGAAACAGTTGAGAAAGAGGAAATTTGATTAAGGAAGGAAGGAAGAGTTGTTTGGGGGTTTGAGCAGTAAAATAAAATATCATCTGCGTATACTGATAATTTAGCTTGTTTTTGAGAACCATAATGAAATCCAGTAACATTATCATCAAGTCGAATCTTAGTTAAGAAGGGTTCTAAAGCTATAATAAACAAAAGAGGGGAGAGAGGGCATCCTTGGCGCACCCCTCTTTGAAGGGGAAAGTAATCGGAAATCATACCATTTGCAAAGATTGAAGCGTGGGGACTAGAGTAAAGTAAAGAAATAAGAAAAATGAATTTAGGAGGGAAACCAAACCAACAAAGTGCTTGAAACATAAAGTCCCAGCCTATTCTATCAAAAGCCTTTTCGGCGTCCAGAGAGATGGCAGCAAGGGGAGTAGAGAGGGAGGTGGCTTTACTCAAAATGTTAAAGAAAACACGAGAATTGTCCGACGATAAACGACCTTTAACGAATCCAGACTGCTCAGGGCCAATAAGTTCCGGAAGTAGGGGATCTAATCTAAGAGCTATAATTTTGGCGAAAATTTTATAATCAGTGTTTACTAGGGAGATAGGATGATAATTTTTACAGAGGGTATGATCTTTATCTGGTTTAGGAATTAAACATATTAATGCTTCTTGGAAAGTTCCCTGAGAAGTTCCGGAAGCCGCAAAAGATTGAAATAACAAAAGTAGTTTAGGAAGAAGAAGGGAAGAGAAATGATTGTAGAATTCAATGGTAAAACCATCGGGCCAAGGTGCTTTACCGCGACGAAGGATAGAGACTGCATGTGAGATTTCAGAAAGGGTAATATCCAAATCTAATGATTGGAAGTCAATATGAGAAGAATCCGGGGAGGGAATATCTTGAAAATATGTAAGAAGATCAATAGGGTCAGGATTAGATTCAGGAGTGTATAGAGTTTGGTAAAACGAAACAAATTGAGCTAATATGTCTTTGTCTTTAAATAAAGAAACACCAGCTGGGCCTTGTAAGGATTCAATTTTAGTTCTTTCTTTACGTACCTTGAGATAATTGGCAAGAAGTTTGCCCATCTTGTTCTGTCCACCGTAATAGCGGGAGTTGCATTTAAGAAGAGAATTTGAGGCAGCATTGGTGGTATATTTATTAAAGTCAAATTTGGCGGATATAAGTTCACGGAGAGAAGATTCAGAGTTAGAATTATAATAGGCATACTCTAGCTTTTTAATTTTATCTAAAAGTTGAGTTGATTTAGAGATAGATTGTTTTTTCTTTTGAGAAACAAAATTAATGATAAATCCCCTAGCAGCCGCTTTAAATGAATCCCATACCATGGCAAAGGAGGATTCTGGAAGATGGTTAAGTGTAAAAAATTCGGTGATAAAGGAATTAAAACGGGTGCAAAAGTTGGAATCAAGGAGTAAGGAATTATTAAATCTCCAGCGTCCTGAGTGAGGGGAGAAGGGGATAAGGTCAATATCCACAAAAACGGGAGCGTGGTCTGATATTAAAATGGAGCCTATATCTGAGTGAATAGCAAGTTGTGCTAGGGGTTTGCTGAGGAAGAGGTAATCAATACAGGATTGGGAGTGGTGAGTGGGGGAATAGAAAGTGTACTCTCTAAGGTCCGGATTACAGAGCCTCCAAATGTCAACTAAAGCATTATGTCGTATAGATGTGACAAATTGGGAATGCATTTTGGAGGGAACAAATTTAACTTTTGAATTCCTATCTAAAAAGGGATCAAGAACTTGATTGCAATCACCACCAAAAATAACATATTGTTCATTGAGAGTTACAAGCTTATCAGAAATAGCAGGCCAAAACAATTTATCAACACCTGTAGGAGCATAAACATTGAAAATAACTAAAGGAATTTTTATCAATAAGAAGATTAATGAGAACCCAACAACCATTAACATCGCATTCTTGTGATATAACTGAAACAGTTAACTTTTTATGACATAATATAATTGCACCATTTTTCTTACCTAAAGCGGGAGAGTGAAAAACATGACCCACCCAAGAACGTTTAAGTTTGGTAGCCTCCGTGTCTGTAAGGTGGGATTCTTGGAGGAGGGCTACATCGGCTTTAAGCCTAGTCAAATGTGTTAAAACTCTTTGACGTTTAATGGGGTTGTTTAAACCCTTAACATTCCAGGTAACTACTCGGAATATAAATGATTAAGAAAATGATATAAAAGAGATGATGAAGTAGAAGTAGAAATGAGATGAGAGGGAAGGAGAAAAGTAATAAGAATGCGAAAAAGAGTCTGTAAGAGAAATAAATCAAGAGAAAAGATCGAGAATAAGGTAAGAGAAAGGTAGAGAAAAGAGTAAGGAAAGAAAATAGAGAGAAAGAACAGTAGGAAGAATAGAAGAAAGTTAGAAAAATGTAGAAACATACCAACAAACACAGAAGAAAAATGAGGGGTGACGACGCCAGAAGAGGACGACATTGACAACAGAAACTCACGCCATCGAACACCTGAGGAACCAGCTTAGGGTCAATTGAAGGGAGCAAAAATACACCGGGGTGGAGAACATGAGGAGAGGATCTGTAAGAAGACAAAAATGGAAAAGAGGATGTTAGAGAAACACAAGAAAACCAAATATATAAACTGCGCATTACTAGGACAAAATATACTAGGAGTAGGGGTATACAATAGGATGGAGGAAACAGAAACTAGGTATAATAGGGTAACAGAAAGATAAACATTTTAGTCAAACAGGAGAAAACATGAACAATTAAACAGGTCTTGCAGTGTCCATGTTGACGGTTTCATGGCGACAGAGAAATTCTTCAAGGACTTGTGGATCTTCGAAAGTTGTTGTCTTGTCTTTGTAGGTGACCTTGAAGAGGCAAGGGTGAAGGAGACCAAATCTGGCACCAAGATCTCGTAGTCGTGGTCGTAAATCAAGGAACTGTTTCCGGCGGTCAGCTGTTACTTTAGCTACATCTTGAGAAAGATACAAGCGGTGACCTTCCCACATAACTTGTTTCTTAGCTTTTGCTGCTGAAAGTACTTGAAGAAGGTTGGTATATTGTAAAAACAGCATGATGACTCCGCGGGGTTTGGTGGAAACTTTTGGACCAAGTCTATGTGCACGTTGAATGTTGAGTGAAGAGGAAGGAGGAAGATCCAAAATTTTTGGTAAGAAGGTTTGGAAGAAGGCAGTTGGATTGGACCCTTCTGTAAGTTCCGGAAGATTATAAAGGCGTAAGTTATTTCTACGATTTCTATTTTCCAACTCCTCAGTCTGCCTTCTTAAGAGAGAGACATCCTTCTCCAACAATGAAATTTTAGAACAGGAAGTTTGAAGAGCCTCCGTGGATTGTTCCACCAAAATAACCCGCGATTCAATAGTAGACCATTTGTCATGAAGAAATTGCAGAGTTTTAGTAGTTTCAGCCATGAAGGGTTTAAGCGCACAAATTTCTTCAAGGATAAGATCCATGGATGCTGAGTGCAACGCGGAACCTGGAGAAGGAGGATCCTTTTTCAGATGTTTCGTAGAGCCAGGTTGAAAAAGCTTACTGGAGGTATTAGCTTTAGGAATTGCCCCATGGGTAACATCCGGTTTCGGGGAAACAAGGTCATACATGGTCTGCGTCGTGGAATCAGAGTCTGAGGAATGACGCGGTTTGGTCTTAGAAGCAGTAAGCTTGAGGGTGCGCAGCTTCCCCATATAAGACAAGGGAGAAAAATAGCGGTGCTACTCCAGATTCGAAGAAAAAAGGTTCTGTGAGGAAGGCACTCTTTGGTGTGATGATACAGAATAATGAATAATAATGCGTGATATAAGGAGCAAAAGTTATTGATATCACACAGAGCCTCTCTGCAGGAAATCCTCCACAAGATAGAAGAATATAGAAATGCGCCACAAAAAGGTCACCACATGAAACTGAAAGTCCAAGCACAAGGACCGGTTTAGCAGTGAGGAGAATGAACAGTGGATTCCGAAGATGTTTTGGACATAAAAGTCACTGGCCAAGAGGAAGAGAATTGCTTTCATCACATTCAAGAACAAACATTGTTGCAGGCATGTCAGTAGCCTGTGGGGCAAATTGCTGTGAGAAGCGGTGCCCTGTAGGATAGTGCAGCGTAGAACGTTAAGCAGTGTGAAGGAAAAAATGCACTTGAGGTTGAGAAAATGAAAAAGAAAGGTTCCAGCTGAGGAGTTATGAGGTAAATGCGCAAATTAGTGAGGCTTATAATCTCGAGGTGCACTGAGGAAGCGCTGTGGCGTGAAAAAGAACATTTGCCGACTGAGGGAAAATCGCGGCAAAAGATGAGAAAATGGCGGCCGCCGAAATAGCGAGCCGCGTCACTAATTAAAAGTGCGCATTAAAACGGAGTAGAGGGACGCAGCTGACATCATTCTGCTCACCTCATGCTCCGATGCTTAAAAATGTTATCGGCGTCCGCGAAAGTCCGGGAGATGATGAGGAAATCGCTGGTGTCGGCGCTCGAACGGCGGAGCTCCGGAGTCAAGCCGCCATCTTGTGCGGCGCTCAAACCACGCCCCGGACATGTACCATTGAGAAATATATTTGCTCATCACCACACCCATAAAGATATTCACAAAATAACTGTTAGAACATGTAGTTTTAACTTCATATATATAGTGAATCAACTATTCACACATCTTTGGGCAGTCACACACCCCCCACCGAACCACACACATATTCACTCTCCCATACAAATACTCAGTTACCTAATCAATAACTAATATAGACTTCACATAGCTAGTAACCAACTGGAGAACCAGTTTACACAACTGACAAAGTGATACAGATATTCAAACAGTTTAGTCACTATCCACTATATTTAGTGAGACACTATAAATTGGTCAAGTAAACAGTCAATTACACTGCTACTAAATCCTCCATCCAAATATTTATTTTTATATATCCACTCATTATTCAATGCAAATTGTTATATATATAATGCATATTTAAATAACAAAGCAAATATCATTCACTGGATGATGTCATCAGTGAGGTCATCAGTGATGTCATTTGAGATGTCATCAGTGATGTCACTGACCATGTCATGAATGATGTAATATGTGACATCATCAGCAGTGGATTGCGGGTGAGCGAAATATAGTTAGTACAACTAACTATATAGGAGCAATTTCAATGGTTTTGTATGAGTGAAATGTCCAGCTAACCCTAACACCCCTAAAACGTATACTCCCAGATTCATGAAAAACATTTTCTGCGAATTCTAAATTGCGATTAATACCGAATCGCAATTTAGAATTTGCATAATGGGATTCAAGAAAAACTGCGATAAAAAATAGCGATTCGCATTCGGCCGCAAAGGCGAAAGCGTTTATCCCAAAATCGCAGACTAATAGCAAAATCGGACAATTCCCGTGTTGAAATTGCGATCTCCCTAATAGCGAGATCGCAAAAACGGGAAGTCGCATTTCGAGCACAGTGATGACATCACAACCAGGAAGTAGGCAGTTCCCTCCCTCATTCTGAATACTGAGGCTGATTAGGAAGCAGCACTGCCAGAGCTCCTCTCCAAACCACCTCCAGCATTGATTCATGATACACCACACTGCAGCAATATCTCAGGAAGCAGCAGGGGCCAGTTCCACAGGGAGAAAGTGTAAAATCAAATTCTCCGAACAGGAGCTAGAACATCTCATAGAGGGAGTCTGTAAAGATCATGACAGATTGTTCGGGAAGGACTCCAGGAGGGTGCCAGAGGCCCACAAATGGCGGCTTTGGTTGCGCATCCGCGCAAAAGTAAACTCTGTTGGAGTCACCCAGAGATCAATTGATGATCTCAAGAAGAGGTGGTAGGACCTCTGAGTACGTGCCAAGGAGAGGGTTGCCGAGAGGCTGGGTGAGAGCCTTGCAACAGGAGGGGGAGAGCCAACAGTCCCTCCCAACACCCCATTGGAGGATATCGTTGAAGACACATTGCAACCTGAGGCATGCGTGGGGGTAACCCGGCTGGACTCCTCCTGACCCACCCAAGAAAGGCAAGGTAAGCGCCATGCGACTGCGACCCTGTCCCCTAACAATGGGCATTACCCTAGAGCTACCCATAAGAAACCCCAGTCATGCAGCCCATGCACACCAGAATATCCCTATTGCATTGTGGGACATGTAGTCTGACATGTAGTCAGCCCCATACAGCCAGATTTGTCCTAATAGAGTCAATCCAAAAGGCAGTCAGGGAATGGTAGCCTGCATGCATGTAGCAACCTTCTATGTGAAAGATAAATGTAATTAATCAACGTCCACTTTACATCACAGGAGGTGCTGAAAACACCAGCAGCGACAGTGAGGGGCTGCAAATTGATGAAACTCATGAGGATTCTGAGGGTGAGGCAGA
Source organism: Lissotriton vulgaris (assembly GCF_964263255.1). NCBI lineage: Eukaryota > Metazoa > Chordata > Amphibia > Caudata > Salamandridae > Lissotriton > Lissotriton vulgaris. Next base: position 114,317 of record NW_028249315.1, read on the forward strand.
TCCATCCACACAACCAGCTCCATAAGGGCAAGCACCAGCGCCAGTAGCCTTGCCACCACCTGCTACGCCAGCGACAACAGGCGCACCACCATCGCCAGCTGTGAGACCCATGCCAGTGGCATCGGCAACACCAGCAGCCGCCAGGCCACCAACACTACGCACACCTACTGTGCCCACCCAGTCCAGCGGACAGGTCAGGGAGCGGCGCCAAAGTACACCACGCGCCGGCAGGAGGGGGATGACTGTGCGTGTGCCGGGGCTTTCAATAGAGCGCCGCATGCTGCGCGCCCACCAACAACAGGCACGACACCTTTCAGCAATACCTCTGCAGCTGCACAATACAGCCAGGAATGTTGGCCAGCTGTCTGACCGGATTGACTGAATTGCCACAGCTGTGGAGGCAAACACTGAGGCCATGCTGAGCCAGCGAGACCTCACCTGGCGCCGCCACTGTCAGCTCCAAACACGCCTCTCGGTGTACATGCGCTCCAATTATTTAATTGGCAATGCAACTTCCCAGCTGTTCCGTAGATCATTGGCCATGCAAATACAGATGGTCCAATGCTGCCAGGACGTGGCACGGGCACTTGAGCAGGCAATCACTGCAGTTCAGTCTCTGCAGCCAACTGGCCACGGCCAGGCAGGAGGGGATGACACTAGTGAGGGAACATCTAGCCACAGCAGGCTATCTTTGCCACAGGTTAGTGTTCCATGCAGCAGCAGCAGGCCCACTACGGCATCACTTGCTCACCCGGAGGAGGAGGTCAAGAGGCGACTCGGAGCTACGTGCCGGAGGCGCCAATGACATTTATGCTCATTGGGCAGGGACATGCTGATGATAAAAGCATGCCCACTAACAAATCAGGAGATATATGACGCAATACACCTCAAATGTTTCTGTAGAAAATAATGCAATATTATTGTGCAACCAACAGTAATATTTATTCAATAACAGTACATCAGACTCTTGTCATTATTTCCATTGTCATGCATGAGTGAAGTGTTGGGTGAGGGGAGTGGGTGCACTAGAAACAGTTCATTGTGATTTGGTTGCGCTGTCTGTGTCCTTCAGCAGGATTTTTCCCGTGTGCATGACGAGCATGTGCAGGTGGGCGGTTGTCCCCTTCCGATTCACTGCCAGACATCTCTACAGGTATCCTGCCCTTGGTAGCAATGTTATGGAGGATAGCACACACAGCCACGATGCGGCAGCAAACCTCAGGCTCGTATTTGATGGCCCCATCAGTCTTGTGAAGTATGCGGAATCTGCTCTTCAGAAGCCCAAATGTCCTCTCAATGCAATTTCTTGTGCGTATGTGTGCAGCATTGTATTGCTGTTACTGTGGTGTTGCAGGGTTGAGGTATGGGATGAGGAGGTACTCATGGAGAGGGTAGCCGCTGTCACCTAAATGATAGGAGCAGAGGGTGAGTGCCTGTTCAGCGCAGCTACATGATCACAGTGTACTATTTTGGAGCATGTGTACTTACCTAGTAGGTGTCCTTCCCCAAAGTCTCCCCTGGCCAGTCGTGTTTGAATGCCGCTGTGCCGGAATATGAAGGAGTCATGTGTACTCCCCAGGTACTGTGCCACTATGTCCGTGATGATTGTCTTAGCATTGCACACCATCTGGATATTGAGAGAGTGGTAGGACTTGCGGTTGCGATACATGTATTTCGTTTGTGCTGGTGGGCAGATGTGAATGTGGGTACAGTCAATGCATCCTATTACATGTGGAAATTGTGCTACGTTGTAAAATTAAAGCTTGGCCACATTCAAGTCCTGTTGGCTGGTCGGGAAGGAGATGTAGTGGTGCAGCTGGGTCAGAATAGCCTCCAGGAAACTCCTTAGGCAGCGGGACATGGTGGGCTGGGATATCCCCCCTGCAACAGCGACTATCCCCTGGAAGCTTCCGGAGGCCAGAAGGTGCAGGCTGCACAATACCTGGACATGGGTGGGCACGGCATTGGTCCTCCTTGTTGGGTGCTGCATCAGGGGGTCTAGGTCCCGGATCAGCTTGATGATCATTGCCCCATTCAGGCGGTACTCAGAGTAAATTTGCTCCCTGGTTTGGCCCAGAAGGGTGACCCGCTGGCAGAATATCCGCTCCTGGATCCTACGTCTGTTCCGTGCTGCTCGCTGTAGCCTTCGCCGCCTGACCACCATGTAGAGTCCTGGCATTGTGAGAGTCCTCATGCTCCAGCTGCATATCCTTAAGTGTGCTTGGTCAGGCCTGCACCTGTTGGCAGTTTGTTAACGTTGTTTTGAAAAAAAAATTCCTTACTGGTTACCACCTGGTTTGGGTTTTCCTTAAATTGCACGTCGCAAATAGCGATTTTTGGGTTTTTCATGAATAGCGATTGCGGTTGTTTTACGATTTCGCAAATGAATTTGCAGATTCCAATGTTTCTAGCAATTTCAGATTCGCTAATGGGCTTCTTCCTGGATTCTGCCAATTTATTTGCGAAATCGCAATTTTTCTTTAGCGAATTCGCATTTTTAGAGATTACACTGTCATGAATTCCTTTTATTCAAATTGCGATCGCAATTGCTAATTCGCAGCTATTGCGATCGCAATTTGGCTTCATGAATCGAGCTGATAGTTTTTTGACTGAATATATATATATATATATATATATATATATTCACTGAAAAAACCATAGGTTTCAGACCAGTCATAGTTAGGAATTAGCATTTAAAAAACCTATGAAATTGACTGAAAAAACCATAGGTTTCACACCAGTTATAGTTAGGAATTAGCATTTAAAAAACCTATTAAATTCACTGAAAAAACCATAGGTTTCACACCAGTTATAGTTAGCTGGAAATTTTACTGACATAAAACCATTGAAATTCCACGTTATAGTTAGTTGGACTCACTATAACTTGCGCGTGTAATGCACTGCTGATGACGTCACATATTACATCACTCATGACATGGTCAGTGACATCACTCATGACATCACTGATGACACCATCCAGTGAATGTGTGTCTTTGTGAAAAATAAATAAGTTTTATATATGTATATGTAAAGGTCGATTGAAAAATACATGTTTAAATAAGTGTCTTAATGGATGTTTTAAAAAAAAAAATGGATTGGTTAACTGGCTTATTAAGTGTATCTTAGTGAATACATATATTAGCGAGTATTGTTTAAATATTTAAATGTTTGTATCAGTGTTTCACTTTGTGTATAAGTGGCTGCATGGGTTGGTGAGTAGCTACATGTGTGTGTATATGGGTTATTAGATGTTTTTTTTTGTATCAGTATAAGTGTTTGTATGATTTGGTGGGGGTGTTACTTAACACATAGGTGCATCAATGATTGATTCACTGTTTCTATGTCTTTTGAAGACAGCATATGTGCAGGACTGTATGGGTGGATGTGTGTGTATATATGTGTGTTAGTGAGTGAATGACTGTCTCACTAGTGTCTTTATCAGTAACTACATATGTTTTAATCTAGTATATGTGAGTATTGATGTATATAAGTGAGTATATGTGAGAGTGAGAGATTGTAAGAGTTCCTGTTTTAATAAGTTTGTGTTTCTATAAGTGATTGTTTAAGAGAGTAAGTATGTGTAAGTTTCCTTAGAAGTAAGGTGGTTGTGTGTGTATTGCTGTATATGCAAATAAATGGATGTTCAAAAGTTTATTTGCATGTGTGAGTATGTGTGTGAGTAACTTTTGGATGACTGTCAGTGTATAACAGGATGTATAGGTGTATCACTACATCTGATGAGTGAGTATATGTATGAGTGACTATATAGAACTGTTGGTGAATGAGTGAATGTGTATATAGATGGTGGAATTATTGAATTGGTTGTTGTAACTGGTATGGGTATCTCCATTTTTAAAACATTTTTAATTTATATTTTTCAATATGTGTTTCATGGGTTACATTACAGTGAAAGGAGGTCTGTCACTCTGTCACAAGGATGGTGTCATCAGTGATGTCATGAGTGATGTAATATGTGATGTCATCAGCAGTGCATTACACGCGCAAGTTATAGTGAGTCCAACTAACTATAACGTGGAATTTCAATGGTTTTATGTCAGTAAAATTTCCAGCTAACTATAACTGGTGTGAAACCTCTGGTTTTTTCAGTGAATTTAATAGGTTTTTTAAATGCTAATTCCTAACTATAACTGGTGTGAAACCTATGGTTTTTTCAGTGAATTTCATAGGTTTTTTAAATGCTAATTCCTAACTATAACTGGTCTGAAACCTATTCTTTTTTTCAGTGAATTTCATAGTTTTTTTTAATGCTAATTCCTAACTATAAGTCTCACTTTATAAGTAAGACTGTTAGCGCTCTAGTTGTTTAGAACACTCTGGTACATTCTGTCATTGGGCTACAGTTGGGCTACATCTGGCTGATATTTGGGCTACATTTTTTTTGTCCCTGGTGGCCATCTTTGGGCTACATTGGGCTACATTGGGCTACATTGGGCTACATTTGGGCTACATTTTGGCTCTAACATATATATAAACATATATATAGCCCAATGTAGCACAATATATATTTTTTTCAAAGTTAATTTTTATAAAAACCACTTGAGAATAGGGCTACCAGTCCCTACAATTTTTCCCAATTTTTATTTTTTTTTGTTTTGTTTTTTTGCTTTGGAGCGCTCCCGGTGCGCACCCCGGGGAGCGCCCTAAAAAGAGTACTTTTATAAAGCGCCCCGGGGCCCGCTCCGGGGAAGGTCCCGTAAGCGCCAATATCGCGAAAGAAAACATGATCGTGACGTATCGCGTAGCCGCATCCGCGTGATACGCACGGCGTAAGCGCACCCGGCAGCACTCGAGCGAATATGATCGCGCAACGTAAACATCCGATGCGCTTACGCAACGCAACCCAGGACGCGCCCCAGAGCGTGCCCCGGGGCACGTAGGGTCATGTGACCTGAAAATAACAATTTTTATTGGTTCATAACAGTTTTGGTTTCATAATGATGAAGCCCTTGGTCATGTGACCTGAAAATAACACTTTTCATTGGTTCCCAAAAAATTTTTTTTCAAAAGGATGAAAGACCCCACCTTTTTTCCTTATTCTGACTTTGTCCTTTGACTTAGGAAGTCAAGTCAAGTCAAGTCAAGAGATTTATATAGCGCGCTACATACCCATAGGGTCTCAAGGCGCTAGAGGAAGGGTGGGGAATTATTTGTCGAATATCCAAGTTTTAAGTTGTTTTCTGAATGCTAGGTGGTTCTGAGTAAGGCGAAGGTGGGTGGGAAGTGAGTTCCAGGTTTTAGCTGCCAGGTAGGAGAAGGATCTACCTCCCATGGTGGTTTTGTTGATGCGAGGTACAGTGGCAAGGGCTTGGTTGGAGGATCGTAGCTGACGGGAGGGGGTGTAGAAGGACAGTCGTGTGTTGAGGCATTCGGGTCCAAGTTTGTAAAGTGCTTTGTGTGCGTGGGTTAGGAGGCGGAAGGTAATCCTCTTATTTACGGGGAGCCAGTGGAGGTTTTTCAGGTGACCAGAGATGTGTTCTTTACGCGGGATGTCTAGTATGAGCCTGGCTGAAGCGTTCTGTATGCGTTGGAGTTTTTTCTGGAGTTTTGCGGTTGTACCGGCGTATAGTGTGTTTCCGTAGTCCAGTCGGCTTGTAACCAGTGCGTGGGTGACCATTTTTCTAGTTTCGGTGGGGATCCAGCGAAATGTTTTTTGAGCATGCGAAGAATGTTGAAGCAAGATGATAAAACGGCGTTGACTTGTCTGGCCATCGAGAGTGAGGAGTCCAAGATGACGCCCAGGTTCCGTGCGTGGTCCGTCGGGGTGGGTGCTTTTCCAAGGGCTTCTGGCCACCAAGATTCATCCCAGGCGGAGGGGGAGGTGCCTAGGATGAGGACTTCTGTTTTGTCTGAGTTCAGTTTCAGACGGCTGTGCTTCATCCACTCGGCTACTTCTTTCATTCCTTCGTGTAAGTTGGTTTTGGTGGTGTTAGGGTCTTTGGTGAGTGATAGGATCAGTTGAGTGTCATCCGCGTAGGAGATGATGTTGAGATTGTGTTGGCGAGCGATGGCCGCGAGGGGGCTCATGTATACGTTGAAGAGGGTGGGGCTGAGTGACGATCCTTGTGGCACGCCGCAGATGACTTCAGAGGCCTCTGACTTGAATGGTGGGAGGCGGACTCTCTGGGTTCTTCCGGTGAGGAACGAGGTGATCTATTCCAGTGCCTTTCCTTGGATTCCTACGTTTCTGAGGCGCTGTAGAAGGGTGCTATGGCAGACTGTGTCGAAGGCAGCGGAGAGGTCGAGGAGGATGAGGGCGACTGTGTCTCCATTCTCCAGTAGAGTTCGAATGTCATCTGTTGCTGCGTTAAGTGCGGTCTCAGTGCTGTGTTTGGCTCTGAAGCCAGACTGTGAGGGGTCGAGGGATTTGTTAGTTTCGAGGAAGGAGGCGAGTTGGTTGTTGACAGCTTTCTCCATGACTTTGGCCGGGAAAGGAAGAAGCGAGATGGGGCGGTAGTTTTTGAGTTCGGTGGGGTCAGCTGTGGGTTTTTTCAGAAGGGCGCTGAGTTCTGCGTGTTTCCAGCTTTCCGGGAAGGTGGCGGAGTAGAGGGAGCAGTTGATGACGTCTCGGAGGTGTGGAGCTATGATGGAGTCTGCTTTGTTGAAGATGTGGTGAGGGCATGGGTCAGTTGGGGATCCTGAGTGGATGGAGTTCATCAGGCGGATGGTGTCCTCAGTGGAGATGGGGTTCCAGTCATTGAGGATGTTCAAGGGGGGTGAGGGTGCGGCAGAAGGTTGGGTGGGTTGGTCTCCGGGTTGGTAGTCGAAGCTGTTGTGGATGTCTGCAATTTTGTTGTGGAAGAAGGAAGCTAGGGAGTCGCAGAGGGCTTGAGAGGGAGTGATGTCGTTGGAGTTGGCTGAAGGGTTGGTAAATTCTTTGACGATGTTGAATAATTCCTTGCTGTTGTGGGCGTTGTTATCTAGACGGTCTATGAATGCGGCTTTCTTGGCAGACCGGATTAGTTGGTGGTGTATGCGGGTGGCGTTTTTGAAGGCGTCCCTGGTGCTGGTGTTTGGGTTTTTTTTCCAGGCCTTCTCGAGGGAGCGACAGTGTTTCTTCGAGGCGTTTTTGTTGCCTGGTTTGCTTTGACGTTTTTTCAGCGGTGCTAGGATGTCGGCGCTGTTGGATATCCATTGGGTGAGGTTAATGGCTGCTTGGTCGGGGTTTGAGGAGTGGATAGGAGGGTTTTAAAGAAGCGATGAGGAGATCTGGTCGATGGTGATTTTGTTCCAGTTTCTTCGCATGGTGGGTTGAGGATGGTTGTGGATTGTGGTCTTATTGTATGTGAAGTGAACGCAGCTGTGGTCCGTCCAGTGAGGAGCTGTGGTGTGACTGAAGGAGACATGTTTGCTGGAAGTGAAGATAGGGTCGAGTGTGTGACCAGCAATGTGGGTGGGGGTAGTGACCAGTTGTTTGAGTCCGAGGTTGGCAAGATTGTCCAGAAGGGTGGTGGTGCTGTTGTCATTGTTCTTTTCCAGGTGAAAGTTGAGGTCTCCCAATAGAATGTAGTCCTCGGAGTGGAGGGCGTGTGGAGTGATAAAGTCAGTGATGTCGTCAATTGAATTGTGCGCGGGGTCCTGGAGGCCGGTAGAGGAGGGTACCTCTGAGTGTTGTCTTGGGGTCGGTGTGGATCTGGAAGTGGAGGTGTTCGGCGCTTGCAAGGTTGACGTCTGAGCTGGTTGAGATGCGGATGGAGTTCTTATGGACGATGGCGATGCCTCCTCCTGTTTGCTCGATGCGGTCCTTACGGATGATCTTGTATCCTTCCGGGATGGCAATGGTGATGTCTGGGGCTGAAGAGGCATTCATCCATGTTTCTGTTAGGAAGGCGACGTCCAGTGAGATGGTGTCGAGTATATTACAGAGGTCGATGGCGTGTCTGTGGACCGAGCGGGTGTTGAGCAGGATGCATTTTAGGTGGTTGGTGTCGGATCTCTGTTTGGTGTTGGTGGATGAGGAGCTGGTTTTGGTTCCGTCGAACTTGCAGGAGTTGCAAGAGAAGGGTCCATGGGTGAGTCCAGGAGCGGCTTGTACGCAGTTGGGGGAGCGGCCGGGGTTAAGGGCTAGGAGGGTGGAGGCGTCGTAAGTAATGCGGGGGGGATGGGCATTGCGAGGGCCAGGGGGTCAGGCGCTGGGCTTACCTTTGGCAAACCTTCGGCGCGGCCGTAGCGCGTGGACGCTGTGCGTGGGCGCATCTGTCGTTAAAGCACTTTGAGGGGGGGAGGGGCGTGGGAGGGGCAGCAGGGAGGCGGGAGCGGTTCGAGGAGGAAGGGCTCAGGGAGACAACAACAAACAAAATGGAGGTAGTGAAAAGTCGAGTGAGGCTAGGGCACAGATAAAAGTTCACAAGCGCTTTTAAACAGGCAGATTAATGTTAACAGATAGAGCGCAGCTCCGTTTCCGTTGCGCTGATTAAATTGCATAAACTATGCTGCGCTGCAGAATACCTGAAACGCTGTAGCGTTATAAAGTGCCACAAACTGAGCAGATTGAAAAATACACCACAAGCGCTAAAACAAATGCACAACCAGAAGCGCTAATGCAAATGCACAATTGAATTACAGGCACACAGATGGTTGGAAGTCAATGGCATATTAACAATACCATAGGGAGCCAGGGAGCGTGGGAGCAGCAGCTGGTGCATCTGCACCACCACCACAACCACCAAAAGGACCTCCTCAAGATATCATTGGTGGTCTTCAAGAAGAGGAAGAGGAGGAGGAGGAGGAGGGGAGTTCAAGATGGTTGGAAGAACACAATACCCCATACCAGCCAAGAACAAACATTATTTGGGAGATTTTTACTCTCCCAGAGGGGAAAAAAAAAGTAAATGCACCCAAGGTCAGTTGCAAAATTTGTGGCATAGAACTTTCCAGGGGAAACCCAAATAAAAAATATTCATTTGGGAACCACACAATGATACGCCACATGCAGCGCAAACATCCTATAAACTATTCTGCTGCAGAAATGAGGGAACTGGCCAGTAAGCCTCCCCGATCAACAAGAACCAGCTCAAAAAGGAAACAACCCACTGCGTCGGCACCAGAGGAAAGTGAGACGATGCTGTGCATTCAGCCCCGATTTGCAGATTTCAGAATTATCTGTAAAATTGTAGGAAGATCAACTCCCATGGAGAACAGAGCGTAAAGCTCATCGTCCTTGCTGGGGACAACCATGAATGCCCCAATCAACCCTAATTTTTTCTTTTCTTTTAGTTTTTTGCTCCAGTTGAGCCATTTTCAATTCCCTGTTTTTTCGTTTTTCCCCATGAAAAATACAAAAAAAATCTAAAACTGTTCAGAAAATCCAAAAAAAGTACAAAATGTTCAAAAAAATGATATATAAAAAATATAAAACAACAAAAAGAAGAAAAAAAACAGTTCTTTTTAGAACTACCTCCAATTTCTAAAAAAATGCTACATTTTTTAAAAACTCTATCATTCATTTTTCCTCATGGTACGCTCCCCGGTCCGCTCCCTGGTGCGCGTACCAGGCACTCCCCCCGCGCCAAACAAAAATAAAATGTTTGCTCCGCGGGGCCCTTTTTAAGCCCCACATCAACCTAGGGGGTCGGGGGGGTCTACCCTGCCCGCTTATGGTCATTTCCCCCTTTGTTTTGGCCACCTCTTGTGTCTCGATACTACCGAGACACAAGATGGCGGCCGCTCCAGACTGTTTCGAATGTTTACAGACACTCAAGAGCCAATCAGATTTCCGTGCGCACCTCATGTGTCGCGCCCGGGGCGCTCCCCGGAGCGCGTACCGGGGCACTGCCATAGATATATATATTTTTGTGAACCTAAATTACTCAAAATCCACTGGAGCACATATCTTGAGACATAGCAAAGGCACATCGGGCTACCAGTCCCTACAATTTTGCCAAGTTTGGTGTAAATCCATTCAGCCGTTCGGGCTAAAAGTGAGGTCGACCGCCCTATGGTAATTAACATGGGGAAAACGCGTTTTGGGACTCCCCTTTTATCTCAGACCCCGCTTGACGAATCCCCCCCAAAATTTCAGGGAAGGACCGGAGCTCGAAGAGGCCATTTTGAGGGAATTTTCAGGCAGATTTGTCAACCGGCGCCAAAGGTATTCCAAATAGAATTTTGAGATTTAACATTAAAAAAAATCCTAACTATAACTACCTACTGGCGACCGCCAGTAGGTAATATATATATATTTATTTATTTTTTCACTGAAAAAAACATAGGTTTCAGACATGTTATAGTTAGGAATTGGCATTTAAAAAACCTTAGAAATTCACTGAAAAAAACATAGGTTTTAGGGGTGTTATAGTTAGTTGGACATTTCACTCGTACAAAACCATTGACATTACAATGTTATGGTTAGTTGTACTAACATTCTGCTCCCCATATGGAAAAGCAATTTTCTTTGCTTTATGAAGCGAGAGCAGGTTTCCCTGCTCTAGCTTCAATGAAGCAAAGCAGAGTTTGCAATGGCAGGGTGGGCGCCTGAGGCCCACTACATATTTTAAATTAGAGCCCCAGGGGTGGTGGTTCCCGGGGCTGGGGGTGCCTCAGATCCCCCAGCTAATGTTTTAAAGCCCCGAGAGTGGTTGTCCAAGGGGCTGCGGGGGCCCCGTGAGCCACCCGCATATATTTAATTAGAGCCCCAGGGGGTGGCGGTCCCCAGAGCTGGGGGGCTCAGAGCCCCCCAGCTAATGTTTCAAAGCCCCAGGGTGTGGCGGCCCCCAAGGCTGGGGGGCCTGAGAGCCCACCCATCCATTTTAAACAAGCCCCGGGGGTGGCATTCCCTGGGGCTGCGGGGGGCTCGTGAGGCCCCTGCATATATTAACTAAGAGGTCCGGGGGTGGCGGTCCCCAGGGTAGTGTGGGGGGATTGGGACCCCACACACTATTTTTTTAATAATGCCCTCCGGATTTTGCCCCACCCGGGGGCAAATGACAATATTTAGCGTGGGAGACCGCATCTCTTTTTTTATATCGGTAGGATGCACAGATCCTACGCACATCCCATGATTAAAAAAAAAATACAAAAAATGTTTTGGCCCTGGGATTCCTTGTGGGACCCCCTAAACAGGCCTAGGGGGTCAGCGTGTGTCTACCCTGCCCCCTTTTCTCATTTTGCAGCAATTGTTTAGAGTTTCTTGTGCCTCGGTTCTACCGAGGCACAAGACGGCTGCCAACACTTCCTGGTTTTGACTGATGAAAGCCAATTAGCATACAGCTCCTGCACGGCAGAGTGCGTGCAGGCTGTGCTTAGGGTACGTGGATAGGTATGCGGATCCACAGCGCTCATAGATATATAAATTACTTTAACTGTCATTTTCTCAGGAACTACTGAATGGATGTAAACCAAATAAGCAAAAGGCATGAGTCCAAACAAAGGACCACCTCTTTGCCAAATATGGTGTAATTCCGTTCAGCAGTTTGGGTTGTAGCTGCGGCTAAAGGTCCTATGGGAAATTGCATAGGGAGAAAAGCCGTTTAGGAACCCCCTTTTATCTCAGCCCCGCTTGATGAATCATCATGAAACTTTAAGGATAGGCGAAGACCAGAGCTGGCCAAAAGTTTAGAAAATTTTATGCAGATTCGTCAATCGGCATCAATGTTATTCCTAATAGAATGTTGCAGATTTCCTATGGGTAATAGGTCCTAACTATAACTACCTACTGGTGACCGCCAGTAGGTAATATATATATACCTACTGAAAAAGACCGTCTGGTCGAAACGCGTCACCAATTAACATATATTTTTAACACGGACCCTGGAGTGCGAGTCATCTGTTGTCCTTGGGAACATCCAACTGGGAAAACCTTTGTGAATATATATATATATATTACCTACTGGCGATAGCCAGTAGGTATATATAGTTAGGATTATTTCTCTATGGAACTTTTGAAAATTCTATGTCTAATAACTTTGGTGTTTGTGGACGGAATCAGCTGAAATTTTCAGGAAAATGGCACATTTTGTTTCTGAGCAGACCTTGAAAATATGGGGGGTTTCGTTAAGGGGGGGCCGAGAAAAAAGGGGGGTCCCAAAACGCGTTTTTCCCATGTTAATTTCCATAGGGCGTTTGGCCTCACTTTTAGCTCGAACGGCTGAATGGATTTGCACGAAACTTGGCAAAATTGTAGGGACTGTTAGCCCGATGTGTCTTTGCTGGGTCTCAATATATGTGCTCCAGTGGATTTTGAGAAATTAACGTTTTAAAAAATTTATATATCTGTGACAGCGTCCCAGATAGCGCTCCAGATCGCGTACGTTTCGCGTCATGGAGCTTTGCGAAGCGATGCTGATTGGCTCTCCGGTGTCTGTCAACATTCTAAACAGTCCGGAGCGGCCGCCATCTTGTCTCTCGGTAGGATCGAGAGACAAGAGGAGGAGAAAAACGAAGGGGGAATTTAATGAAAGGGGGCAAGGTAGACCCCTCTTGACCCCCTAGGAATGATGTTGGGGTTATTAAAGGGTCCCGTGGGGAAAATAAAAAAAAATTGATTTTTCACAGTAGAAGCGCTTCCCGGGCCGCGAACTGGGCCGCAAACTGGTAGCGAAACGGGAATTCGCCATTTTGTGTTTCGTTTTAATTAAATTACAGGGTATAAGGGGGGACGGGAGACGTATCCTGACCCCTTATGTTTTCTGAGGGTGGCTGAGGAGGCTCATATATGTTGATACATGTCTTCCAGCGGCTGTGCGTGAGCGTTTTTTTTTTTGCTGCGTGACGTCTGTTAACGTTCGATTCGATGGAAATCAGGAACTGTTGACCGCCATTTTGTCACTGCGATAAAATATTTTGTTTTAAATTAATCCTTATTGATAAACATTGTCTGCGCTATCTTGCCTTTTTTCTAATGCCACAATTTTGTCGTGCACGGCAGCCATTTTAGATGCCTTGACCAGACCCACTCTCTGCACGCCGTCGATCCTCAGCACGGCTCCCCACCCTCGCAAGCATCTCCCCCACGCACTGGTCACCCCCGCTCTCTCTCTCTCATGCATGGGCCAGAAACCTCCTCCCATCTGCGCTGTTCTTCTCTGAGAATCACACCCCGTGCCCGCCCGACACCTCCCTTTCACCCTATTCACTACCGCACTCTCTGACACTCCTCTTCCTCTGTGTCTGATTGTGCAGGCCGGTCTCAGTCTATCACTTAGCCCTGCCGATGTAGTTTATGGCTCCAGCTGTAGAGAATCACCCCTGTTCAAAGGAGTTACAATAGATCAAGGCCCCCACCCGATGAGATCCGTCACACCACACACGTTCCTACTATCTGATAACCATCCTGTATTGTGCTTGGGGAGGGGATTCTCACTGTGAGGGTGTGTGGGTCCGAGCCTGAAGCGGAAGATTCCAGGGATGCCTTTTTGTACATCAAAGTCTTCACAATTATGTGTCACATTATAAAATATATAGCACTCCAACAAAGTAGAAGGAAAATAACACTTTAATAACTTATAAATATATACATCGCAACAAAAACAGTAAACACCTTAAAACATTTTTTATTAAAACAGAAGCAACAATGGTTTATGACATGGGGAACAGTAGTGATATCCTGGGCGGGTCATGGAACTGGGTTTGTTAATGGAAAAACATCTACAGAGAAAACTATTGGTAAATTATACTTCTCCGGAAATTTAAAACTCACAAATGTTTCATTTGTGTAATCGTTTTATGAACATGTACATTAAAAAAACTAAAAGAAATGCCAAGAACGTCCCATGTGAAAGTGAATTTTATCTGGCAATTTTTTTCTTTTCCTTCTCATGAAAAGAAAGTTAAAGCCAGGTTCGTTACCTGCCTCATCTGCAAAAAAAAAAACTCTCGAGAGGGACCGAAAAAAAATAGCGCTATGGTAATCATACCATGCATCGGCACATGGAGAGGTGGCACCCTCTTAATTATTCTAAAGCACAACTTCGAGATTTGGGGGATAACCCCCGACCGGCAAAAACATCCACCAATGACTTAGCAATAAGTGAGTCAGAGGCAAGGGAAACGGTCCCAAATCTGCAAAAGAACTTTGGGCAGATGAGATTGACTTGTGTAGCATGTGGAAAATTAATTTCATGCGGAGAGATCAGTATTACTTCAATAAATACAGTAATTAATGATGCATTAGAACTTAATATCAATTTATTTTCCGAACGTGTAATCAGTACCTGTCCCATGTCAATTCATTGTTCGAACTTCAATACCCATCCCGAATCAATTCATTGTCCGAACATATAATCAGTAAAAAGTGCAACAAGTGCAACAAAATCATATCGATAATTCATTGTGAGCAAGTACCAAAAGTGTCGACAATTCTAACCTTCAATAAATACAGTAATCAATGATGCATTAGAACTTAATATCAATTCATTGTCCGAATGTGTAATCAGTACAAGTCCCATGTCAATTCATTGTTCGAACGTATAATCAATGCCCATCCCGGATCAATTCATTGTCCGAACATATAATCAGTCTTATCCCATATCAATTCATGTGCTAAAAACTGCATACATATCTCATGATATCAAGGCTGAGCAATCGGGGCACAATAGTTTCATTTGTACCGGCGCCATTTTGGGTGAGGTCTGGAAGGTCCAAGTATAGTCAAAATGTCTCCACCAACTCGTGGTTGGACCGGGACCTCTTTCGGCAGTCCAAAAATTTTCGTTGAAGGGTAGTAGAGGGGACTGGCGACATGAACCATCAGTCAAAGAGGGGTGGGAGGCAAAAATCTCTCCTACCGGGTCATACTGGTGTCCCACCGGAACTGATCAAGTTGGTAGTCTTGCAGGATTTTGGTGATTTCAAGACTGAGGCCGGCGCCGGCATGAGCGCGCCGACGTCCCGCGGCTACGTCGTGGTCGTTCCGTGGGTGATGATGGCAGTCATTCCCCATCGGGGGTCGGGGGCCCCCGTGGCTCTTATAGAATCTTCAAAGTTGAGGAGAACGTTTCTGGATGCAGGACTCATTTTCTAGTTGAATTCAGAAGCGCTGTTGCACCGCAACAGTGGACGAGACCCCCGCTGGGTGAGCGGAGCATCATTGCCTCGCAATAGTGGACGAGACCTTTTGTCGGGTGAGTGCAGCGTCGCTGCATCGCAAGAGTGGAGGAACCCTTTTGTTGGGTGAGTGCAGCGTCGCTGCATCGCAAGAGTGGACGAACCCTTTTGTTTGGCGAGTGGAGCGTCGCTGTATCGCAAGAGTGGACAAACCCTTTTGTTGGGTGAGTGGAGTGTTGGGGGTGCAGCTGAGGGGCCCCCACCTGGGGAGGGGTGGGAGAGGCTCGTTCGCGCCGCCTCTCCCTCCCAGCGCACCCCACGCCGACACCTGGCGTTGATATCCGTGATGTCCGGACCAGGCGATAAGAGGGGGCGGGGGTCGGAGGCAGAGGCAAGACATCCCCCCCGTGGCCTGCAGGGCACCGCTTCAGGCCCGAACGGGGAGTTCATATCAAGCTGAGGCTAGACCAGGAGATACGAGGGGGGGGTCGGAGGCAGAGGCACGCCACCCCCCCCGTGGCCTGCAGGGCGCCAGAAGAGAATGGGAAGACCAGTACATTCCGGGCCGACCATCCCACGACTTCTCCGGCTGATGGCGGCTAGTCGGGCCCCGCCCTGCACGTGTTGAGGCCTCATCTTCCGGATGGGCGTAACCGTGGACCTGTTGCACTTCGGGAGTTTCCGGAATGGGGGTAGGTATCTGCTGATTTGTATTTATTTCATGTTACCGTTATTGGGCGTGGCGAGCGGTGGGACAGACATGCTTGGAGCAGTGGGGGGGTGGCGGAGCCTAGCTACCTTGTGGCTGCCGTAACGTCAAGCTTGGCTTCTTTCACCATTTTCATGTTTCTTATTTCTAGCGAAGTCAAAAACTCATCAGAGGCCTACTGATTTTGTTCGCTTTCTTTCCTTTCCTTTTCAAGTGTGTTTCATGCTAAAGTTTCTGTTTAACAGGATACAGGGATTACTTCGTATTTTACATATGTCTTCTTTATTAGGGGTTCTCTCCGGTTGAGTCAGAAGATGTACCTCTAATAAATGGTCCGGGTGGAAGTAGTTTCTCAATCAGTGGGAAGTGACAGATTACAACGGGGGACAAAGGTCCGCATTACCCACCCTTCACTACTTGCAAAGACTAGACAGAATATTTCTATTCCACGTTATTTGCAAACAGAGAGTACCTCGAAAGAACTATTCCTTGAACAATAAATTTCCAGCCAATCAATCAATCAGGCATGACGGATTACAACAGGGGACAAAAGTCCGCATTACCTATCCTTCACTATCTGCAAAGGGAGACAGAATATTTCTATTCTTCTCTGTTTGTAGATAGGGAATATCTCAAACAGCAATAATCGATAAAAAAAATAGTAGGATTATAACACTTTAATAACTTATAAATATATACATCGCAACAAATACAGTAAACACCTTAAAACATTTTTTTATTAAAACAGAAGCAACAATGACAACTAACAGTAGTGATATCCTGGGCGGGTGATGGAACTGGGATTGTTAATGGAAAAAGATCTACAGAGAAAACTATTGGTGAATTATACTTCTCCGGAAATTAAAAACTCACGAATGTTTTATTTGTGTAATCGTTTCAGGTCAAACGGATTGTGGGACAATGTTCACAATGGAAGAGTCACCAAAAGGCATTTGGATCGATGTTGCAGCAGGCTGTCATGTATATAGTTATTTAATAAAACGTTTTACCCTGTTACTTTGCTGGTGTGTTGTATATATTTATAATATTTGCATAGGGTTTGTCGTCATTTTGGGTGGGGTGGGCGGCGGAGTCGAGCTGTCTTGCAGCCATCATGGTGTGGAGCTAAGTTCATCTTACTAGGTTCGTATTTCTCATGAGGGGTTGTTCTTAATGTTTCTATTTTAGCGAGGTCAAAAACAGATCCCATTAGTGGCCTACTGATTTTGCTCGATTCCTTTTGTTTTTTTAAAATAAATTTCACTATCTGCAAAGACTAAACAGAGTATTGCGACTCTGTGCTTGTTTGTAAATACAGAATGAACCAAAGAGAACCAATTCTAAAACAGTAAATGCTTGGATAGCAATCAATCAAATAGAGAGAGAAGCAGGCACGACGGATTACAACGGGGGCAAAGGCCTGCGTTAACTACCCTTCACTATCTGCAAAGAGAGAGTACTGCTAAGAGAAAAGAGGGGGGGGAGGGGAGGGCGGCGTTCAAAGCATATCAGCGTGCATAAACACGAAAATGTTTTTACCTATCATGTACTTGACATTTGACAGCATTTGATATTTGATATTAAAAAACCATTGAAATTCACAGAAAAAACCATAGGTTTTAGGCCATATATAGTTAGGGATTTGCATTTACAAAACCTTATTTTACTCGCATAAAACCATTGAAATTCGCATATATAGTTAGATGCGCTAACTATATATCGCGCACCCGCAATCCACTGCTGATGATGTCACATATTACATCATTCATGACATGGTCAGTGACATCACTGGTGACATCACTGATGACAACTCAAATGACATCACTGATGACAACTCAAATGACATCACTGACAACATCACTGATGACATCAATCATGTGATAATACGATCAACCTCTTCAGACTCTAATATAACCTTAGATACACTCAGAGTAAACAGACACTCACAGACTGTCACTCATCCATGGAGTTACTCACACACCTAGTCAGTCATGCACTGAATCAATCACACCTCCATATCCTCAACTATACAGTTATACACACCTTACTTATTCAAACATATACTAACACATATTTACTCTTTTATACAATCCCTGATACAAGTTCACAATGATCCATACAGCCACTCACACATTCACTGGCTCTTATACACAGTAATTTATATATGTGAACTTTCACATGTACTGTGTTTTACATATGTACTTACTTTAACATGTAGCACTGAGATATCCATTCACTCACCAATACACTCGTACACAGTCAACCACCCATACAGCTGTTTCCACATGCAGTTTTGAACCCATAGATCTAGTAAATAAACTGTTCACACATGTATGCACAGAGTCACACACCTCCCAGCCACCCCCACACACACACTCACTCTTCCATACAAATACTTGGGCAACCAATCAATAACCCATACAGTTACTCAGATAGCTACTGATCAACACATGCAGCAGTTCATAGAACAACAGATATAATGATGCACAAATTAAGATAGTTAGTCACTAACCCATGCACTCAGTGAGACACATTTAATCACTCTCTCATACAGTCAGTCATGCAACTACTAAATCCTTCATCCAGACACTTATACATCCACTCATTCTTCAATATGTAAGACATATTTTAACTTTACAGAAACATACAGTCACTGGATGATGTCATCAGTGATGTCATCAGTGATGTCACTGACCATGTCATGAATGATGTAATATGTGACATCATCAGCAGTGGATTGCGGGTGCGCGATATATAGTTAGCGCATCTAACTATATATGCGAATTTCAATGGTTTTATGCGAGTAAAATAAGGTTTTGTAAATGCAAATCCCTAACTATATATGGCCTAAAACCTATGGTTTTTTCTGTGAATATATATATATATATATATATATATATATATATATATATATATATATATATATATATATATATATATATATATTCACTCAAAAAAAACATAGGTTTCAGGCCTTATATAGTTAGGAATTAGCATTTAAAAAACCTTTAAAATTCAGTCAAAAAACTATAAGTTTTAGGGGTGTTATGGTTAATGGTTAGCTGGACATTTCACTCATACAAAACCTTTAAAATTGCTCCTATATAGTTAGTTGTACTAACTATATTTCGTGCACCCGCAATCCGCTGCTGATGATGTCAAATATTACATCATTCATGACATGGTCAGTGACATCACTGACGACATCTCAAATGACATCACTGATGACATCACTGATGACATCATCCAGTGAATGTGGTTTGCTTCGTTATTTAATTATGCATTATATATATAGCAATTTGCATTGAAGAATGAGTGGATATATAAAAATAAAAATTTGGATGGAGGATTTAGTAGCATTGTAATTGACTGTTTACTTGACCAATTTATAGTGTCTCACTAAATATAGTGGATAGTGACTAAACTGTGTGAATATCTGAATCACTTTGTCAGTTGTTGTGTAAACTGGTTCTCCAGTTGGTTACTAGCTATGTGAAAGTCTATATTAGTTATTGAATAGTTAACTGAGTATTTGTATGAGAGAGTGAATGTGTGTGTGGTTCGGTGGGGGGTGTGTGACTGCCCAAAGATGTGTGAATAGTTGATTCACTAGATATATGAAGTTAAAACTGCATGTTCTAACAGTTGTTTGGGTGAGTGAATATCTTTATGGGTGTGGTGATGAGCAAATATATTTCTCAATGGTACATGTCCAACAAACTAGAAAAATAAAAGGCAGTGTATGTGTCAGTTGTTGTATATAAATAAGTATACATAAGACTCAATGATTGTGTGAGTGACTGTATGGATAAATGTATACTTGTAATAATGATTTTATAATTCACTAAGTATGACTTACTATCAAAATGAATAGATGAAGTTGTGTTTGTATAAGTGTGTAGCTGAGTAAATATGTAAGTATGATGCATTGTTTGCATAAGTGAGTAGGATGACTTCATATGTGAATAGAATGTGTGCTGGTGTGTAATGTCGATATAGGTGTATAAGTATTTTTGATAGGGTTCTATTGTTCATTGACAGCATGTATGAGTGAATCTACAGGTAAGTGATTAGATGTGTGTATACATCTATGAATCACTGAGTGGGTTTTTAGATACTTGTATTGCTGTGACAATGGATTCAAATATGATACTCTGTATTTTACAAAGAGTGATGAAAGATTTTACTAGTGAATGAAAAGGTGTATGTGATTGCAACGTGGATGATGTCATCAGTGATGCCATTTGAGATGTCATCAGTGATGTCACTGACCATGTCATGAATGATGTAATATGTGACATCATCAACAGTGGATTGCGGGTGCGTGAAATATAGTTAGTACAACCAACTATATAGGAGCAATTTCAAAGGTTTTGTATGGGTGAAATTTCCAGCTAACTATGACACCCATAAAACTTAAAGTTTTTTTGAGTGAATTTTAAAGGTTTTTTTAAATGCTAACTATATAAGGCCTGAAACCTATGTTTTTTCAGTGTACATATACCTATGTTTTTTCGTCCTTTTGGTAATTACCATTAGATGTACAGACATTTAACTGTGGAAGTATGTTGTCTATTTCTATTAAGTCACATGACTCACCATGTCACTGTGAGGGGGTGGTCACAATGTGTAATTTGCATTTATAAAAGCATTGAGTTCGATGTACTTGTTGCAGCGTGAACAAGGGCATATCTTGCCAGAAACGCGTAGCTGCTTTCTGTTGTTCAATAAAAAACAACTCTGCTGATGTGATGTGGTCCGTCTCCTTCCTGTTTGCTGGTGTGCTGCGTGGTTGCTGAAACACCAAGAGATCCAGAGGAGTCACGGTATTTATGTAAAAAACGGAGGTGGATTTGTCTCCGTAACGGACCCCTTCCTCGTATTGTGGAAGACGCCTTCAAATCAACTTTGCCTGGAAACGTCCTGTTTGGAATTTTCGGCGGCTTCCCCCTGGTCGGCAAACAACAAGGAGTCACAGAGCGCGGCGGCGGTTGAACTGCGGTGTGGTCCGTGTCGAAGGGCGCGGCTTACAGGGCGGATCCTGCCGTCGCGGCTCGGTGAGTAACAAAAGCCTGTTCCAGGTGGGGAAGTTTACACAGCGCAATTTCACACGCACGCGTTACAAAAACCCGGGTGGCTATCCGGTGTAAGACGGAGATAACGTGTGGCGTGTGTTTGAATAACGCCGGCAACGGAAACAAATAACATTATGTCTGACGAGCTGGATAAACAGCGTGAGGAAGCTGCTCTCAATCTATTTAGTGACCAAAGCAGCGAAAATGGCAATACCAGAGTGCCAAATAGAACTATACAAACAGAACAAGTGAGAAACGTAAAAACGATTTTTAAAGAACTGGAAAAGTTAAAGAAACTTGAATGCACCAAGTGGTGGGAGCACAAATCTCTCAGCAAGTATGAGGAGGTGGGCCGGGTCCCCCGTGGGTTGCGAATCCTTTTAGCCCCAAGTTTCGAGAAACCAGACCCCGCCATGCTACAGGAGTGGGGGGAGAGCAACCTGGCAGCTTCCATGAATCTGGTTTGCATTTTAATAAAGTATGCTGCCAAAGATAGAATCAGGTTGTTAGAAGAAATCAAAGCATTGGAAAATGAACTATCCACATATGCTGAAGGGGAAGAAATGAAAAAGCTTGCGGATACCATGAATGAAAGGCTGAAAAAACATGAAGAAAAGATCAAAATTCGAAAAGCAACCAAGTTCACCCGAGATGCCAATGATTACCGTGATGGGAAAATATTCACATTCTCACGGAAATATGACTCTGCAAAGAGACAAGCCTTCAGTAAAAAGAAAAATGTCATTGGAAGTTCTGCTACAGTGGATACACATGCTGCCAGGCAAACTAGCTCTACTACAGGCGCACAAGGGATTAGTTCACAAAGCAATAGCAGAGGTGAAAACGTACTAAATGAGGATGTTGTTGAAAGGTGAAGTTTGGACTCAGATGCAAGCTCCATAATAAGCAATTCGAGTGATAACTTAACTTCCTCTTCCTCTATGTGCTCAGATTTAAACTTGGAAGGACTAACCAAACTCACATTGCAGGAGGAAATGGATTTTATAGTAGAGGAGAGGTTACAGACTTTGAGACCAGGGCCAAGGCAAAGATCATCGCGAACAGACAAAGAAGAAACAAGCGAAGAAAAGAAAGGCGCAAGCAGCGGCAACGGCGCCCAAGTGCAAACAAAAAAAAAGAAGCCATGGGTGAGACGCCGTTGAATGATAACACCATTATAAATCTTTCTAATGTCACACTAACAAAGGAAGAGCAACAACTACTGTCATTAGGCTTGAACTTTTGTCCTGTTCAAAGTTTTAATTATACTATGACTAGAGTAGATTTGTTCTTTTTCATTAGGAAATTAAAACTGAGAAAACATTTTGCACTCAAATCTATCAAAGACCCTATTAACAATATAGGTGAGGACATGTCTACTGACAACTTAAACATGTTATCAGCTTCAGATGTACACACTTTTCTGGATGCTAACGACCTAAATACCTCTACATATGATACTGAGGCGGATTTAGATGCTTCTACGCAGGCAAGACTTAGCAAGATATCGGTCTTGCAGAAAGGAGCGGGTCTTAGTCCGTTTAAGAGCAAATCCAAATTTGTGCCCGTAACACCCAAAGACGCCATTGACGTCTTCCATGACTGTGTGATAAATGATATCAAAAAATTGTACAAACAAACTAATTCTAAATCAAGGAAGAAAACAACATTCATGAGAAGAGAATATGGCAAACTAATAAAGAAACTTGGAGAAAATCATGAGATTGTAATAAAAAAATCAGACAAGGGTGGCAATCTTGTGATTTGGCCCAAACAAGACTACATTCTAGAGGCCAAGCGACAACTTTCTGATCCCTTGTGTTATAAAGTTTCTAATCAGAAAGAATACCTCCATGCCAAATGTGAATTGCAACAACTACTTTCCCAATGGAAGAGAGAAGGTCTGATTTCCACTGAGGAATACAAATACATGAATGTAGAATTTCCTAGAATGCCATCTCTGTATTTGATCCCAAAGGTGCATAAAGGCGTAACACCTGTGCCCGGTAGGCCAATAGTTTCCGCCATTAGAAGTATGGGCGAAAACGTTGCTCAATACATAGACTTCTTTCTCCAGGACATAGTGAAAAATCTTGTAAGTTATGTTCGTGACACCAGCGATTTTTTGGACAAAATTGCCTGTATTAATTGGGAAGATGACATGTGGTTGATATCATTAGATGTTGAATCGTTATACACAAGCATCGACCACAAACAAGGCATAAATGCAATCAAGTACTTTTTGGACAAAAGACCCATGGCTCTTTATGAGCATAACAAAGTAATTCTTGGGTTAATCAATTGGTGTCTGCACAATAACTTTTTCACATTTGGCAAAGATATCTATAGGCAAATGAGAGGTGTAGCGATGGGGGCCTGTTTCTCTCCCAGCTACGCGTGTTTACACGTGGGCTGGTGGGAGGAGCAGGTCCTCACCGCGAATCACTCTGCCACCATGGGGGAACATGTTGTTTGTTATCTAAGGTATATAGACGGCATATTCATGGTGTGGAAAGGGCCTAAAGATGGAGCTATGTCTTTAATAGATGATATGAACAACAATGCCATGAATCTCAAGTTTTCAGTCAACATCAGCCAATGTAGAATGCAATTTCTAGATGTAGAGATTTATGTGTCTGAGGACAAGCTTGTGACTACACTCCATAGGAAGGCTACGGCGGGCAATATGACCCTGCATGCCGCCAGTATGCACCCTAAACACACAATCGTAGGGATACCCTATGGAGAAATTCTTAGATTAAAGAGAATTTGCAGTTGCCCTTCTGACTTTGAACAATGTTTAGAGGAATTGTTGGTACGATTAAAAGGCAGGGGCTACTCTGATAGAATTCTGAGGGAAGCGGTTGAAAAATCTAAGTCCAGATCTAGAGAAAGTCTATTCCCTTCCCGGCAATCTGAGTCAGAAAACAACATTGTCCATGACACTCTACATGATGGTCCTAGAATGATTACAGCCTTCAGCAGCGAAGACAGGAAATTGAAAGCAATTTTTAAAAAGAACTGGCCTATAGTGTTAAGTGACCATATATTAAATACTAGGTTACCAGCTAATCCCACTATCACCTTTAGACGGGCCAAAAGCATGGGGTCTGCATTGGACAAACCGGCCCCGGAATTGAAAGCAAAAACCCCTTGGTTAAAACCCTCTAGGGGTTTTTTCAAATGCTCCAGCTGTCGCGCTTGTAGATTTGGTGAGAATACAGTACAATATTTGACTCCATTTTCTACTGAACCTAAAAAGATCATGGGCAATTTCAATTGCAAAACAGATTTTGCTGTGTATGTCCTGACATGCACCTGCGGCTTAAAATATGTTGGTAGTACCAAGCTGCAGGTGCATGTCAGGATTTTGCAGCATCTGCGCGCAATCTTACAGAATGACCCTGCCTACCCGGTGGCACGCCACTTTAAAAGAGTGCACAACAAAGATCTTTCGTGCTTGAAGTACTTTGTGATAGGGTCTGTGCCACCTTTGAAAAGAGGAGGGGATAGGGAGTCACTGTTGAGACAGCTAGAAACAAGGATGATATTGGAGCTTGATACACGTTGGCCCAATGGATTGAACAACATAGATGAGTTGCACCATTTTCTGTAATTAGAATGATCTTCTTTCCATTTATATTTCCTGTTGACGGTTACAGACCTAAATTCACCAACCATCTCCCTCTTAGTTAGGTTCCCTATTTTGAGGTTGAGAGTGGGTCTGTACATATTGTTTGCTAAAGGTGTAAACTATGTTGCATAACATTTTCTATTTGCTATAAAATTGTATATATAAATTCTTTGAGATATATGTATGTGTGTATATATGTGTATATATGGATTTATTGTATATACATTTATGCATATGTGTATATATGGAATTTTTGTACTTTTGTAATTTTCTACTTTTCCAGTTCTCGATTTTCATACTGTTTTTCTACTGTTTTTCTACTGTTTTTCTATTTTTCTACTCTTTTACACAAATGACTAGTTGATAAGACAATGGACATGAACATTATGAAATAGAATATGTAATTTGGTGTGGGTTGTAAATATGTAATATAGAATTGTATATATATGCCAATGAAACTGAAATGTGGTTATATATATATTATCAATTGATTATCACAAATCCGGGTGTATTCCAATGTTCTAGGATCCTTTTTAACTATTTATACTATGTATTATTATTAAAGTACGTAAAATATACACATGAAATGTCAGGGTAATCAGAACCTACATAAAATTCAAATGTGATTAGATATATTCTTATCGTACTAGATATAATGACTGGTATTGCACTTTAGTTGATACAGCTTTCTCTTCTCATGCACTTTTGATAACTTTGCACTTTACCTTATTCACTTAGCACTTTATCATACGACCACTGGTACACAGACGGAAATACCCTTAGGCCTGAATTGTGGATATGAGAACTTTCCTGTCATTCACTACTTTTGAGTAGATGCATAGCTGCATTTTAAATATGTGATATGATCACTAGTAATTAATGGACAGTTCATTTATGGTACATTTGTATCAATGGATTTAACCGGTGAGGTCTTATGGTCTATGAATACTAATATCTGGATTTAACCTGTGATGTTTTTTCATCCTTTTGGTAATTACCATTAGATGTACAGACATTTAACTGTGGAAGTATGTTGTCTATTTCTATTAAGTCACATGACTCACCATGTCACTGTGAGGGGGTTGTCACAATGTGTAATTTGCATTTATAAAAGCATTGAGTTCGATGTACTTGTTGCAGCGTGAACAAGGGCATATCTTGCCAGAAACGCGTAGCTGCTTTCTGTTGTTCAATAAAAAACAACTCTGCTGATGTGATGTGGTCCGTCTCCTTCCTGTTTGCTGGTGTGCTGCGTGGTTGCTGAAACACCGAGAGATCCAGAGGAGTCACGTGATTTATATATATATATATATATATATATATATATATATATATTACCTACTGGCGGTCGCCAGTAGGTATATATAGTTAGGATTTTTTCCCTATGGGATTTCTGAAAATTCTATGTCTAATAACTTTGGCGTTTGTGGACGGAATCGGCTGAAATTTTCAGGAAAATGGCACATTTCGTTTCTGAGCAGCCCCTGAAAATTTGGGGGGTGTTCAGCAAGGGGGGGCCGAGAAAAAAGGGGGGTCCCAAAACGCGTTTTTCCCATGTTAATTTCCATAGGGCGGTTGGCCTCACTTTTAGCCCGAACGGCTGAATGGATTTGCACGAAACTTGGCAAAATTGTAGGGACTGTTAGCCCGATGTGCCTTTGCTAGGTCTCAATATATGTGCTCCAGTGGATTTTGAGAAATTAACGTTTAAAACAAGATATATATCTGTAACAGCGGTCCGGGCAGCGATCCGGTTCGCGTACTTTTCGCGTAACGGAACTTTGCGCACGGAAAGCTGATTGGCTCTTCGGTGTCTGTCAACATTCTAAACAGTCCGGTGCGGCCGCCATCTTGTCTCTCGGTAGGATCAAGAGACAGAGGAGGCCAAAACAAAGGGGGAAATTTCCATAAGGGGGCATAGTAGATCCTCCCTGACCCCCTAGGTTTTATGTGGAGGTTGTAAAAGGTTCCAGCAGGGCAAAAAAAAAAATTTTTTTTGCGTGGTGAGCGCCTAGTACGCGAACCGGAAAGCGTTCTGGACAGAGTACTATAAGGATAATAGAATGATAGACTTTTTTAATACTGAATGTTAATTGTTTGTTGTTTTTATTTTTGTTTTTTTTTTGTTTTCTTTATTTTTAATTTTTTTTTTATTATGATTGTGTTTCATAGTTCATTAAACTTTCTAACATTTCAGTGTCAGAAATGTCAAAATTGAATATAGGGTGTAACTTTTTTTCATTTTGAAGCAGGTTATCCACTGCTTCAACACATTGTAGAAGTTCGTGGTCTCTACTTTGATCCATAAAATCATCAATTTTGTCTTGGCTGCTCTCCTTCAGTTCAATTGAAAATGTAACTTGTTGCTCGCCTTCCATTTTGCCTGAAATTTTGAATAAAAAAATATATATTAGTAGAGATAGGGCACTGTTGGGATTAATGTTAGATAGGCAGTTTTTATCTGTGAATTCTTCTTTTGGTAGTGTATAGTATCAGAGTGGAAATAGGACTATAAAAAAGTGTATGTGATTTAACCAAGAGAAGCCTAACTCCATTCCTAACTATAACAGAGAAGTCTATCTAAATCCATAACTACTACAGAGGGATAGTGTATATCTATCAGAAAAAGTCTACTATATTAAGTTATAGTGCACAATATATTTCATTTTTAAAAATTATAACTTACCTTCACAAAGAAGTTGAAGTTTTTGGAAGCTATTGAAATGTGATGTACAACAAGAAGTAGTAGTCAAAATGGCTGTGTTTTCTTCTCTTCCTTTATATATATTCAGGTATTTAACCAATCAAATGTCAGGTTATAAAAGTAGAAAATGAAAGTAACATTTTCATTGGTTGTCAATTCCAACACTTCAGATGTGTTTTGTGAAGTAATTTACCTCACGGTATTTAGAGAGGTCTATAGACTTAATGGCTAAATGGAATTTCAATCAAATTTGTGAAAAAGAAAGGGATTGTTATGTAGTATAAGCTAATCTATATTTGGTGAGAGTGTCTCCAGTCTTTTTTCTGTGAATTACTTTCCCACCTTTTTTTTGGACCGTTTCCTGGGAAGCGGTCCGGTCCGCGAACTAGGAGCGTAACGGGAGTCCACCATTTTGTGTTTCGGTCGAATTAAGATATAAAATGGAGGGTAAAGAATGTTCAGAATGGGTAGAAGGGGGCACGGTACAAGTATTTTGACCCCCTAGGTTTTCTGAGGGTGGCTGAGGAGGACCATATGTGCGAAGAAAAACTTTTTTTTTGAAATTTTGCGCGGTTAGCTTCCAGTTCGCGTACCGGGTAGCGCTCTTTGAGCATAGTTTGTTGAAAATTACAGAAAAAAGTTAGAGAAAAATAATAATTGTGAGTGATCAGATGAAGGGTAGCTCTGAGAAGAGCTTTTGGGTTTATGGTACATTTAGGTACTTATAAGTAGGTACCAATGCACAGTCTTAAATTCAGAATGAAAATTCTGTTGCCCTCATCTGAGAAGTGAA
This sequence comes from Lissotriton vulgaris, assembly GCF_964263255.1. Classification (NCBI taxonomy): domain Eukaryota; kingdom Metazoa; phylum Chordata; class Amphibia; order Caudata; family Salamandridae; genus Lissotriton; species Lissotriton vulgaris. The sequence goes on from NW_028249315.1 coordinate 142,232, forward strand.
CTCCATCTCCTCTGTAGATATCTTGCATGTAGTAACGCAAGTTATTGTTGTACAAGGAGCCCATTCCATGGTCTCTCATGTAAGCTGAAACAGATTTGTTTACATGCTTCCTCGCTTTCTCAATTTGTGGACAAAATTGGTTGGACCACCTCCATTTCTGCCTTTGGCATATATTGGAATATACCAAGGCAGTTTGAGGAAAAAGTGTCATTAATTGCTCAAAGGTGTCCTTTAAAAGCATTTCCAGACCTACCCCAGTCAAAGTGCCCAAATCATTACCTCCACAGTGCACAATTAACAGGTCAGGTTTTGGCAAATGCATAAAGGTTTTCACCAATGGTATCAATTGGTGACATTTTAATCCTCTTTGGCCCAACCACTTAATTTCCACATCTTGTAAATTGAGGTTAGGTAAATTTCTGTTCTCAGCATACCTTTGAGCCCAGTGGATGTAACTATGTCCAACAATCCAGACATTAAACATGGTGGGAGAAGGTTGTGCTGCAGTCAGATGAAGTGTGGTAATGAAAGGGCAGTTGAAACAGTAGGAGTTTGTAAAGAAAAAAAACTGTGGATTTCCAATGCTAATGATTCATTAGCAGTGATTGGTGCATTTCCATTTCTGAAAACAGAAAGTTAGGGTGCATGGATGTGTTCTTTGAAAGATATAATTTGAATGGTCAACGAAGAAACATTTAATGAAAGATTGCACTGGATACGCAGGTGCACTGAGAGTTCAGAGTTCAATTGAAACATTGTTGTGTGAATTTGCAAACATGAGAGGTCTTCCAGGAGGTGGTTGCTATGGAAAAAAGGCAGAGAGGGCAGAGGGGGGAAGGGTTTTGATTTGAAAAAAGTGAGGGAAGAGTTATGATTGGCTAATATGAGAGATATGTGAAATGAATATCTGTATTTCTGTGCTTTCAATAGCTGCAGCCTCTGGAGTGCATCCTTTTTCTTCTGCTGAAGACAATGTGGTGTATTTCTGAGACTGTTTTCAAAACTCAAAAAGTATTTGCTAAGGTGAGAAAAGATTTATTTAATTTAGATAGAGAATAGTATGATTTAAGGAGAAAATGATAAAGAAAGCTGTGTTTTTAAAATGTGGCTTTGTCTCTAGTGATATACATGTAGATTTTGTTTCTTTGAGAAATTGTAATTGCATATTCGGTGTAGCATTCTGGCATGCAGTAACACAAGTTATTGTTGTACATGAAGCCCATTCCATGGTCTCTTATGTAAGCTGAAACAGATATGTTGTTTTTAAAAACGATTTTTGAAATCAATTACATTTCTGGATATGTACTGCTAGCAGCGACGGCTCGTGGAGGGAGTTACGGTGGGGCAGGAGGGTGGGAAGGGGCAGGGTGGAGGTTCCCTAAAAACCGGCATATGGTTAATTGCAGGTAAGTAAACAATTTAATTAATAAAACGAATTTCGTAGTGCGCCTTGCATCGCAAAATGCAATGCAGTGCGAGCTACGAAATTCGTTTTATTAATTAAATTGTTTACTTACCTGCAATTATCCATATGCCGGTTTTTAGCAACCTCCGTCCTGCCCCGCCCCCTCCCCACCCTCCTGCCCACCGTAACTCCCTCCACGAGCCGTCACTGATTGCTAGAGCTTCATAGGTTGTTTTGGGTCATATTTATAAGGCATTTGAGTGTCTTTGATGTTATTTTTTTTCTTTTCAAATGGAAAGCGTTCTTCATGGGGCAAGTTTCTTGTAAATACGCTCCCACTTGCGCTTGGCAAATTTAGATTTTGATTATGGGAGTTACATAGCCATGTAAATAATTTCCAAACAATGGTGCTAGGGCATTCCAGAAAACGCTTTCATGTGTCTCAAGGACATTTTCAGTCATTTCCTCTTGAATGCAGGTATACAATTGATTTATATGCTGTGTTTAAAAACGATTCTTTTCTATGATGTTATTTGTCCTTTTTAAATGGAAAGTGTTCTTCATGGTGCAAGTTTCTTGAAAATACGCTCCCACTTGCGGTTAGCAAATTTAGATTTTGATTATGCCCTTACACCATTTTTGGAACATTATTAACATGCCTATGTAACTCCCATAATCAAAATCTAAATTTGCCAAGCACAGGTGGGAGCGTATTTACAAGAAACTTGCACCATGAAGAACGCTTTCCATTTAAAAAGGAAAAATAACATCATAGACACTCATATGCCTTATAAATATGACCCAAAACAACCTATGAAGCTCTAGCAGTACATATCCAGAAATGTAATTGATTTCAAAAAATCGTTTTTAAACACAGCATATAAATCAATTGTATACCTGCATTCAAGAGGAAATGACTGAAAATGTCCTTGAGACACATGAAAGCGTTTTCTGGAATGCCCTAGCACCATTTTTTGGACATTATTAACATGGCTATGTAACTCCCATAATCAAAATCAAATATTTGCCAAGCGCAGGTGGGAGCGTATTTACAAGAAACTTGCACCGTGAAGAACGCTTTCCATTATGGCTGAGATACCCGCCACCCCCTCTCAACACAATCCCCAAAGGAGGGAAACAGGAAACAGTTCTTGAAGTTTTTGGAAGAGGGAGGGAGTGACCCTCCCGGCCGTATTTATTAAAACAAAATTAAAACATTAAATCAACAGTTTCATATTAATGTACAATTTCATTACCACATTGCGATGTTTGGCTAACCTTAACAGATTCTCTAATACAGAGGTTCTCCTAGCCGAACTAACATCCTACAAACATTTACTTGAAATTATGAAATTGTACATCCTAACGTTTAAGGGCCAACGGCAAGGTCGTAACCGGTGTCAAGATCCCTAACCAGAAATACCCCCCCCACTTGTGAGGGGCGACAGCACTGAGGCGTACCTCAAGTGCAACTACCAATTTCCCTTTGACTTGACGGGGGCACCAATAAAACTCGACGCCACTTAAAGGTCGTTCGAGGACTCGTGTGAGGTATCTAGAAGGTAGCGTAGACCCCCCCTAAACCCCGCACAACTTACCACATCTGCCGTCGCAGACGTCACTGGCCCCGGGAAATTCCCCAGGAGGGGGCTGTAACCCCTCCTACACAGGAAGGGGCCTTGACCGCCTTTCCTTTTCTTTCGGCGACCCATCCTTAGAAGGGACCGCCTCCCCGTTGAGGGGCCAATGGCCACCTCTCCCGAGCGCTCCCATCCGTGTTGGGTGACGCCCACTCATAGGGATCTTCCAATTAGTGCTCACCGATCATGACCTTACCGCCCGACCAAAATAAATACGACAATGCTAACTAACCTACTAAACTACAAATACATTGGCTACTACGACCGTATTAAGAGCATGCTTATAAATGAACACTAAAGCCGAATTTCTTGAATCACAAAACATAAATGAAATAGACCATTCTTTATTACACACTCAAAATCAACACGATAATACCACAACCTGTAAACGAAATTAGAATTATCCATCAACTTTTATTCAAAACAACTGGCTGTCTTCAGGGGCTGTTGGGTGGGTCAAAATTGGCTCTTCGTTCCGTCTCGAGCTCACGTGCAGCGAGGAGGTGCAGCTTCAGAGCACAGGAACAAGAGGATGCCTTCTGGTCTTGCGTCCCCTTTTATCCGTCTTCAGGGCGGGCGTAAACCCGCCCCTGCCTGCCCCGAGGGCGTGGCCAGCCGCGTCAGTGTCTAGGCCAGCCCACTCTAGGGCGGGAAAAAGCGCGCCCCGGCTACGCCGCTTCGGGCATACCAGCCGAGACACGCTTCCCGCCCAAGATGGCTTCCCGGGGGGATCGTGGTACTCTGCCATACGTGCGGGGGGACCGAGTGGTCGCCCCTTTCCATATGGCTGAGATACCCGCCACCCCCTCTCAACACAATCCCCAAAGGAGGGAAACAGGAAACAGTTCTTGAAGTTTTTGGAAGAGGGAGGGAGTGACCCTCCCGGCCGTATTTATTAAAACAAAATTAAAACATTAAATCAACAGTTTCATATTAATGTACAATTTCATTACCACATTGCGATGTTTGGCTAACCTTAACAGATTCTCTAATACAGAGGTTCTCCTAGCCGAACTAACATCCTACAAACATTTACTTGAAATTATGAAATTGTACATCCTAACGTTTAAGGGCCAACGGCAAGGTCGTAACCGGTGTCAAGATCCCTAACCAGAAATACCCCCCCCACTTGTGAGGGGCGACAGCACTGAGGCGTACCTCAAGTGCAACTACCAATTTCCCTTTGACTTGACGGGGGCACCAATAAAACTCGACGCCACTTAAAGGTCGTTCGAGGACTCGTGTGAGGTATCTAGAAGGTAGCGTAGACCCCCCCCTAAACCCCGCACAACTTACCACATCTGCCGCCGCAGACGTCACTGGCCCCGGGAAATTCCCCAGGAGGGGGCTGTAACCCCTCCTACACAGGAAGGGGCCTTGACCGCCTTTCCTTTTCTTTCGGCGACCCATCCTTAGAAGGGACCGCCTCCCCGTTGAGGGGCCAATGGCCACCTCTCCCGAGCGCTCCCATCCGTGTTGGGTGACGCCCACTCATAGGGATCTTCCAATTAGTGCTCACCGATCATGACCTTACCGCCACAGGCCGGATAGTTGACCGGCTATCCGGACCCCCCACAAAGCTCCTACCTAAAGGTCATGTTGTAACGTTTTTAACCATGCTAAGAAGTCTCCTATGAGTAACTCATTCCCCACCCGAGACAAATGCACACCATCCCCCAAATACATACTGTCATCATTAATACAGCCATGCGAAATAGAATGCAATGTCCTGGAACGGAACAACCTACTCACTTTGTTATTAAGCTTTCTCACAGAGTGATTCAAAGCAGGAACAGAAATAGCCCCTCGCCACACCTTTCGTGGGATCATATGGGACCACGCAATTGTGCACCCCGGAACTCTCCTCGCCAACCAACTTACAGTGGAAAGCATTGCCTCCAGGAGAAGTCGTCTACCGGTGGTGACCAAATCATTGCCCCCTAGATGTACTATGACTATAGACGACGGTGACCTCGTCCGCCCTAACAAACCCTCGAAAAATGCTTGAAACTGGTCAATACAGAGACCGCCTCTTCCGTAGAAGGACACACTGTACCCGTATTCCCCAGCTACGTGAATCATGTCACCTGCTTTGAATACGTCCGTGGCACGCCTCACGTATGAGTGGCCCACGACCCACACCTCCATTCTCACAGCCGGTGATGTCTGACCGCTGGCCCGGTGTTGGGTCGACTGTATAGTCCGCCCCGCCTCGTAGGCTTGCGTAACTGAAAACCAAACAAAAACAAGAAGCGTGAGTACATCATTACAGCTTCACAACATGTGCAACCGCACATACCTCTTATAACACTTGGAGGACCAACGCCCCACTCATTTCACTTGTTCAGCATTAAGACCCCTAGCTGTAGCTTCCGTAGCAGCCCCTATCCGAAAGGAATGGGTCCCAAACTCGCCCGGGTTCAAGCCCGCAGCGGCAATTGACATCGCAAGCACCCGCTGAAACTGAAATTTCGTCAGTGGGGTGGCGTCCGCGTGTCTCAACAAGGTCCCCCCCCATGATGCCACCCTTCGTGCTAGGTAGTCTTCTAAACACTTTACCGGACACATGGAGGACCCGGGAATCCTGCGTATGATTATGCAGTCACCCATCCCATCTTGATCGGTCTTGGACCTGACAAAGGAGACAGTCATTGTCTCTCCTCTGATCTGAACGTGTTCCTGGCACAAACCCCCTGTCACATCCCGTTTGTTCCTTGCCACCAGTTCGCTTACCCGCATCGCTCCATGAAATGCCGGCGTAAAAGCGGCTCGGAACAACACCGTCTCAAACTGAGATGAACGTGTGGCAGGGAGTGCGGCCAACAACTGGGCCAACCTATCCAAACCTATCGGGCGCCTCTCATCTACTCTGCGACCCTCAAGGCGTTGCCACCCACGCAGCGCTTTCTGTACAACGAAAGACGCTGTCGGGTCCTGGATACCATGAGCCCTGGCAACAAAGGAAATGGCATGTTTTGCTCTGAATAGCACATTCAGTTGCATACACAGTAAAACAATTTCTTTGAGCAGTCTTAAAATCAGTTTACATCGTGCTGCCTGGCTATTGATGCACTCGACCACGGTCATATTGTCAGACCAAAATACCACAGAGTGATCTTTGAACCCTTCGGGCCAGGTTCTCAGGGCCACCAAAATGGGGAAAAGTTCCAGGAAAGCAATATTACTTGTCAGTCCATTGTCATGCCACCATGCCGGCCATCTTTGTGCCGACCATTTTGTGCCGAAGATGGCACCAAAACCTATGCTACCTGCCGAATCTGTCCATAGCCCCAGCTCTTCAGAGGACACGGCCGGTTTGTTCCAGACGACTCGACCATTAAAATCCGCCAGAAATGCTAACCAAATGCGCATGTCCTGGCGGACCTCAGCCGATAGTCTCGTGCGATGATGACCCTCCTTTAGGCCGACCATAGCTTGGGCAATTGAACGGGAAAAGGGGCGGGCCATCGGTGTAACCCTCAGGGCAAAATTCACTGTCCCACCAACTGCTGTAATTGATGCAGCGTAACTTTAGATCCATTTATCCACATTTGCAGGGCTGCCCTGAACTTCCCCACTTTGTCAGCTGGTAAACGAAAACAACCCTCACTGGAGTCTAACTCGATCCCCAGAAACTCGAGGCAAGTCGCAGGACCCACCGTCTTACCTGGTGCCAATGGCACACCAAACTGCTTCATTAACACACAAAATTCGGCCAAGGCTTGGCCACATTCGGGAACCCCGGCTGCCCCAAGGAACAGAAAATCATCAAGGTAATGCATTACATGTTGGAAACCCGTCCTCTTTGTGAAGACCCATTGTAGAAAACTACTGAATTTCTCGAAATAGGCACAAGATATAGAGCACCCCATCGGCATACACCTATCCATGTAATAATGACCCTGAAACATGAAACCTAGGAGACGCTGGTCGTCTGGGTGTACCGGGAGCAATCGGAACGCTGACTCGATATCTGACTTCGCCATCAGCGCCCCGGGCCTCCGGCGATTCAAAATGGCTACGGCCTCATCGAAGGATGCGTACCGCACCGAACACACTTCTGGGTCTATTGCATCGTTTACAGAAAGACCACGTGGAGCTGATAAATTATGAATCAGTCGGAACTCACCCGGGTCCTTCTTGGGGACCACCCCTAAAGGAGAACAAACAAAACTCTGCACCGGGGGTACACTAAACGGGCCGGCAACCCGACCTCGAGTAACCTCTTTCCGGATCTTATCCTGTACCACGGTCGTATGCTGCAGGACCGAAAGTTGATTTTTACACTTCTCCACACCCTGAAAGTCCCCTACTGGGATGCGGAAACTATACGAAAACCCGTTCCGCAGCACCCCAGCAGAAGTACGATCTGGGTATTCACTGAGCCAGGGAATCATCGCCAAGGTATCAATCGGGGTAGGTAAAGGCGCCCCTCGGACTATGTTAGACCTGTTTGGCGCCTCCTCTACCCCCGTTATCACCCGTTTTGGCTCTGCACGTGGACTCAGGATGGGACGACCCACACCCACTACATTCGTGTTTAAATTTACACGATCCCTGGGGCCTAGTACATTTACCTCTGTTGAAATTCCAGCAGAACCCCCTTTTCCCTGTATCGCTGGCAGGTCTCGAGTAATCGTCGGTACCCGCACCTGATCGAAAGGGCGTCCCCGCATATTGGCGGGAGGATTCGCCAACATTACTCCCTACCAATGGCATTTTCAACATACCTGTCTCCTTCATTTTATCCCATGTCAAAGAATCGTAACAATCCCAGGTTAAGCTTTTATTATGCTCTTTAGCCTTTCTAAAAAGATTATCGTAGCAGAACCAATGGTTACCCTGGTGTGACGTCGAGTACCCCATGATTCGCGACTGATAGGTCGGCAACTCGGAAAGCAACTCGGGCCTACGTTCCCCCAAGATCGACGTAAAAATCCCCCATGCTTTGCCCCAATTGCCAATATTCTCATTCACTTTAAAGGCGGCCATTTTTGCGCGCCAAACACTCGGATGCATGAGGTCTTTCTGGCCCTTAACATGCTCCACCTCATAATGATCAACAAGCAACGAGAAGATGTTCACATATTCCCCCGCCCAAATCTTCTCTTTAATTGCCAAAGGCACATGTTGACCCAACCTTTCTCTACGAGAGGGTGCTGACTCATCCCTCGCAATCGGCAATGGCCGCTTACCTGCACCGGACGCTGCCTCTGCGGTCGTAATCGTCCCTTGTGGCTTGTCAACTACTGCAGCCGGCGCGGACACCTTGGCTGCATCCCGTTTCTCGCGCAATTGCTTCATCAGCGCCTGCGCGTCGACAGCCGTGGCGCCCTCACTACTTTCGCCCAACCACGCTGCAAGTTGTGCTGCCAGCTCGGGCGGCATTTCTTCATTGGACACCGGGGTGACCACCACGGGAATCGGATCCCCCTCCACGGGTACTGGGGTTGGCGCTTCGAGCGGGGTACGGGGAACCGGGACGTCTCCCCCCGCTGGTCCCCTCCTTGGCCTCTTGGCTCTCCCTCCTGGGGCTGCTCCAGCCGAAGGACGATCCGGCCCCCCTTCCCCCTCTCTCTCCGCCACCCGCTTCTTCAGCTCGGTCATCTCCTTCATGAGGACCTGAAGCATCTGTTCAGTCGTCATTCTCTTTCCGCCTTTCTTGGGCATTTCTCCGACAGAGTATCTGTAAGACAAAAGAAAGATTACAACGCTCAAAATTGGCTCTTCGTTCCGTCTCGAGCTCACGTGCAGCGAGGAGGTGCAGCTTCAGAGCACAGGAACAAGAGGATGCCTTCTGGTCTTGCGTCCCCTTTTATCCGTCTTCAGGGCGGGCGTAAACCCGCCCCTGCCTGCCCCGAGGGCGTGGCCGGCCGCGTCAGTGTCTAGGCCAGCCCACTCTAGGGCGGGAAAAAGCGCGCCCCGGCTACGCCGCTTCGGGCATACCAGCCGAGACACGCTTCCCGCCCAAGATGGCTTCCCGGGGGGATCGTGGTACTCTGCCATACGTGCGGGGGGACCGAGTGGTCGCCCCTTTCCATTAAAAAGGGTAAAAATAACATCATAGACACTCAAATGCCTTATAAATATGCCCCAACCAACCTATGAAGCTCTAGCAGTACATATCCAGAAATGTAATTGATTTCAAATAATGACTTACTTCATTGGTAGGCCTTCACATGTATTATCTCCTTTGTTTTCTTCAGTGAAAATCTTATCTGCAACCATGTGTTGGCCTCACCTCAAATAAACAAAACAGGCGATGGACCGAATGTGGATCAATGACACACATTCACCCCAGTCCAAAGATCTGGGCCTAAACAAACCTTTAGATAGGCCACACCTTATCGTCATCCTGAATTAATCATTTAAAATATTAGGGAGAGATTTATGATTGTTGTATGCCTGTTTTGTACCAATGTGTGTCATTTTTGTGATGCAGTGCTGGTGCAAAAGATTTGCTATGTTAAATAATAAGTAGGGCATTAAGTTTTTGATGTCTGTTATTCATTTACTGTTTGGTAATAGTGGTTAATAACATTTTTTATTATATTTTACCACAGATTCAACTGCAGATCTTTTCATATTTTGAAAAATGCCTACGAAAAATAGAATTAGAAAGGCTAGAAAACGTCAAAGACAGCAGGATGATCTTTTATTGCAGCAGTCCTCTTCCCCAAATACTTATCAAAACACCAAGAAAGCTCCGGGTAAGAGCACAAAATCATTCTTAAGAAATATTTTTAGTAAAACAAGTATTTATCGAAAAAATGTTTCAGTTCAGAAAAAGAAAAGCAATTTAAATGGAAAGGAAAGACCCATCAAAAATTTTACTGGTAGAGGAAGAGATAACTCTGTGCATGATAGTAGAAGGAAACAACAGTTTAGGGACATTCGAAATCGAATGTTCCGTAACAGGATAATAGTTAATTTATTAAAAAATATTAAGAAAGGCCAACAGAAAGCGGCATTTTATAAGAAGAAGAAAAATGTGGAGAAAATTATTGATCATGCTTTTGAAATTAAGCGAAAGTTGTTTATTTTGGTAATCAATAGAATTAGGAAACTAAGCAAGGTAATTTCTGATTTGAAAACAAAAAGTAGATGGAAGAGAGTAGTAAATCGTACTAACTTTTGTGAAGTTTTTTCCGGAGAATGGATGCATAGTTCAAGTTGTGAGGCATTTTTTAATGAGGAGAGTTATTTTCAGGATAATGATTTGGTGTTTGCAGTTGACACCAGTGGTCATGCTTATGAAGTGAAGGATGGTTGTCCAGTTGAAAAAGAAAAACTTGTGACAACAGAGACAGAAGAGGCGCTAAGTGATGAGGTTTTAGGAAGACGTCCTAAGGGTCCTGTGTACATTTGGAAGTGTAGTTCTATTTGCAGTGTGCGACAGGTTTCCATCAATTTGCTTGGTGATTTTATACGGACATTTAATAAGAAAAGTTTGAAGCAGAAAATGAAGTTGTTGCAAGATTTAGATCCTTGCAGAGTGAGACAAATGACAGGTTTGCATGGTCATTCACTGGCTTGTCTTCCCAGGAGAGTATGCCAGAGTGTTTTCCATCATTTCAGGATGCTAGCAGTGCATCATAATAAAGTGAGAACATTAGTGAGAATGTTGTATTATGCTAAGAGTCCAGCAATTATGCTTAAACAATTATGTGCTGCTCTTTTGCATGGTTCTGAAATAGATGTGAAGAATATTTGTGAAGAAATTGAGTTTTGTTACTTTGGTAGTAAAGATGAGAATGTTCAAATTGACCCTGAAGTAGAGGGTAATGTTGAAGATAATGTACAGGTTTCCAGTACAGATAATTTTCAGAAGGAAATTGCCACGTTTCAGATGAAATCAAGTGAGAGGCCTAATTTCACTTGTGTATGTTGTCGACGCACTTATTATAAGAATCAGACTAAGGTAGTGGATTTATATGCAAAAAGTGAAAGGGAAAATAATAGTGAATGGAAGGATTTTGCCACATACTTGATGGTAGAAAATTATTTTGATTTGGGATCGGATCAACGTGTGTGTACTTATTGTTGTAATAAATTAAACCAAAACCAGATGCCTGCTAGGGCAGTTCATAATAATCTGGAATTGGTTGAGATTCCTTCTGAATTGAAGGATTTAAATACTTATGAATCTATTTTGATTCAAAGTATCCATCCCTTTCAGGCTATTGTAAGAATGGAGCCAAAGACAGAGAAGTTGCCTCCAGCAGATTTACAGAGAGGATTAAAGGGAAGAGTTGTTTATTTGCCTCTAGATTTGAACAAAAACATTAACACAATTGGAGTAGAAAAATTGGAAGAGGAACCTCTGGTTATCTTGGTTAATGGGGTTCCGACAAAGAATAAGAAAATATGGCAAGATTTAGTGGATGTTAGGAAAGTCAAAAAGGCAACAGTGTATTTGAAGAAAAATAATAAGTACTTTAAGAATGTATATGTTGCAGAAGAGGAAGTAAGTGATGAAGAGGATAGCGATTTGTGTGCTGGCCAAATTGAGAAAGTAGAGGCCTCTAAAAGTGAAGAAATATATGAACATTATAGTGTTCATCCTTTGCATTCCAAGGAAGTCATGGGGAATGCTATTGAGTTGTTTCAAATGAAACAAGCCAAAGGGAGTCCCATTAGTGTTTGGGAGGAAAGTTTGGAAGCTCGGTGTTTCCCACAGTTATTTCCCACAGGTCGAGGAGGAAGATATGATAAGCGATCTCATCAAATTCCTGCATCTGAATACCGAACTTTACGATTGTATGCAGAAGATCCTAGGTTTCGTCAATGCATTCCCTATTTGTTTCCTCTCCTGTTTGAAAGCGATCTGTCTGGACTGTCATATGCAGTGAACCACATCTTAAAAAGTGGTATACAGATGCGAAATATCTTGGCAAGGGACTTTATGCATAAAGTCAATGTCCAAGACAGTATTTTGGATTCTCACTTAATTAATCTCATGGCGTGTCAGTGTGGTACTAATGAGTACTGGTACCGTCGTCATGGTGATTTAAAATGTATGCTGAGGAACTTAGGAACTCCGACATGGTTCCTCACTCTGAGCTGTGCCGAGTATGGCTGGGAAGACTTACTTGAATTTCTACGAGAGGCAAATGGAAATATTGAAAACATTGAATTCAAGACACCTGGAGAACTGTGTTCTTTGGATCCAGTGAATGTATGCAGGTACTTCAATCATAGATTTGAAGCTATGATGTCTTTCATCACAAATAAGAAGAATCCACCTCTTGGAGAGGTGTTGGATTTCTTCTGGAGAAAGGAGTACCAAGCAAGAGGTGCTCCTCATATACATATGTTGTTGTGGATCAAGGATGCACCTAAATTTGGAACAGATCCGGATGACTTAGTGATGAATTTCATAGAACAGTATTCTACGTGTGCTGTTCCAAACGCAACGGAGAAGAAAAGCCTAAGAGAACAAGTTCTACGTTTCCAAAGCCATCGTTGTGGAAAGTACTGTCGTCGTAAATTCAGAAACAAGGACAAGTTCTACACCAAATGTCGTTTCAACTTTCCACGACCGGTGATTTCTAAAGGAAGAGTGAACAGTTTGATGTCTTCACTGCGACATAATGTGACGAGGAAATCACCCAAAAATACATACAATTTGAAAAGGAACTAAGAGTCCAAGTACATCAACGACTACAACCCAGTGATTTTGTCCATGTGGAATGCTAACATGGATATACAGTTTGTGGCTGACAACTGTATGGCTGTGGCTCGGTATGTGACATCTTACATCACCAAAAAAGAAAAGACAGAACTGAAGGATATGTGGGAGGACATTTCCCATGAAAAGAGCCTCAGCAAGAAGTTGTACAGTTTCAGTCTGAAGATGTTGTCGCATCGAGAAATCGGAGCTTACGAATGTTCGGATCGATTGTCTTCAGCAAGTCTCTATGCCAAATCCAGGAGTATTGTTTGGGCGAGTCTTGGTCTTGCTGCAACGCGAAATCGAGTTCTAAAACCTGTCCGGGAAATTGAATATTTGGCAGAAAAGGAACCAAACAGTACCGACATTTTGAAGACCAACATGTTGGATACATACTATCCAAATCGAAGCAGTCACCTTGAGAATGTTTGTCTATATGAGGTTCTACAAAATTATATATTCAAGAGGAACATCAAAGAAGATATTGAGAAAGGAGTGTATGCTGTAATTGGAAGTGAGGGATGCCTGGTCAAGCAAAGAAAATGCCAATTAGTAAACCATCGAAAATTGAGTGGCGAATCTCCAGAAAAAAATGAGTTTTTCTATTTAGCACTTTTGCAACTTTTCAAGCCTTGGCGTGCAGAAGAAGAACTGCTTGGAGATTTCCTCTGTTACGAAGACTCTTTCACTGCTGCTAAGGAGACCATAGAATGTCCTGCTTTTCCCAAATATCAAGAAATGCTAACTTTGGAAATTGAGCAGGAAGCAACGATTGCAGCCAAGATTGCCAGAGACAGTTCTCAGGACAGTCAGAGTTCTGTTTCATTGAGTCAAGATCCACTTGGAGGACCTATTATCGAAAATGAAGCTGCCACTGCTATGAATGAAGTGGAAAGAGCCATGGCACATGCTCAGGAGGATTCAGTTAACTTAGAAGACTTGGAAAAACAACTCAAAGTTGAGCAGAGGAAAATATATGATGAAGTTACCAAGCAAATTGAGCATGGATTAAGTCATGAGAAGAAAGAGTGCTCATGTACATCGTTGAAGCCTGTCCGACTGTACGTGAGTGGAGAAGCGGGAACTGGAAAAAGTTTCCTCATTAAAGCAATTTCTTGTTATTTGCAGGAAAGGACTGAGTCATCGCTGTCTTGTGTTGTCACCGCTCCTACTGGACTTGCAGCACATAACATTAAAGGTATTACTTTGCATCGTCTACAAATGCTGCCGGTGGAGCATGACAACAAATTACAATACCACAAGTTATCTGGGGATGCTTGCTGTGAAGTTTCAAGAGTCATGAGGAAAATGAAACTACTTATCATTGACGAAGTAAGCATGGTTTCCAATGTCATGCTTGCCTTTGTGCATTTGAGAATGCAAGAAGTACTTAAAACTGAATATGATGTGTTATTTGGTGGCAAACACATCATTGTTTTCGGAGATCTTCTGCAGCTGACACCAGTAAAAGGACAACCTGTGTTCAAAATACTCACGCATGAAGATACCAGGAAGTGCCTAGGGAGCATTGGCAACGTCAATATATGGTTAAACTTCAATTATGCTGAACTGCATGAAAATATGCGTCAGGCGAAGGATGAAGATTACAAGAATATTCTACAAGATATTAGAATTGGAAAAGTGACCGAGCATGGAAAAGAAGCTTTAAATGCACGATTACTTTCAAAAGTCAAAAAGATTTTATTTGTGTAGGTACTCAACCGAGGACCACAAATATAACATAAAATAAAAAGAGAATTTAACAAAAGATAAGTACATCACAAATTAATATAAAGGTAACATGGATTTAAAAAATTTGTACAAATTATAACATACAAATTCGTTCGGAGGATTTATGCCCGCTGTTAATATTTCTTTTTCCTTTGTTAGCCTACAGGATCTGTATATCGGCGAAATGTAATGAGCGCGAGCTGCTACCACTTTAGAGTTGGGGCAAATAAACAGTAAGTGCTCCACAGTCTGCTCACCCCCTTGACATAACAAACATAGATGGGAGAGTTCTCCAGGTAACCATTTTGCTTTATAAGTTTGTACAGGTAAAATCCCAGCTCGACACATGAAAATTACCCTCCTTGCGTTATGAGAAAGACAAAAAGAGATATATGGCTGTATATGTTTATACTCTATAAGCGTAGTGAATGGCTTGAATATTTTTAGCCTATAACTGTGAGCATAGTCCAAATCATAACTCAACCTAGGAGTAAAACATTTGAGAAAGAGTTTTAGTTGTGACACGGACCAAGTCTGCAAGATTTCTGTAGAAATTTCAGCCATTTGGAACGCCGCAGACATGTTCCCTAAGAAAGTTTGCTTAACTACATCTGTGCCAAAAGTCTCTTTTTGTAACAGAAATCTAAGAGTTCCCTCCGTTGCATGAAGGAGATGGTAGGCCCATCTAATTATGTTTGCCACAGCAGTGGCAAAAGCACTAGTAATTCTGAATTCCAGCCGTAGGACCTGAACTGGTGTAGCAATTGGGACCTTCATTATTTTTTTCAAGATTTTTCCCTCTTGACGGTCCATGAAGCCCCATTGTTGAATGGGAATATATTCTGTGGCATAAGACAGTACCGCTGGTATTTTAACTTTATATATTTTTATTAATGAGGAAAAATGCCTGCTCCCCGTGGCGTTATATAGTCTTGATAGTGCTCCTGCATGTAAATCAGATTTTTTCGTTAGCTTCTCGATATGCTTTGTATTTGTTAGATTCTTAGAAAGAATCCTGCCGAGGTAAATATATTCTTGTTCTTCATCGACCTTTTCATCTCCTAGCCTCCAATTATATTTGACACTTTTCTTCCTCCCTGAGAAGGCTACAACTTTGGTTTTTCTTACGTTCGGGACTAAAAAATTGTCATTTGAGTATTTGAACAGAATATCTAAAGATTTTTGCAGACCAAATGGTGTAAGATCGAACAAGACTATATCGTCCGCATAAAGCAACAAATGAACTCTTTGTTGGTTAATTTTTGGGGGCAGGCTTAAGCCCTTTTGTAGTTGATTTGGCAAATCATTTAGATATAGCGAGAACAACATGGGAGCTAGTAGACAACCCTGTTTAAGGCCATTTTCGGTATATATTACTTTCGTTAGTCCTTTTTCGCCCCCCATTTGGACTCGACACCATGTAGTTGTATGGAGGCTTATTATTACCTGTAGCAAATGATCATTGATTCCCAAACTCCTCAATTTTTTCCACAATGTGGGACGATCCACTCGATCGAATGCGGTCGAGTAATCTATAAAAGCCATATAGACCGTCTGTTTTCTTCGTGTGACGTATTTGTCCAGAAAAAACTGAATAATTGCTATGTTATCCGTAACAGAATGTTTGGGTCTGAAGCCTGCCTGGAACATGGGTATCAGACCCATCGAAAAGGCCCAATTTTTTAATTGCAATAGTACCTCTGCTGCGAAGATTTTCCCGGTAGCGTCCATCAGGGCTATTTGGCGATAGTTTCCTGCTACCGTTTTGCAACCTTTTTTGTGAATAGGGATAATAGTGCTCTCTTGCCATGACTTGGGAACTTGACCAGTGGAGAAAATATAGTTGAAAAGTGGGGTTAGTAAAAGGCTCCATTCCTTAGAATTTGTCTGCAGGGCCTTTATAGGAATTTGGTCGGGGCCAAAGGCTCCTGTGCTTCTTGCCCTCCGAATGTGTGTTTCAACCATTATAGTTGTTGTTTTCGGGATTACTTTTTCCACAACTTTTTCCTTTACTTTATCTGTGCTGTTTGCTTGTGATTTGTCCACATTTTTTTTGTAAAGTTCTGCCAAGTAGATTTCCCACTCTTTCGGAGGAACAGGTACTGCTTGTAATTTCTTTTTTGTCCCTGATATTTTGGCTATTATGGACCAGTAGGTTCTCTGATTTGGTTCTTTGGCAGCAATTTGTAAATCAACCCAGTTACGGTCTTGAAAGGTTTTTCTCTCACTTGTTTTTTCTCTTCTGAATTGATTTTTCAATTTGTTTATTTCCTTCTTTTTAGTAGGTGAGGGGTGTAAGTATTGAGCACGTATCAGTTTGTTTAGGGTTTTCTTTATCAGTGAGTTCCCTTTTTTGTTATTATTTTTTCTTTTTGAGTTAGTATTAGTTTTTCGAAAATTCATTTCAATTAATACCTCCTTAAGTTCGATGAGCATGGTCTCAAAATTTTCTATAGGATCTTCAGAATATAGATTCCTTAAGAATTGTTGGTGCTCAACCAGATTTGTCATTTTACTCAAAGAGGTAGGATTCCAAAAGATACGTCTCTGATCGCTGTTTACCAGAGTTTCCTTTCTGTCGAGGGTCATCAGACCTTCTTCTGCGGACGGAACCGACCAACTGGTTCTAAGTCGCATGACGGCATGATCGCTCTCTATAGTAAAATTGGAACAGAGATGGGACATGGTTTCAAACTGGTCTTTGCCACAGATGATATAATCTAATATAGATGGTCTCCCGTTTCCCTGTCTTGTATACGATGCCGGGATATCGCCTTCCACATTCCCATTAAGAATTGTTCCATTTATGGATAGCAATACTGTTAACAGTGATTTCCCTCTTTTATTAGATCGAATATCATTGGGGAATTGAGGGATTAAAGGTTCCAGGCTTTCTTCTTCCAGAATTTTTCCCCACTTTTTTATTTCTGTATTGGAAATTTTCCTGTTGAAATCTCCCATGATTATATAGGCTGGAAACGTATGGGCTTCAATTATTTGTATAATAATTTGCATGGTATCGTCATATAAGGTGTCGTACTTTTTTCCTGGAGGGGCGTATACATTGAAAAGCAACATTATTCTAATTGAGGTCAAATTGTAGGCTTTCAGAGACAGTTTAATACATTGCACATTCTCACTATTGGTTTCCACTATCTCTTGTGCCCACAGATGGTCCTCTCTCATTAAAATAGCCAATCCCCCTTTGGCATGGCCCCGGTTTGAGGCTTTTGCACATATGTTATACACATAGTAACCTTTTTGTAAAAAGGGCTCAGTTGCCCAGGTTTCTTGTAGGGTCAATATGTCGGGCTGGTTACTAAGGACTTCCTTCATTTTTTTCATTGTTCTACCAGCGATATTCCACGTTGTAACCTGTAGACCTTGGTTAAACAGGGTACTTTAGTTGATTAGAACCTTTGTTATAGTTTAACATCCCTGGAAGCCAGGTCCATGAATTCTCCATTTTATTTTCAACAAAAATTTTTGCCTTCGATTCCATATGCCACACTTCCCTTTCCCCTTTTTTTACTCGAATTTTCAGTATCTCTTCTCCCTGTTCTATATCTCTGATTTGAATACCCTCTGGATATCTTAAAGTCCCCGAGGATCTTAGTCCCTCGTTCGAGTGCAGTGTAGATAAAAGTTGCGTATTGTTATTGAAAGTTTGGTATTTTTTGTTTCCTTTGAGCTCAGCTTTCACAATGACATCATAACCAAATCGATATATTATCTCTTTTTCCTTCAAAATAATACTTGGTATTACTGGAGACCAAAACGAGACTATTGCGATTTTGTTCTGACCTTGCTTTGGAAATGATACTAGATCGATGTCACTGCTTGTCATAGATTGAAGAGTCTTTATATTTTGTAAAAGGTGTAGGATCCTGCTTCTATTAAGAGGGATATTGTCAGTGGGAAATAGTTTTTCAAATTGAAGTACCTTTGATTGTGTGTCAATCCAGCAGTCTTTTTCCTTCTCAGAAATAGTTTTATCAGTATTTTCATATCTTGTCGTTATAGCTGTGTTTAATGGGAGATAAACATCCGCCTTAGGGTTCAAGGATTTCTTTCTATCAATACTTGTTCCTTTGGGGGATTCTCCTTTTTTACTCCTACATGGCGTACTTTTCTCGTCATTTTCCTCCTGTAGTTCTTTTTGTGGTATTTTAATTTTTTGAAATTTCAATTTACGTGCTTGCTTTTTATGAATCCTTCTCATAGGTTTTTTCTTCCTTTTGTTTTTTCCTTTTGGCGTGACATCCTTAGATGAATTTGGTGTTGTTTCCCCTGAAAATGTTTCAGATTTAATTTCTGCTTTTGATTCCTCGACTTCTTTTACCGAGTCTTTGTAGAATCTTTCCTTTCTCATTTTTTTGTTGAAAATCGGGAATTGTTTTTGCTTTTTTGGGGGGTTTTCTCTAAACAAACGTTTCAAGGAGTATAAAGTGGATTCATTAAAAGATTCCTTTTTTTTCCTATTGTCAGTTGATTTAAGATCATCATTTGATGTCTGAGTAGAAGAGTGACAGTTGCTTTGTTTGTAATCATTTTCTTTTCGTAGTTTGGTATCCTCTAGTTTTCCTTCTATGTTTTTTGAGGACTCCTTTTTCCTTTTCTCTTCTACTAAAAACTTCAGAATACCAATTTGGACATCCAAAGTTTGATCAGAATTTTCAAGGATGTTACCTAAAAAGGAGAGAACTGATTCGAGAATTTCTTGTAGTGTGAAGAAAGCCTTGGATAAGGGAATAGAAGATTTTTCAAGATTATTGTTTTCTATTAAAAAGGGATCCAAGAAGGAATCTTGTTCATGTATAGACAGTTTTTTTGTGTCTGTATTTGTTGACTTTAGCTCTAGACTGTTTTCTCCTGCTTTTTGGTTGGATATACATAGGTCTTTTAATGTTTGAGGGCTCCCATTGCCCTTTGTCAAGAGTAAATCGGAGTTCAAACTTTTTTGTTCTGGTGTAAAATTAAGAATACTCAGGTCTTCTATTTTGTGTACACCCTCGTGGTTTTTTATAGGCGTTGATGATTTCACCGTACTAGAATTGGAGTTTTCAGGTTGTTGTTCTCTTGTTGTATAAATAGACTTGTTGGTAAACACAATATCACTGACATTATGAGACAGATGGGGGGATGCCGATAAACATGATCGATCTTCCAGACTCCCTGATATTTTATTTTCAATGGCAGACATTGTTTTTTCCGGTTTCTTTTTTGCTGGTAAAGACGAAAAGTATTCACTGATTGCTGGGGTCAGGCTGTTACGGCCAGCTTTTATTCCTTTATCAGTGGATTTTCTAACAGCTTCCTCGGTTCCCATTCGTTTCATGAAGATTGTTCGTGAGCGTAATTTCTTTAGACCCATTAGTGAGAAGACTCGTGCCACTTATATCGCAAGAGAGGGAAAGAAGGGAGATTGTTACCTTTCTTCCATGTTTTGACTCTGCGTTGGTCACTATATGTTTTTAGAGCGTAGATGTTAATGGGTTGGCCCGTCCCGTCCTCGGTCGTCCCCGGACGGCCACAGACGGCCCGCCCTTTGCCCGGGCTTCGCCCGGCGTCCCGCACGCGTCCCGCTTAGCGTGGAGGGTGTGTCGTAAATAGGAGGAGCAGGGGGCGGGAAGAGACTCCAGGTGCGCTCAGGTCTCCACGCGCTGAACCCTGGGTCTCGCAGTCCCAGCCCCTGTCAAGCAGCCTCCGACGTGAAAAAGTGAAATAGCCTGTCTCCTTGGCTTCCCGGAGCAACAGGCAGCAGGCAGTGAGTGGACGAGATAAGTCTCTGCAGGCAGAAGCACACTGAAGCAGCTACGAGCGGCACCCGCGAAGCGGGGGCCGCGAGCTGTAATAGCGCTATCAGCCAATCAAGATAGAGCAGGCAACCAGCTGAGGTGGAGCAGGGGCGGGAAGAGACTCCAGGTGCGCTCAGGTCTCCACGCGCTGAACCCTGGGTCTCGCAGTCCCAGCCCCTGTCAAGCAGCCTCCGACGTGAAAAAGTGAAATAGCCTGTCTCCTTGGCTTCCCGGAGCAACAGGCAGCAGGCAGTGAGTGGACGAGATAAGTCTCTGCAGGCAGAAGCACACTGAAGCAGCTACGAGCGGCTCCCGCGAAGCGGGGGCCGCGAGCTGTAATAGCGCTATCAGCCAATCAAGATAGAGCAGGCACGATTACTTTCAAATTTATATCCCGAACAAGAGATTGTGGCTGAGAATATTTTTCAGAAAATTACTGAGAAGAAATCCGGAATATGTTTGATGCCAACTCTTGCAGAATGTGCCATCTTCAACAACAAAATGTTGAATTTAGAAAAGCAAGAGATTGTGAAACTTGAAGCTATTGACAAAATAGAGCATATGGGATCAACAATTATTTTGTCAGAGAATTTGAAATCAAAATTGGATTCATTAGAGAAGACTATATCTAAAACAGCAGGTTTTGAAAAGACTTTGAATATGTGTTTAAATTGCCGAATTATTTTGAGAAGGAATTTACATGTTGAAAGAGGTCTGGTAAATGGATCAATGGGTAATGTTGTTGATTTTGAGAAATACAGAAATAGAGATGGAATAGAATTTAAAAAAATTAAATTTGATGACATTGAGGAAGTACAGCTAATTGGTCGTTGTTCTGCTAGGTTTTTGCTTGTTAAAGACTTATATGTTCGCCGTAAACAGTTTCCTGTTTGCTTGGCATATGCGGTGACAATCCATAAATCGCAAGGTTTAAGTGTAGACAGTGCATTGGTGAATATTGGCAGTTCTGTGTTCAAGGAGGGTATGGCATATGTGGCATTGTCACGAGTTAGAACTTTATCAGGATTGTACTTGATTGACTGTGATGTCACAAACATTTGTGCGGATCTAGATTGTGTTAAGGAATACAATAGGTTAAGAAGAGAGTATACGCCACATTTGCCTCAATATCCTTTGTTTGAGAAACGTGTGGTAGGCCGGAAACGTAGAAATATCAGTAATAGTAGGGAGGTTGTAGCAAAAAGACCAAAAGTCGATGAACCGAAAATTGTTAGCAGAAAGAAAGTGGATTCTGTTGAAGATGTTGTTGGTTTTCAATTTGAAAACAGTTCTGGTGTCAACTGCTATGCAAATGTAGTGGTTAATGTTCTCTTTTCACTAGAGAGTTTAAAAGAACAGATTCTGTTGAATTCAGAACAAATTTTATGCTGTTTGTTGAATTCTGTTTTCGAGAAATGTAGCACTGATCGAACAAAAGTAGAAAGTGTGTCTGAAGTTCGTTATCTGTTAGATGAATGTTCAGGTCAAACAGACTTCTCTGAAAATAATCAGCAAGATTGTCAGGAGTTTTTAATGTATATGCTTGATGTATTGCAAGATGAGGGTGTAGATGTAGATCACCTGTTTGGGCTTTCTTATCAATGGCAGCATGACTGCGAGAACTGTATGGTATAAAGTACTACTAGTGTAGACTCAGAAAGATTTATATATTTAACTTTGCCAGACAGTAAATCAGTGTCCTTTAATAAGCTAGTAAATGCAGCGGATCACAACATGGAGTGTAGCCAATGTAAATCTGAAATGATGTCAACATTATTTATACGTAGATATGGCCAGTATGTCATTTTAATGATCCAACGATGTAGGCCTGATGGATCAAAATTGTCAACTTTAATAAAAAAAATTGTGGCTTCTCAGCTGTCAATATCAGGAAGGACTTTTGTAACTGTAGCAATTATCTATCACGATGGTCCTTCAACAACATCAGGACATTATACAGCTTATTTAAAGTCTCAAAACGGCTGGTCATTCTGCAATGATTCCGTTGTAACTTTCAAAAAAAAATTGCCGTTTGACCTTAAAAATTCTTACCTGGTGTTTTTAAAACCAAAATTTTAAAGAAAGAATTTTGGGATTTCCTGTGAGGAATTGCAAAAGGTTCATCAAGTAGAGGGAATGTAAGTCTGAAATGCTGTCTAGATTATTGGTCCAAAACTATTAATTATAATGTCAATTTAAAAATCCAACTATATAAACCTAATGCAAGTAAGTCTGCTTCATAGTAAGCAGTATCAGTGTCATAGGAAAAGGAGAACTTGAGTGACAAAGAAGAGTAAGATATTAGAAGTCCAGGATTGTGAAAATAATCTCAAATGTTTTCTTTTTGAAAGTTGCGAAAATAGAAAATGACGGGATTTGATTGGAAGAATTACAAGACTTGTGAATCGCTGCAACATGATTTGGCCAAGTGGAAACATGTGGTAGAATGTGAGAAGTCTTTTCTTGTATGTAACATATTTTTCAAAACAATGGAGGTTTTCTTTCAGAAAGTGGCGGGCTGAAAATATTTATAACACAACAGAGTGGACGCTGTTCATAGGACATCCTTCGACGTCATTGAAAGTAAGTTAATTTTAAGGAGTTTTGAATTCAGATTTCTTAGGTTGTATGGGTTTTTTAAACACAATCATTTTGATTGTGTTTTTTTTTCCCCGCTGTTACATGATGAATATCTTCAAGTCACTGATTTAAGTGAAATTTGATACATTCTGAGAACAGCAAAAATAAACCATTTAACATGTATAATTAATGTTCTCCTTTTTGTACTTATGATATACATTTAGAAATGTGAGGTAGATATGGAGAAACTGAGTCTTCTGTAAGTGTCAATTTTTATGCTTACAGTGCAGTACTTCTGGGTACTGTTTTTTTTTTTAAAACTGAATAGACCTCACATTAAAGAAACCTCTTGAAAGGACACATCTTATTTGCATCCTGAAACAATCATTTACAATGTTACACACAATTTTATGATGGCTTTACATGTCTTTTGCGCTGCTATTGCATCACTATTGTGAGACATCAGCAATACAAAAGAAGCACGATGTTCCAAAATAGGCCTCATTTCATCAGCATGAAGATACTGTTTGTTTAAAATAAATATCTTTAGGATTGTGTAGGGGTCGTAGAGAAGCAGAGGCTTCTGTAAGTGTCAAAGTTGTTTAAAAACTGTTTCTTCTTGAACCTTTTCCCTTCTTTTTTCTAATTTTTAAATACATGTTTTAATATTTTTGGAAATGTTTGTTCTCTCTTTTACAGATTGAAAGTATGAAATATTTTCTTTAAAAGTTAACAAGAATTATAAGGTAAATGTTTTCTACTTTTTTAACTCGCATTCCACTGCTGATGATGTCACTGACTATGTTATGAATGATGTAATAAGTGGGCATGTTTTACTACAATGGTAGGTCTTCACATGTATTATCTCCTCTGTATTCTTCAACAAGCATAAATTTGATATGCAACCCTGAGTACGCTTCACCTTAAACAAACTTTTAGAGAGGACACACCTTATCGTCACCCTCAATCAATCATTTACTCTATCACATTTAACATCTATTAGTTCTACTGCTTCATTTCTTTAATCTTTACTTTCCTGTGTTTGCTACTTCTCTCATTCCTTTCTCTATTACTTAATTATTCTACTCCTTCTAGTATTTTTCTCACTCCCTCTCTTCTCATACTTCTTCATTATTATTCACTCATTCTGTCACTATTAATGTTACTGTTTCTGAATGATCTCAAAAAAATTTTAAAACAAGAACAGTAAGTATAAGGATAGGAAACAGACATTTATGTTACAAGAAAGACAGCTATAGGAAGTAAACAAAAGATACTGTTACTCGCAATCCACTGCTGATGATGTCACTGACCATGTCAAAAATGATGTAATATATGACATGATCAGAAGTGAATTGCGGGTAACAGTATCTTTTCTTTACTCCCTATAGCTGTCTTTCTTGTAACATAACTGTCTGTTTCCTTTCCTTATACTTACTGTTTTTTTAAAAAAAAAAAATTTTTGGTTCGCTCCTGGTTCGCGTACCGGAGTGCGAACTGGGAGCGAACTAAAAGAAATAGAGCTTGGCAGAGTTCCAAAAATTCTACCAATTTTTTTTTATAATGGGGAGGTAGTTCTGAAAAGAACTTTTTTTTGTTTTTTGTTGTTTAAAATTTTTTTTATTATTTTTCTGAACATTTTTTATATTTTTTTGTTTTTTTCTGAACATTTTGTAATTTTTTTTATTTTTTGGGGGGAGGGGGGAAACAAAAATGATTCATTGAAGAGGGCTCAACAGGAGCAACAAAAAAAAGAAGAATTTATTTCTTGGGGCGTTTTGGACATACATGATTTTTGATTGCTCCTATTATAAGAGTAATGCTACTTTCTCGGTAGCATAATATTTGATTGCACCTCACGCACACTTGTTTCACTTCCCCCATGTCCATTTGAATATTCGGGATCAACTCCCTTGCCTCTGGTCCCGATATTTCTGGCACGACAGATCTTCTTGCTATTGCCGGGGGATTTTGTTGTTTGTTGCGAAGCTGAGCAGCACTATAATTATTTGGGTGCCACCTACTCATGTGCCTGTGCATTGTAAAATTTCCAAAACTATATTTTTTGTCCGTCCCCCTTGAAAGGCGATCATCACAGATACGGCAAAAGACATATCTTGCATTGACTTTCTTTTGCCCTGGTGGAAATTAAAAAAATTGCCAGATGAAGTTTTCCTTTTTGTTGTACCTCCTGGGCTCCTCAGGCAAAAATTCAGGCTCTTCCTCCTCTTCCTGATCTTCCTCTTCTTCAAAGATTGGTTGATAGGTGGTCCTTTCTTTCCATGAGGAGGTGGAGGTGGTGGTGGGGGAACACTACCAGAAGCAACAACTGAAGCCATTTCTCTAGAATGTAAAAGGGTCTTTCTCTCACCAAGATGAAAGTCAGAGTGAGGAAAGAAGGAGGGGTTTTCATCATTTGGGAAAAGCAAAAGTTCTAAACCAATGAAAAGTGTTAATTTTAGATCACATGACCTAGTATTACATCATTAGGAAACCAAAAGTGAAATGAACCAATAAAAAGTGTTATTACCGAGTCACATGACCTGCTGTCTTTACGTTTCGCGCTTTGCGCCGCTTTCCGGTCCGCTTCCGGATCCGCTAACTTGGCGCGTCCGATGACGTATTACGCGACAACGCAAAACGTCATGATAACGTAACAGTTACGCTAAAGGAACGATTACCGGTTCGCGCACCAAGTCGCGGCTTTAAATTGACCTAACGGGAAGCTGACCGGTTCGCGGACTAGGAGCGCAACACATTTTTTTTTTTTTTTAAATGTATAAAAAACATTTAAAATATATTTTAAGATTTAAAGAAGAATACATTTTACAGATACAGATATTAGCTTTCAAAAAACCATTGAAAATCAATATAAAAACCATAGGTTATAAACCATATATAGTTAGGGATTAGCATTTACAAAACCTTATTTTACTCGCATAAAACCATTGAAATTCCATATATAGTTAGTTGCACTAACTATATATCGCGCACCCGCAATCTACTGCCAATGATGTCACACATTACATCATTCATGACATGGTCAGTGACATCACTGATGACATCACTGATGACATCTCAAATGACATCACTGATGACATCACTGATGACAACATCCAGTGACTGTATGTTTCTGTAAAGTAAAAATATGTCTTACATATTGAAGAATGAGTGGATGTATAAGTGTCTGGATGAAGGATTTAGTAGGTGCATGACTGACTGTATGAGTGAGTGATTAAATGTGTCTCACTGAGTGCATGGGTTAGTGACTAAACTGTCTTAATTTGTGCATCATTATGTCTGTTGTTCTGTAAACTGTTGCATGTGTTGATAAGTAGCTATATGAGTAACTATATGGGTTAATGATTGGTTGCCCAAGTATTTGTATGGGACACTGAGTGTGTGTGTGGGTGGCTGGGAGGTGTATGACTCTGTGCATAGATGTGTGAGCAGTTGATTCACTAGATGTATGGTTTCAAAAGTGCTTGTGGAAACAGCTGTATGGGCGGTTGACTGTGTGCATGAGTGTATTGGTGAGGGAATGGATATCTCAGTGCTACATGTCAAAGTAAGTACATATGTAAAACACAGTACATGTGAGAGTTGACATATATAAATAACTGTGCATAAGAGCCAGTGAATGTGTGAGTGGCTGTATGGATCATTGTGAACTTGTATCAGGGATTGTATAAGAGAGTAAATATGTGTTAGTATATGTTTGAATAAGTAAAGTTTCTATAACTGTATAGTTGAGGAAATGGAGGTGTGATTGATTCTTTGCATGACTGACTAGGTGTGTGAGTAACTCCATGGATGAGTGACAGTCTGTGAGTGTCTGTTTACACTGATTGTATCTAAGGTTATATTAGAGTCTGAAGAGGTTCATCGTATTATCACATGAATGATATCATCAGTGATGTGATCAGTAATGTCAAATGAGATGTCATCAGTGATGTCATCAGTGATGTCACTGACCATGTCATGAATGATGTAATGTGTGACATCATCGGCAGTGGATTGCGGGTGCGCGATATATAGTTAGTGCAACTAACTATATATGGAATTTCAATGGTTTTATGCGAGTAAATTTGTAAATGCTAATCCCTAACTATATATGGTTTATAACCTATGGTTTTTTCACTGAATTTTTAAGGTTTTGTAAATGCTAATTCCTAACTATATATTCTCTATAACCTATGGTTTTTTCATTGAATATATATATATATATATATATATATATATATATATATATATATATATATATATATATATATATATATATATATATATATATATATATATATATATATATATATATATATTCACAGAAAAAACCATAGGTTATACTCCATATATAGTTAGGAATTTGCATTTACAAAACCTTGAAAATTCAATGAAAAAACCATTGGTTTTAGGCCATATATAGTTAGGGATTTGCATTTAGAAAACCATATTTTACTCGCATAAAACCATTGAAATTCCATATATAGTTAGATGCGCTAACTATATATCGCGCACCCGCAATCCACTGCTGATGATGTCACATATTACATCATTCATGACATGGTTAGTGACATCACTGATGACATCACTGATGACATCTCAAATGACATCACTGATGACATCACTGATTACAACATCCAGTGACTCTATGTTTCTGTAAAGTTAAAATATGTTTTACATATTGAAGAATGAGTGGATGTATAAGTGTCTGGATGAAGGATTTAGTAGTTGCAAGACTGACTGTATGAGTGAGTGATTAAATGTGTCTCACTGAGTGCATGGGTTAGTGACTAAACTGTTTTAATTTGTGCATCATTATATCTGTTGTTCTACAAACTGCTGCATATGTTGATCAGTAGCTATATGAGTAACTGTATGGGTTATTGATTGGTTGTCTAAATATTTGTATGGGAAACTGAGTGTGTGTGTATGGGTGGCTGGGAGGTGTGTGACTCTGTACATAGATGTGTGAGTAGTTGATTCACTATATGTATAGATTCAAAACTGCATGTGGAAACAGCTGTATGGGCGGTTGACTGTGCATGAGTGTATTACTGAGTGAATGTATATCTCAGTGCTACATGTCAAATTAAGTATATATGTAAAACACAGTACATGTGAGAGTTGACATCTATAAATAACTGTGCATAAGAGCTAGTGAATGTGTGAGTGGCTGTATGGATCATTGTGAACATGTATCAGAGATTGTATAAGAGAGTAAAGTAAATATGTGTTAGTATATGTTTGAATAAGTAAGGTGTGTATAACTCTATAGTTGAGAAAATGGAGGTGTGATTGATTTTTGGCATAACTGACTAGGTGTGTGAGTAACTCCATGGATGAGTGACTGTCTGTTTACACTGATTGTATCTAAGGTTATATTAGAGTCTGAAGAGGTTCATGGTATTATCACATGAATGATATCATCAGTGATGTGATCAGTCATGTCAAATGAGATGTTATCAGTGATGTCATCAGTGATGTCATTTGAGATGTCATCAGTGATGTCATCAGTGATGTCACTAACCATGTCATGAATGATGTAATATGTGACATCATCAGCAGTGGATTGCGGGTGCGCGATATATAGTTAGCGCATCTAACTATATATGGAATTTCAATGGTTTTATGCGAGTAAAATATGGTTTTCTAAATGCAAATCCCTAACTATATATGGCCTAAAACCAATGGTTTTTTCATTGAATTTTCAAGGTTTTGTAAATGCAAATTCCTAACTATATATGGAGTATAACCTATGGTTTTTTCTGTGAATTTCAATGTTTTTTTAATAGCAAATATCAAAAGCTGTCAAATGTCAAGTACGTGATAGGTAAAAACGTTTTAGTGTTTATGCACGCTGATGTGCTTTGAACGCTGCCCCCCCCCTCCCCTCTTTTCTCTTAGTAGTACTCTCTCTTTGCAGATAGTGAACGGTAGTTAACTCAGACCTTTACCCCTGTTGTAATCCGTCGTACCTGCTTGTCTCTCCATTTGATTAATTATTATCCAAGCATTTACTGTTTTACGATTGGTTCTCTTTGGATCATTCTCTATTTACAAACAAGCACAAAGTCGCAATACTCTGTTTAGTCTTTGCAGATAGTGAAAAATCGTGTAAAAAAAGAAAAGTAATCGAGCAAAATCAGTAGACCACTAATTCGATCTCTTTTTAACCTCGGTAAAATACAAACATTAGGAATAACCCTTCATGAGAAATACGAAAATAGTGAAATGAATTGAGCTCCACACCATGAGGGCTGCAAAACAGCTCGACTCCGCCACCCACACCGCCCAAAATAACGGCAAACCCTATGCAAATATTATAAATATACACAACACACCACCAAAGAAACAGAGTAAAACATTTTATTAAATAACTATTTACATAACTATTTTATACTTTTTATTGCCCGATCCGGCTAGCTCAATCGATCGAGCATGAAAGTCATGCACTGATAACAAGCGTTGAGAGTTTGTAGAATGATGGCTTCAGATTTTCCACATACGGTGTAGTGGCGCGAACTGGCAGGGGGCGTTTGGATTCTACCCCTTCTCCAAATAAGATTTTCATACGTAAATGTTCGTTCATGCTTTTTGTCCCTGAGTTGCTTCCATGTCACTGCCTTACATAAATGGCATAAATCCTGGTTGTTGAGTGCCATACTTCAGAGTTCTAAGCAGCTCTTGTAACACTGTTTAAACCTTATTTGCACCTGCTGCAGCTTCACTATTCAAAGTAAGTGGGGTCCATTTGTGGACCTGACTGCATTGGAAAACAATGTGATACGGTGCCTCCCTAAACCGCTTGACGGAGGCCCCCGAGGGGCGGTGAGATGGCGCGGACTGAGAGGGGGCGCTTGGCTCCTGCCCCCTCCCCAAGTCGTGTTGCCCTGGTGAGGCCTGAGATCGCCCCCGGCATAGGCGGCCGGCTCCCGGGGTCCGGCGGAATTTTTTCCCTTTTGAAGAATCTTTCATTCTGGACCTTGTCCCACAATCCGTTTCACCTGAAGACACGCTGTCGTAGGGCGCCCCTTTACCGTTTTAGTTGCCATTCCGCCCGCTTTTGGTACTCTGTGCCTCTTCCGCCATTCAGCTGTTTACCGCTCGCTCTTGCGACTACAACGTCTCGCTCACCATGCAGTTGAGTTGCTCCCGCTCTTAAGATTTGACCGAACTTTTTGGACTGCTGAAAGCGGTGGAATTCCGACCGCTGGTTGGTGGACACATTTTGACTATATTCTGCACCTGCATTGTCGCGTAATGCGTCATATGACGCGACGCGTTAGCGCACCCGGAAGTGCTCCGGTGCGCAAGGCGCAGCTTCCCGGAAACGATCCAGAGCGCGCCGCGCAGCGCGTAACGTAAGCATAACAGGTCATGTGACTTGTTAATAAAACTTTTCATTGGTTCATTTTACTTTTCTTTTCCTAATTATGTAAGACTAGGTCATGTGACCTAAAAATAACACTTTTCATTGGATTAAAACATTTTTTTTCCCCAAACGATGAAAGCCCCACCTTGTTTCTGGATGTTTCAGACTGAAGCTGGCGTCACCATGAGAGCACCACCATCTCGTAGTTCCGTCGTGGCCATTCCGCAAGCAATCATGGCAGCCGCTCCCCACCGGAAGCCTGCGGGAGTCGACGGCCCCCAAGACTTTTGTACAATCTTCAAGGCTGAGGGGACGCTTTTGAGAATGGAACCCAAGCCCTGGCAGACAAGCGTCCGAGTTCCAAGGTGTCCCAGGGCCATTTTACTGGACCAGGCCCAAATCCGAAGAACCGGCCGCCATTTTAAGAGTCCTGTGGCAGCCGCCTATCGCTGCACCGCAAGAGTGGGAGCAACTCAACTACATGGTGAGCGAGACGCTGTAGCCGTAAGAGCGGGCGCTAAACAGCTGAATGGCGGAAAAGGCACAGTGTAGCAAAAGCGGGCGGAATGGCGACTGAAACGATAAAGGGGCGCCCCACTACAGCAGACAAGCCTCCGCCATGTGCTTCAAAACTGCATATGTATCTCGTGATATCAAGGTTGGGCAACCAGTACAGAACAAGCAGTTACGAGTCCCATTTACACCGGCGCCATTTTGGGCGCGGCCGGGCAGGTCCAGGATCTACTGAAACATAAAAAATGAGGCTGACGTCTCTGAAGCAGTTGACGAACAGCAGGACATAGCAAATAAACATGAACTCTCTAAAGCTGTTAACTCACTGCAGAACAAAACAAGTGAACCTGAAACCTCTGGAATAATTGTCGCTCAAAAGAACAACACACAAAACTCTGTAGAGCCTGAAGAAAAAAAAACAGAAGGGCACTGTAGTTTCAGACACACTTAACACTAATGACTAAACAAAGATATCGTCTGTTTATAAAGCAGTTATCATCTTGACAGAATTGACAAAGAAGTGTACAGACACCAATGCATCACCATTCTCGGAGATAACATCTTAAGGAACAAAGAAAGACCTGTTCACTCTTGACACCCCAGGTGCTGTGTATATTGCACTATAGTGCTGCATCGAGAAAACGGGCAACCCTATTGATGTGGATTTTTCATTATTGATTATTGTAAAGAAATGGCGACTCCCCCCTTTAGCAGATTAGCTAAATGTTTGCGTAATTTAGGCATAAAAGTTATATTATTGTTGTTGTTGTTATCGTTATAGTTCTGGTTAATTTGAAAAAATGGTTAAATATATTTACAGTTTTTGTTGCGTTCGTTATATTTAAATATTAATAAAGTTTTAAAATGTAACTGTCTTGGAGTACTATATTTTTTTAAAAAATCGGGTGAATGGGGCCTTGAATCGGGTTATTGTCATGTGTGGGCTTTGCAAGTGTACTGCTACAAGATCGGACATTTCAAACTCAAATGCACGTTCTTTTTCTTACCTTTCCGAAGCATGGAGCGCAATAGCAGGCAGAGAAAGGGTGATGCACGTGTTGAACACTGCCTGGCCTGCAAATTGCTGGCATTGCCCCCCCGCCCGCTCCTGAAAGAGGGCACACACACACCGCCGCCCCGAGTACTTCACAAACCTCTAAAAGACCATGCGCTTGTTCAATGGGAAGTGGATAACATGGCTAAGAGCATTTGCTGACTAATGCATGAATATCGCTGACTTTTCAGCGATATTCATGCATTGCGGCCGTTTTTTATTGCATTTGCGATAAACCTTGCTAATAGCAAGGTTTATGTGCGATAAAATTCGCCGAAGTGCGGCGATAATTATTGTCTCTAAACAAGTTAGAGACAAAAATTACCGCTAGTTGTTGGAAATATGCCCCCGGGTTTTTCCTTGCAGGAATCGGGAAGCGAAACACTAGCACTGAAATCAGTAGTCTCACACCTGAATTGGGAGGGTTGACATGTCTGGATACTCTACAGCTGGGGCCATAAACTACATCCGCAGGGCTAGGTGATAGCCTAGGTCCGGCCTGGACAATCGGACACAGAGGAAGAGGAGTGTCAGAGGGTGCGGTAGTGAATAGGGTGAAAGGGAGGTGTCGAGCGGGCACAGGGTGTGATTCTCAGAGAAGAGCAGCGCAGATAGGGGAAGTATATGGCCCATGCATGAGAGAGAGAGCGGGGGTGACCATTGCGTGGGGGAGATGCGTGCGAGGGTGGGGAGCCATGCTGAGAATCGGCGGCGTGCAGAGAGTGGCCCTGGTCAAGGCATCTAAAATGGCTGCCGTGCACGACAAAATTGTGGCATTGGACAAAAACGCAAGATGGCGCAGACAATGTTTATCAATAAGGATTCATTTATAACAAAATATTTACTCGCAGTGACAAAATGGTGTTCAACACTTCCTGATTTCCATCGAATCGAACGTTAACAAACGTCACGCAGCAAAAAAAAAAGCTCACGCACAGAGCAGTTTTTAGCCATGTTATCCAATGGAAGGTGGATAACATGGCTAAGAGCATTTGCTGGATAATGCATGAATATCGCTGACTTTTCAACGATATTCATGCATTGTGGCCGATGTGCGGCGATAATTTTTGTCTCTAAACAATTAAAACGAAGCACAAAATGGCGAATTCCCGTTTCGCTACCAGTTTGCGGCCCAGTTCGCGGCCCGTGAAGCGCTTCTACCGTGAAAAATCATTTTTTTTTATTTTCCCCACGGGACCCTTTAATAACCCCAACAACATTCCTAGGGGGTCAAGAGGGGTATACCTTGCCCCCTTTCAATAAATTCCCCCTTCGTTTTTCACCTCTTCTTCTCTCTCGATCCTACCGAGAGATAAGATGGCGGCCGCTCCGGACTGTTTAGAATGTTGACAGACACCGGAGAGCCAATCAGCTTTCTGTTATCCAATGGAAGGTGGATAACATGGCTAAGAGCATTTGCTGGATAATGCATGAATATCGCTGACTTTTCAACGATATTCATGCATTGTGGCCGATGTGCGGCGATCATTTTTGTCTCTAAACAATTAAAACGAAGCACAAAATGGCGAATTCCCGTTTCGCTACCAGTTTGCGGCCCAGTTCGCGGCCCGGGAAACGCTTCTACCGTGAAAAATATATATTTTTTTATTTTCCCCACGGGACCCTTTAATAACCCCAACAACAATCCTAGGGGGTCAAGAGGGGTATACCTTGCACCCTTTCAATAAATTCCCCCTTCGTTTTTCACCTCTTCTCTCTCGATCCTACCGAGAGACAAGATGGCGGCTGCTCCGGACTGTTTAGAATGTTGACAGACACCGGAGAGCCAATCAGCTTTCTGCGCGCAAAGTTCCGAAACGCGAAAAGTAAGCGGACCGGATCGCTGCCCGGAGCGCTGTTACAGATATATATCTTGATTTAAACGTTAATTTCTCAAAATCCACTGAAGCACATATATTGAGACCTAGCAAAGGCACATCGGGCTACCAGTCCCTACAATTTTGCCAAGTTTCGTGCAAATCCATTCAGCCGTTCGAGCTAAAAGTGAGGCCAACCGCCCTATGGAAAACTCAATGTAAAAAACGCGTTTTGGGACCCCCCTTTTTTCACATCCCCCCCTTGACGAAACCCCACCAAATTTTCAGGGGCTGCTCAGAAACAAAATGTGCCATTTTCCTGAAAATTTCAGCCGATTCCGTCCACAAACGCCAAAGTTATTAGACATAGAATTTTCAGAAATCCCATAGGGAATTAATCCTAACTATATATACCTACTGGCGATAGCCAGTAGGTAATATATATATATATATATATATATATATATATATATATATATATATATATATATATATATATATATATATATATATATATATATATATATATATATATATATATATATATATATATATATATATATATATATATATATATATATTCACTGAAAAAACCATAGGTTATAGACCATATATAGTTAGGAATTCGCATTTACAAAACCTTATTTTACTCACACAAAACCATTGAAATTCCATATATAGTTAGTTGCACTAACTATATATCGCGCACCCGCAATCCACTGCTGATGATGTCACATATTACATCATTCATGACATGGTCAGTGACATCACTGATGACATCTCAAATGACATCACTGATGACATCTCAAATGACATCACTGATGACATCACTGATGAAATCTCATTTGACATTACTGATCACATCACTGATGATATCATTCATGTGATAATAAGATGAACCTCTTCAGACTCTAATATAACATTAGATACAATCAGTGTAAACAGACACTCACAGACTGTCACTCATCCATGGAGTTACTCACACACCTAGCCAGTCATGCAAAGAATCAATCACACCTCCATTTCCTCAACTATACAGTTATACAAACTTTACTTATTCAAACATATACTAACACATATTTACTCTCTTATACAATCCCTGATACAAGTTCACAATGATCCATACAGCCACTCACACATTCACTGGCTCTTATGCACAGTTATTTATATATGTCAACTCTCACATGTACTGTGTTTTACATATGTACTTACTTTGACATGTAGCTCTGAGATATCCATTCACTCACCAATACACTCATGCACACAGTCAACCGCCCATACAGCTGTTTCCACATGCACTTTTGAAACCATACATCTAGTGAATCAACTGCTCACACATCTATGCACAGTCATACACCTCCCAGCCACCCACACACACACTCAGTCTCCCATACAAATACTTGGGCAACCAATCAATAACCCATATAGTTACTCATATAGCCACTTATCAACACATGCAACAGTTTACAGAACAACAGACATAATGATGCACAAATTAAGACAGTTTAGTCACTAACCCATGCACTCAGTGAGACACATTTAATCACTCACTCATACAGTCAGTCATGTACCTACTAAATCCTTCATCCAGACACTTATACATCCACTCATTCTTCAATATGTAAGACATATTTTAACTTTACAGAAACATACAGTCACTGGATGTTGTCATCAGTGATGTCATCAGTGATGTCATTTGAGATGTCATCAGTGATGTCATCAGTGATGACACTGACCATGTCATGAATGATGTAATATGTGACATCATCAGCAGTGGATTGCGGGTGCGCGATATATAGTTAGTGCAACTAACTATATATGGAATTTCAATGGTTTTGTGTGAGTAAAATAAGGTTTTGTAAATGCGAATTCCTAACTATATATGGTCTATAGCCTATGGTTTTTTCAGGGAATTTTCAAGGCTTTGTAAATGCTAATTCCTAACTATATATGGTCTATAGCCTATGGTTTTTTCAGTGAATATATATATATATACATACATATATAAACATATATCATCTGTATATCTATATAAATACAAACATAAATTCATGCATACATATACTTATATGCATACAGATGCATGTTATTTACATGTAAGTTGAAAAAACACTAATAAAAGCAAAGCTAAAAAGCCACCTCATTACAAACAGAATGGCTTTAACTTAAACGAGGGCGAGATCTATTGCATTTTCAATGCTTGTTTACTTTGGTTCCATCAAGAAGGCATTCAGATGTGTCACACATTTGCCATAAATTCTGAATGTTAGCACTCTAGTTGCACATTAGATCACTGTAGTAAAGCTACTGCTCACCAGGGACGTCTGCTGCTGGTATTCAAAGTGCATGTTTCAGTCTGCATGTCAGAATTTTTTTAATGAAATAGAAGAGGATTTGAGAAGTCACTCAAAATGATCCCTAATTTTTCTTTCTGAAGCACTAATCATACTTTCTATGGCAAAATTAACCCCCTCATGTTGTTCCTTTTTAAATTGAGTGTTTTCAGACTTACCACTTCATTCCAATCAAGATGGCTTCTGGTCTGCCATACTTTTGTCATAAGTAAGACTGTTAGCGCTCTAGTTGTTCTTTAGAACACTCTGGGACATTCTGTCATTGGGCTATACTTGGGGTACATCTGGGTGATATTTGGGCTACATTTAGGCTCTTTTGTCTCTGGTGGCCATCTTGGGAGACTGTATGTCAGAATTTTTTAATGAAATTGAAGAGGGTTTGAGAAGTCACTCAAAATGTGCCCTAATTTTTCTTTCTGCAGCACTAATCATAATTCATATGGCAAAATATACCCCCTCATTTTGTTCCTTTTTAAATTAAATGTTTTAAGAGTTACCACTTTATTCCAATCAAGATGGCTTCAGGTGTGCCATACCTTTGTGATAAGTAGGACTGTTAGCGCTCTAGTTGTTCTTTAGAACACTCTGGGACATTCTGTCATTGGGCTATACTTGGGCTACATCTGGGTGATATTTGGGCTACATTTGGGCTCTTTTGTCTCTGGTGGCCATTTTGGGAGACTGCATGTCAGAATGTTTTAATGAAATAGAAAAGGATTTGAGAAGTCACTCAAAATGTGCCCTAATTTTTCATTCTGTAGCACTAATCATACTTTCTATGGCAAAATATACCCCCTCATGTTGTTTCTTTTTAAATTAAATGTTTTAAGGGTTACCACTTTATTCCAATCAAGATGGCTTCAGGTGTGCCATACCTTTGTAATAAGTAGGACTGTTAGCGCTCTAGTTGTTCTTTAGAACACTCTAGGAGGCTGCAGTAGAACACAAAGGAAACAACTGACAGTCTCTGTCCTTGTTGGATGTACATGTTTTACTGAGAATGTCAGACTTCATTTTCACATGACTGAGAAAGATAATGTGAATTTTCAGAAAATATGCTTTCAGTTTAGCTTATAGATCCCCTTCCAAACCACTGTGGGAAAATCATGAGATATTAGTTTTCTTTCAAACAATATTCATGATATCACAGCAGAAGGTTTTTTCACATGGTAAAATCACCTTAGAACCCACCACAATTCCTAAAACGAGTATGGTACCATCAACAAATGATTTATAATGTAACTAAAGTCCTAAAACCCTCTATTAACTACAATGCTTTTTAATGAGGTGCTATCATGTATATTGGTCCCAAGATGGCTGCCAACACTTCTTGGATGAAGTGCTGACAGCCAATCAGATCAGATGTGTGGTTAGGCCCCGCCCAGATATATATCTTTTTTTGAACCTAAATTACTCAAAATCCACTGCAGCACATATATTGAGACCTAGCAAAGGCACATCGGGCTAACAGTCCCTACAATTTTGCCAAGTTTCATGCAAATCCATTCAGCCGTTTGAGCTAAAAGTGAGGCCAACCGCCCTATGGAAATTAACATGGGAAAAACGCGTTTTGGGACCCCCCTTTTTTCTCGGCCCCCCCTTGATGAAACCCCCCCAAATTGTCAGGGGCTGTTCAGAAACAAAATGTTCCATTTTCCTGAAAATGTCAGCCAATTCCGTCCACAAACGCCAAAGTTATTAGACAAAAAATTTTCAAAAATCCCATAGAGAAAAAATCCTAACTATATATACCTACTGGCGACCGCCAGTAGGTAATATATATATATATATATATATATATATATATATATATATATATATATATATATATATATATATATATATATATATATGTTCACTGAAAAAAAACATAGGTTTCCCACCAGTTATAGTTAGCTGGAAATTTTATTGACATAAAACCATTGAAATTCCCACGTTATAGTTAGTTGGACTCACTATAAATTGCGCGCCTGCAATGCACTGCTGATGACGTCACATATTACATCACTCATGACATGGTCAGTGACATCACTCATGACATCACTGATGACACCATCCAGTGAATGTTTGTCTTTCTGAAAAATATATATATTTTTTATATGTATTTGTAAATGAATGGTTAAATAGGTGTGTAAATGGATGTTTGTTTTTAAAAGAATTGATTGATTAACTGCCTTATTAAGTGTATCTTAGTGAATACATATATTAGCAAGTAACTTTTATATATTGAAATGTATGTATCAGTGTTTCACTTTGTGTATAAGTGGCCGTATGGGTTGGTGACTGACTCACTGTTTGTATGTGTTTTAAAGACAGCATATGTACAGGACTGTATGGATGTATGAGTGTGTATATGTGTATGTTAGTGAGTAAACGACTGTCTCACTATTGTCTTTTTCAGTAACGACATATGTTTTAATCTAGTATATGTGAGTTTTGATTTATAAAAGTGAGTATATGTGAGAGTGAGAGATTATAAGAGTTCCTGTTTAAATTAGTATGTGTTTATATAAGTGATTGTTTAAGATAGTAAGTATGTGTAAGTATTCTTAGAAGTAAAGTGGTAGTGTGTGTATTGCTGTATATGCAAATAAATGACTGTTCATTAGTTTTTTTGCATGTGTGAATATGTGTGTGAGTAACTTTTGGATGACTGTCGAAGTGTAACAGGATGTATAGGTGTACATATAATAAGTGAGTATATGTATGAGTGACTATATAGAACTGTTTGTGAATGAATGGATGTGTATATAGATGGTGGAATTACTGAATTGTTTGTTGTAACTGGTATGGGTATCTTCACTATTTTGAAAATGTTAAATACTATTCTTGAATATGTGTTTCAAGGCTTACATTACACTGAAAGGAGGTCTCTCACTCTGTCACAAGGATGGTGTCATCAGTGATGTCATGAGTGATGTCACTGACCATGTCATGAGTGATGTAATATGTGACGTCATCAGCAGTGCATTGCAGGCGCGCAAGTTATAGTGAGTCCAACTAACTATAACGTGGGAATTTCAATGGTTTTATGTTAATAACATTTCCAGCTAACTATAACTGGTGTGAAACCCATGGTTTTTTCAGTGAATTTCATAGGTTTTTTAAATGCTAATTCCTTTCTATATCGAGTTTCTAACCTATGTTTTTTTTTTACAATTTGCTGTTTTGTGTATTAATTTTTGAGGTTTTTTTTATATAATTTTTTCCTGGGGCGCTCTGGGTGCGCGCTTTGGTAAGGTCTCCGGTAAGCTCTCCGGTAAGCTCTCCGGTAAGCTCTGCGGTAAGCTCTCCGGAAAGCGCACCCAGAACGCTACTTTAGTTCGTGAAAAAAATATGAATGAAAAGTTAATAATAACGCAAAACATTTCGTACCATACAAATAAAAGCAGGTTTTTTTTTATAAGGAAAATGATTATGCATTTCCGTAAAACTATGATGACGTCACTTCGGCGCGCAACGTAAGCGCCCCCGGAAGCGCCTACGTTTGCGCCGCGTGTGCACCCCGGAAGCGCCTACGTTCGCGCCGTGTGTACGACCCCGGAAGCGCCTCCGTTCGCGCCGCGTATGTGCACCGGAAGCGCCTACGTTCGCGCCGCGTGTGCACACCCGGAAGCGCTCCGGAGCGTGCAGCGTAAGCACGTCAAGTCATGTGACCTTAAAATAACACTTTTCATTGGTTGCTAACAGTTTTTTTTACAAAGAATGAAATCCCCACCCATTTCCTTCACTTCTTCTTTCACTTTTGTGACTGCAAGACCTGCCTTTTTGCTCCTGGATATTTCTTGGTTTTACCATGGCTGCCAGAGAATCCAGCAGTGATGAAGAGCCTGAATTTATCAATGAAGAGCCTCCTCAACGAAAAGTTAAGGAACATTTTATTTGGAATTTTTTTTAAATCCCACCTAACCAAAAAAAGGTGAATGCTCCAAAATTGGAGTGCAGGATCTGCAAAGAAGTGCTGTCACGGGGTAACTCCTTAAAAAAATACTCATTTGGAAACTTCACGATGCTGCGCCATGTGGAGAGGAAGCACCCCCAGAATTTTGCCCGGGAAAGTGTCAGGGCTCAGGCACAAGAGGTTCCCAGTGATGGGGCCTCTACATCCACCGGAGGAGCAACTTCTTCTGGGAGGGGGAGATCACAAGAGCTGGTTCCGAACATTCAACCTGCTTTTAACCATGGTGCCCTCAGATGCAGATACTGCAATCAACTGTTTACCTTTGGAGAACAAAGTGTACAGCTCATGGTTCGAGCATTAGAAAACCATCGCTGCCCTTCCCACCCCTACTTTTTTTTGTTTTTTTTGCTCCTGTAGAGCAGTTTCCATTCCCTGTTTTTGTTCCTGTTTAGAAAAAAGAAGAAAACAAAAAGTTCTTTTCAGAACTACCTCCAATTCTCATCAAAGAGCTATATTCTTAAAAAAATGAAAAAGAGTAAGTGAAATAGAGTGCATTGACAATGGAAAGGAAAATGAGTAAGAAAGAACAGAAAGGTATGAGAGGAGAAAAGAAGTGAAGTAGGAGGACTGAAAGAAGGTGAGTGTTAGAAAAGAAAGTAAGGAGAAGAAGAGTGAATATGGGGAATGTTGATATTCAAAGAAAATGTTGAAAAGGAACAGGGGTGTGGAAGGATAAGAAAAGATGCATTGCTGGAGTTGAAGGCAGAAGGCCTCATTTATGAAGCCATGCGTCACTTTAACGCCACCAAAGCATCACTTTTTGTGACGCATCAGTCCAATAAAAAATGCACCTTATTTATTCATATTTACAAAGTGGCGCATCTAGGTAAATTCGTCACTTTGTAAACCCCTGCGCCACATTATTCCTACGTCAGGTGTAATGTATGCAAAAGGGACGTATTGACGCAAGAAAGGGTCGTAGAGGTGACACAGTGAATAAACTGGAGGCCTCATTTCGGAAAAGTGACGCATCGCTGCGTGAAAACAGCGATGCGTCACTTTTCTGTGCGCACTCCTTACGACATTCCAGATGTGTCATATTTAATGTATGACGAATCATGTCGCAAGGAGTTACAGATACGTCAGTATTTCTGACGTATCTGTAAACACAAAAGTGACGCATTGCTGAATTGCGTCACAAAAGTGACGCAACTCCAGTAATGCGTCCTTTCACATGGGGAAAGCACCATGTGAATGGTCTTGCGTCAGTCTTACACCTACTGTGAGGCAGGCACAAGATTTTGATGCAACAGCATCCTAAAAGTGACGCAGTGAAATCTCATAGATTTCACTGCGTCGCTATTATGAAGCTTTTTGCGGGGGAACGCCCCCTCTGCATACATTATACCTGACGCAGGTATAATGTGGCGCAGGATTTTAAAAAGTGACCCATCTACCTAGATGCCTCACTTTTTAAATATAGCGCAACGAGGCGCATTTTTTTACACCGCTGTTGCGATGCGTCACTTTTCTGTGCGCACTCCTTACGACATTCCAGATGTGTCATATTTAATGTATGACAAATCATGTCACAAGGAGTTACAGATACGTCAGTATTCCTGACGTATCTGTAAACACAAAAGTGACGCATTGCTGGAGTGCGTCACAAAAGTGACACAACTCCAGTAATGCGTCCTTTCACATGGGGAAAGCACCATTTGAAAGGTCTTGCGTCAGTCTTACACCTGCTGTGAGGCAGGCGCAAGATTTTAACGCAACAGCATCCTAAAAGTGACGCAGTGAAATCTCATAGATTTCACTGCGTCGCTATTACCAAGCTTTTTGCGGGGGAACACCCCCTCTGCATACATTATACCTGACGCAGGTATAATGTGGCGCAGGGTTTTAAAAAGTGACCCATCAACCTAGATGCGTCACTTTTTAAATATAGCATAACGAGGCGCATTTTTTTACACCACTGGTGCCATGCGTCACTTTTCTGTGCGCACTCCTACGACATTCCAGATGTGTCATTTTTAATGTATGACGAATCATGTCGCAAGGAGTTACAGCTACGTCAGTATTTCTAACGTATCTGTAAACACAAAAGTGACGCATTGCTGAATTGCGTCACAAAAGTGACACAACTCTAGTAATGCATCCTTTCACATGGGGAAAGCACCATGTGAAAGGTCTTGTGTCAGTCTTACACCTACTGTGAGGCAGGCACAAGATTTTGACGCAACAGCATCCTAAAAGTGACGCAGTGAAATCTCATAGATTTCACTGCGTCGCTATTACCAAGCTTTTTGCAGGGGAACGCCCCCTCTGCATACATTATACATGACGCAGGTATAATGTGGCGCAGGATTTTAAAAAGTTACCCATCTACCTAGATGCATCACTTTTTAAATATAGCGCAACAAGGTGCATTTTTTTACACCGCTGGTGCAATGCGTCACTTTTCTGTGCGCACTCCTTACGACATTCCAGATGTGTCATATTTAATGTATGACGAATCATGTCACAAGGAGTTAGAGATACGTCAGTATTTCTGACGTATCTGTAAACACAAAAGTGACGCATTGCTGGAGTGCGTCACACAAGTGACGCAACTCCAGTAATGCGTCCTTTCACATGGGGAAAGCACCATGTGAAAGGTCTTGCGTCAGTCTTACACCTGCTGTGAGGCAGGCGCAAGATTTTGACGCAACAGCATCCTAAAAGTGACACAGTGAAATCTCATAAATTTCACTGCGTCGCTATTAC
Source organism: Lissotriton vulgaris (assembly GCF_964263255.1). Classification (NCBI taxonomy): domain Eukaryota; kingdom Metazoa; phylum Chordata; class Amphibia; order Caudata; family Salamandridae; genus Lissotriton; species Lissotriton vulgaris. Next base: position 184,842 of record NW_028249315.1, read on the forward strand.
CAAGCTTTTTGCGGGGGAACGCCCCTCTGCATACATTATACCTGACGCAGGTATAATGTGGCGCAGGGTTTTAAAAAGTGACCCATCTACCTAGATGCGTCTCTTTTTAAATATAGCGCAACGAGGCACATTTTTTTACACCGCTGGTGCGATGCGTCACTTTTCTGTGCGCACTCCTTACGACATTCCAGATGTGTCATATTTAATGTATGACGAATCATGTCGCAAGGAGTTACAGATACGTCAGTATTTCTGACGTATCTGTAAACACAAAAGTGACACATTGCTGGAGTGCGTCACAAAAGTGACGCAACTCCAGTAATGCGTCCTTTCACATGGGGAAAGCACCATGTGAAAGGTCTTGCGTCAGTCTTACACCTGCTGTGAGGCAGGCGCAAGATTTTGACACAACAGCATCCTAAAAGTGACGCAGTGAAATCTCATAGATTTCACTGCGTCGCTATTATCAAGCTTTTTGCGGGGGAACGCCCCCTCTGCATACATTATACCAGACGCAGGTACAATGTGGCGCAGGGTTTTAAAAAGTGACCCATCTGCCTAGATGCGTCACTTTTTAAATATAGCATAACGAGGCACATTTTTTTACACAACTGGTGCGATGCGTCACTTTTCTGTGCGCACTCCTTACGACATTCCAGATGTGTCATATTTAATGTATGACTAATCATGTTGCAAGGAGTTACAGGTACGTCAGTATTTCTGACGTATCTGTAAACACAAAAGTGACACATTGCTGGAGTGCGTCACAAAAGTGACGCAACTCCAGTAAGGCGTCCTTTCACATGGGGAAAGCACCATGTGAAAGAACATGCATCAGTCTTACACCTGCTGTGAGGCAGGCGCAAGATTTTGACGCAACAGCATCCTAAAAGTGACGCAGTGACATCTCATAGATGTCACTGCGTCGCTATTACGAAGTTTTCTGCGGGGGAACGCCCCCTCTGCATACTTTATACCTGACGCAGGTGTAATGTGGCGTTGGGTTTTAAAAAGTGACCCATCTACCTAGATAGGTCACTTTTTGAATACAGCGCAACGAGGCGCATTTTTTTACACCGCTGGTGCGATACGTCACTTTTCTGTGCGCACTCCTTACAACATTCGAGATGTGTCATGTTTAATGTATGACGAATCATGTCACAAGGAGTTACAGATACGTCAGTATTTCTGACGTATCTGTAAACACAAAAGTAATGCATTGCTGGAGTGCGTCACAAAAGTGACACAACTCCAGTAATGCGTCCTTTCACATGGGGAAAGCACCTTGTGAATTGTCTTGCGTCCGTCTTACACCTGCTGTGAGGCAGGCGCAAGATTTTGAGGCAACAGCATCCTAAAAGTGACACAGTGAAATCTCATAGATTTCACTGCGTCGCTATTACCAAGCTTTTTGCGGGTGAGAGCCCCCTCTGCATACATTATACCTGACGCAAGTATAATGTGGCGCAGGGTTTTAAAAAGTGACCCATCTACCTAGATGCGTCACTTTTTAAATATAGCCCAACGATGCGCATTTTTTTACACCGCTGGTGCGTCACAAAACGTGACGCACAGGCGGCGCAAAACGAAGTAAGGTCCTGGATTTTCCCCGTGCTTCGCTCCCCGGTACGCTTCCGGCAAATCAGAAAAAATATTTCTTAAAAATGCCCCGCGGGACCCTATTTTAGCCCCCACATTAAACCTAGGGGGTCAGGAGGGGGTCTACCCTGCCCCATTATAGTCAATTCTCCTTTTTTTTATGTCACCTCTTGTGTCTTGATCCTACCGAGACACAAGATGGTGGCTGCTCCGGACTGTTTCGAATGTTTACAGACCCCCGTGAGCCAATCAGCTTTCCGCGCGCAAGTCGCGTGTCGCGCCTGGTGCGCTCCCTGGTGCGCGCACCGGAGCGCGCCTATAGATATATATAATTTTTTTGAACCTAAATTACTCAAAATCCACTGGAGCACATATCTTGAGACATAGCAAAGGCACATCGGGCTACCAGTCCCTACAATTTTCCCAAATTTGGTGAAAATCCATTCAGCCGTTCGGGCTAAAAGTGAAATCCACCGCCCTATGGAAATTAACATGGGGAAAACGCGTTTTGGGACCCCCCTTTTATCTCGGCCCCCGCTTGAAAAATCCCCCCCAAACTTTCATGGAAGGAACAGAACGCCGCGAGGCCATTTTGAGGACATTTTCAGTCAGATTTGTCAACCGGCCCCAAAGTTATTCCGAATAGAATTTTGAGATTTAACATTGAAAAAAATCCTAACTACAACGACCTACTGGCGACCGCCAGTAGGTAATATATATATATATATTACCTACTAGGATTGTTTTCCATAGGAAATCCTCAACATTCTATTTGGAATAACTTTGGCCCTGGTGGATGAGTCTTTGCGAATTTCTCAAAGAAGATGGCTAGGTTCGCTGCACTCCTTCCCTGAAAGTTTGGGGGGGATTGGTCAAGTGGGGGCTGAGATATAAGGGGGGTCCCAAAACGTGTTTTCTCAATGTTATTTTCCATAGGACCTTTAGACTCGGCTACAGTTCGAACGGGTGAATGAATTTATAAGAAATTTGCCAAAACTGTAGAGTCTTGTTCGCAGATTACGCTTTTTTTGGAATGATGTAAATCCGTTCAGTAGTTGTTGAGAAAATTAAAGTTAAAGTCAATTATATATCTATAGGCGCGCACACGTGCGCACACCCAAGCGGCTGCGAGCGCGAGCAGAATTTTGTTAATGTTATGTTAATGTTAATGTTAACAGGTATTTGTTGAGCGCTCGTACGCCCGGAGGCTTCATGGCGCTATAGGAAGGAACAGGACGCGTCAGCCATTTGATAGAGCGAGACAGCTCAAGGGTGTGCCTGAGAAAAGAGCCAGGTCTTCAGAAGGTGTCTAAAACTGAGGAGGTTGTCACTTAGTTTAAGGTGAAGGTCTGTTAACGTTCGATTCGAAGGAAATCAGGAAGTTTTGTCCGCCATTTTGTCACTGCGGGTAAATATATTGTTCATTTCAAAGCGTTGAAACATGGAAAGGGGAGAAGGTAGAGATTGTCTTCCTGCGTAGGTTTTCTCGGGGTGTGCAGTAAGGCCCTTAAACGCAAAAAGATATAATTTTTCCCCGAAAAAAAAATATGGGGTGCGCGCACCCGGTCGCGCACACCTATTTACAAGAGTGTGGAAAAGGAGGTAAATCAGAAGTTTGAGTGCTTTGATATAAGGTGGCTCTGAAAAGAGCCCTTGTGTTAATTGAGTGTTTTCTGCATTTATAAGTAAGTACCGATGCAGAGCCTGATGTTGCAGAGGAAGATTCTGTTTCCCTCATTCGTGAAATGAACACCGTCTCTCCTATAGACGTCTTGCATGTGGTAGCGCAAGTTGTTGTGGTAAATAGAACCCATGCTATAATCTCTGAGGAACGCAGAGACAGATTTATTTACATGTCTCCTTGCTTTCTCAAATTGTGCACAATGGTGATTGGACCAATTCCATTTCTGTCTTTGGCATATATTGGAATATACCAAGGCAGATCGAGGAAAAAGTGTCATCAATTGTCGAAAGGTGTCTTTTAGAAGTATTTCCAGACCTACCCCAGTGATTGTGCCTAGATCGTTCCCACCACAGTGCACAATTATATGGTCTGGTTCTGGGAGATGCATAAAAGTTTTCACCAATGGAATCAATTGGTGACATTTCAATCCTCTTTTGGAAATCCATGTTATGTGTACATTTGGTAAGCTGAGGTTGCAAATTCGTCTGCTTACTGCATATTTTTCACTCCAGTGAATATAACTGTGTCCTATTAGCCAGACCTTCATTTTCAAGGGATTTGTAGTCGTCCTCCGATCGGTTCTGGAAGTGGAATGGTAGTTAGAAGTTGACATTTTAAATAAAGAAAAAAGAAGAGGGTGGGTGTGGTTAAAAAAATAAAAATGATTGGTTGATTGTAACAAGTGGAGAGTGAACAGGTCAATGTTTATGTTAAACGAAAAGTACTATTGGGTGTGAAAAAAACAAGACATGTAACAGAGTTGTGTCTTGGCAGGTGTTTCTGGAGGGAAAATAGTGTTCTTAGTTTGTTGTAGAACGTTGAGACATGAACTTTTGACCTGTGCCTTCAGCAAGGTGCAGAATGAGGTGTAACCATGGAAACAGCCGGAGATGGCAGTTGGTGATGGGTTCACTCTTTGGTGCCTCTGCATCTGAGTCTGTTCTCTGGTGGCTGGCGGACAACTGTTTGTTATTGTGGAGATGAAAGGGTGATAAGGAGAGAAATACGACATAGCGTCTGGCCTGTAGAAGCGTGGGAGCAGTGATTAACTCTGAGTGAAGCGGAACTGTGTCGGTGCTTAGTAACAGTAAAAAAAATGTTAACAGTGGGATAACTGTCTTTACGGTGCGCGACCTACTAAGAAAGACTTCACGGGCCGTAATTGGCTTGCAGGTTCTAGTATCAGTAAGTGAGGTCGAGAAAAGAAAACATTTAGGACTTTATTTATGAAGGCCTTGCGTCACCGGTGCGTTACTTTTTCCCATTTTAAAAAATGAGGCACTGGCGGCGGAAGGTCTTCATAAATAAGGTCCTCAGTGACTACAGATAAGGTTATGTGGAACCCATGAATAGTTTTTCAATATGAAATCATTTCAGTTGAGATTATGGATTAAAAGAGAAACCGTGAATATTTGAAATGTTTATTTAGAAATGTACTGTTTTAAAGGCAAATCATTATGTAATATGAGTACAGAAATTGCAAAAAACACTGTAATTGGTATTGTCAGTAGTACATGGAATACAAACGCTATAGTTGAAGAAAAATGAATATAGTTGGAAAAAAACATTGTACACTCCTATAAGGAAGTATATTATATTTTAATAAATGGAAGAAGGTCTCTGGCCTTTCAGTTTGGGAACGATATATGAAAATGCAAGTGGTTATACATCATTACTTTATGAATCAGCTGTCAAACAACACGAAATTATAATGTCCACTGTTAGTAAAGCAAATAGGTCTGTTCTTCAAAAGAAAATATGGAAAAGAACGTGAAGAATATAGAAAACCGAAAGGAAATGAGGACGTCAATGGCTTGTTTGAGAGTTATTGAAGCATTGTTTAGGGAAAATAGGTAGCTTCTGCTTGTAACAGGAAATCAGTTTTATTATTTGAAAACATGTCAGCCATCCAATTGAGAAGATGAAAGGAGCATTCATGATCTGTCATTATTGGAGCGTCTTTTACCATCATAGGGCAGCTCAGTGGGTTTTCGATGTAGCTCTCTGTTAGGAAATCTTGCGCCGCTGCGAATATATTCCAATGACCCAGAACTCCTTGTATCGCTGCAAAGGCCATAAACCCTCCGGAAAGTATGTCAGCTATCCAATGGAAAAGGGTAAAGCAGTACTGATGATCTGTTATAATCGGAGCGTCTTTTACCATCAGAGGGAGCTTGGTGGGTTTTCGATGTAGCTCGCTGTTAGGAAAGAGTTAAGTGTCCATTGTGTAGGCAAAGTATGCAGCAAGTGCCTCTAACATGAAATCATTGTTATCATCTGAAAACATGTCAGCCATCCAATTGAGAAGATGAAAGGAGCATTCATGATCTGTCATTATTGGAGTGTCTTTTACCATCATTGGGCAGCTCGGTGGGTTTTCGATGTAGCTCTCTGTTAGGAAATCTTGCGCCGCTGCGAATATATTCCAATGACCCAGAACTCCTTGTATCGCTGCAAAGGCCATAAACCCTCCGTTGTAACAAAGCTGTTCATGATCAAGTAACAGATTCATGAGGTGATTGTAATTCGGTTCAGGAGGTACCAAATTGCAGAGACATAAATCCAGGGCCCACGTGAAATCACAGCTCAGGCAATGAAATACAGGCTGCACACAGGTGAAATGCGAATATCGAAATGATAATCGATATGAAGTATTCAAAGTCGAGAGTGGTAAGATGCCGTAGTAGTCAAGCATCCTCTGGCGAAATAGTTCTAAGTGGCCCGGCTCGTTTGCGAATGCAGGAGGGACATCCATTTTGAATTTCCCAAGATGGTACAGGAAACGGCGCAGCACCGCTGGTTGTATAGCAACTCCATAGAATTAGGTCGTCGGCTATGCAGTGGAGAGGAGCAGAATGACTTGATACATTTTCTAGGAGTCTTGTCACTTATATATTGCTTAGTGGTTATTAAAAAAGTAGCTTTTTTTTAACTGGAGGATGCGTTAAAAAATAAGGGAGTGATTTGAGGGAGTTGTAAAGCAAGGTCAATTTTTTTTACATCAATGCTGTTTTCTGTGAATGTTAGCTTAGTGAAAGATATGTGTGTGAGCAGATGCAACGTTCAGTTTTAAATGTGACAGTGGCGCTCTTGTTCATGTCTTCCGATTCAAGGTCGGTATTCGCTGCCAAATACAAAGATTAAGAAATGCATGCGTGGGGTACATAGTGTGCATTCTTAAAGGAAAGTAAATGAAGGGTTATTTTTACCACGTTAGCATTGTCGTTTAAAAAGTTATAGTGATTTCTATTGTATGTGAAGAAAGTGTCACTGATGAAGACTGAAAATAAATCCTTATAAATGATACGGACTGGTGTATTTTAGAAAAGGTTTGTAACATTACATGAATTGTGGAAAAAAAATAATGTAATTGAAAGTGTATGGTTTGAAAATGAAAAGTAGAGGTTTATAGTTCATGTTTTGAAAGCAGTTCTAGAGGGTCAGAAGAAAGTGTATGGTTTGAAAATGAAAAGTATAGGTTTATAGTTCACGTTTTGAAAGCAGTTCTAGAGGGTCAGATGCATGATAGATTTATTAAAAATAGAACATGTTTTTAAATAGTATTTTGGAAAAAATGTGTGTCTTTATGTACTATTTACATTATGTGCCTGTTGCGTATTCTTTGAGTTTTAGTAATCCTGTGTCTTATAAGTTTTCTAGGGGCGGTTTGAGGTTCATGGTGGGTTTGGGCAGGGAGGGTAGGTTTGGGGTTTGTAATAGGGGGTTTGGCTGGGGTGGAGTGCGGAGTTTAGTGAAAAGTGAGGGGGGCGGGGAGTTACGGTGTTTGGTAATGGAGCAGAGTCAGAGGACGCCACATTTGTGTTATGGGCTGCCACGGAAATATGTATTTATTCTCAGAGGTTTATTATATTAAGGATATATATTAGCATGGTGGCTCTTGTCGTTTTGTTGTTTTGTGTATGTTTATAATGCTGGTTCTGTAGTTTTTGTTTATGGACCTTATTGCGACACACAGGGGATTTACGTTGCACAGTTGGCGATCAGAGACTTAGGAAATAAAACTTTATAATTGTAAGGGCTGTAAGCGATAGAAATCGCCCGTTCTCGGTGTAAAAAATATCTCCGCTATTGGTGGTATTTTCTACGGTGTTAGTACTCGAAGGAGACTAGTAACATATATAAGTAATAAAATTATGTAATAGGCTCAGCATTTTACATTATCTTGGAGAGCAAAAGTTGATTTTACATAGCAATAAGTCTCTTATAATTAAGGGACGGACTGTATATAGTGCTATTTAGTACTCTGCTATGTGATTGATGTCGAATATTTCATAAGAGGAGGCTTTAAAAGATTTACGATAAACTGGTTTTCTAGGGAAGTGGGTGGAGTGTTCCGTGTAAATTGCAGAATAGAAACTAGTAAGAACCAATTGGAAGTGTGGTTTTAAAGTCACATGACTGCACATGCGTGTCTCGACGCCTGTACGCGATAGGTGGGTGCGCGCACCCGGTCGCGCACTATAAGAAAGCGGCGAGAAAACATCAGCTAATATGCTCTTCAAGCATGTTTTGGTACAAAGAGTTAGTTCTGAAAAGAACTTTTTTTTTTTTTTTTTTTTTTGGAAACAAGTGTTATGATGCTTTTTATTTCTTAAAGTTGCTACGACATTTTCAGTATGTCATGCTATCCAAATAAAGTGAAGAAATTTAACTTTTCTTGGAGCATTTATGACTCTCAATTATTTGTTTAATTAGAGTAAAGCTTTGCTCTCCGTATACAAGAAGTTCTCCACAGTTCGTGCATTTCATGTGCACGTTCGCCAGATATGGTCTCAAGTCCATCTCAGCACTCGATGGAGATACAGGTCGTCCACCGGAAGATGTGTTGATTACTTCTGAAGGTAATAGCGTGGCCTCCGTTTTTCTTGTGAAAAGTGGTCGCTCATTTTCATCAGATTCGGAAGATGAATGCGGAACGGTAGCCATTGTATCGAAGTCTTCGGGAAGATGTTCGACGTTGTTGTCTCTTGAGAGTAGAAAAGAAAGTGATGGTAGTGGGTGGAGTGCTGCGTGTAAATTGCAGAATAGAAACTACCAAGAACCAATTAGAAGTGTTGTTTAGAAGTCACATGACTTCACATGGGAGTGTCAGGTCCTGTACGCGATAGAAGGGTGCGCGCACCCGGTCTCGCACTAAAATAAAGCGGCGAAAAAACATCTTATAATATGCTCTTCGAGCATGTTTTGGTGGAAAGAGTTAGTTCTGAAAAGAACTTTTTTTTTTTGGGGGGGGGAAAGAAGTGTTATAATGCTTTCGATTTCTTAAAGTTGCTACTACATTTTTCAGTATGTAATAGTTTGAAAATGAAGTGAAGAAATTTATCTTTTCTTGGGGCATTTGTGACTTTCAATTTTCAGTTTAATAAGAACGAGGCTCTGCTCTCCATACAAAAGAATTTCTCCACACTCGTTGCATTTCATATGCACCTTCGCAAGATATGGTCTCAAGTCCATCTCAGCACTCGATGGAGATACAGGTCGTCCACCAGAAGATGTGCTGGCCACCTCTGATGGTAATAGCGTGGCCAGGGCTCTTGTCGATGCTTTTGCATAATGCTCAGGATGCCTTTGTTTAACATGCCGCTGCATGGTGTGTGCAGAAAAAGAATATTTTTTATTTGGATTTCCCCTTGAGAGCTCCGAATTGCATATCGTGCAGGTTACTTTTGGCGCATTCACTTTCTTTTGATCTTCAGGATAAGTGAAAAATTGCCAAATGAAAGATTCCTTTTTTCTTCTTAACGGTGGTCGCTCATTTCCTTCAGATTCGGAAGATGAATCTGGTAGGGAAGCCATTTCAGCAAAGACTTCCGGAAGATGCTCGACGTTGTTGTCTCTTGAGAGTAGAAAAGATTGTGAGGAAAGTGGGTGGAGTGCTTCGTGTATATTCCAGAACAGAAACTACTAATAACCAATTGGAAGTTTTGTTTTCAAGTCACGTGACTTTACATGCGCTTCTCAGGACGTGTAGGCGGTGACACTATGTAGTTACGAACGTGATTACATACTTAGGAACTAGCATTCAAAAAAACTATGAAATTCACTGAAAAAACCATAGGTTTTACACTCGTTATAGTTAGGAAGTAGCATTTGAAAAACCTATGAAATTCACTGAAAAAACGATAGGTTTGACACCAGTTATAGTTAGCTGGAAATTTTACTGACATAAAACCAATGAAATTCCACGTTATAGTTAGTTGGACTCACTATAACTTGCGCGTGTAATGCACTGCTGATGACATTACATATTACATCACTCATGACATGGTCAGTGACATCACTTATGACATCACTGATGACAGACCTCCTTTAAGTGTAATGTAACCCTTAAAACACACATTGAAAAATAGAAATTAACATTTTCAAAAAAATGGACATACCCATACCAGTTACAACAACCAATTCAGTAATTCCACCATCTATATACACATTCTCTCATTCACCAACAGTTCTATATAGTTACTCATAGATATACTCACTCATCATATGTAGTGATACACCTATACATCCTGTTACACACCGACAATCATCCAAAAGTTACTCACACACATACTCACACATGCAAAACAACTATTGAACATCCATTTATTTGCATATAAAACTATACACACTCACCCACCCATACAGCCCTGCACATATGGTGTCTTCTAAACACATACAAAGAGAGAGTTAGTCATTCATGCATCTATGTGATTAGTAATACCCCCATGAAACCATAGAAACACTCATACTGATACTAAAAAAACATCTCAGAACCCAAATACCTACACATGTAGGTACTCATCAACCCATGCAGCCAGTTATTCACAAAGTGAAACACTGATACATATATTTAAATATTTAAACATTACTCGCTAATATATGTATTCACTAAGGTACACTTAATAAGCCAGTTATCCAATCATTTCTTTTTGAAAAAAACATTCATTAAGACAATAATTTAAACATTTATTCTTTCCTCGACCTTTACATATACATATATAAAACATATTTATTTTTTAGAAAGACACACATTCACTGGATGGTGTCATAAGTGATGTCACTGACCATGTCATGAGTGATGTAATATGTAATGTCATCAGCAGTGCATTACACGCGCAAGTTATAGTGAGTCCAACTAACTAGAACGTGGAATTTCATTGGTTTTATGTCAGTAAAATTTCCAGCTAACTATAACTGGTGTCAAACCTATGGTTTTTTCAGTGAATATATATATATATATATATATATATATATATATATATATATATATATATATATATATATATATATATATATATATATATATATATATATATATATATATATATATATATATATCTATATCACTCATGACTTGGTCAGTGACATCACTCATGACATCACTGATGACACCATCCAGTGAATGTGTGTCTTTCTAAAAAATAAATATGTTTTATATATGTATATGTAAAGGTCGATTGAAAAATAAATGTTTAAATTATTGTCTTAATGAATGTTTTTTTAAAAAAAAATTATTGGATAACTGACTTATTAAGTGTATCTTAGTGAATACATATATGAGCGAGTAATGTTTAAATATTTAAATGTTTGTATCAGTGTTTCACTATGTGTATAAATGGCTACATGGGTTGGTGAGTAGCTACATGTGTCTGTATGTGGGTTATTAGATTTTTTTTAGTATCAGTATGAGTGTCTGTATGGTTTGGTGGGGGTGTTACTTAGCATATAGATGCATCAATGACTGCCTCACAGTTTTTATGTTTTTTGAAGACAGCATATGTGCAGGACTGTATGGGTGGATGAGTGTGTATATATGTGTTAGTGAGTGAATGACTGCCTCACTAGTGTCTTTATCAGTAACTACATATGTTTTAATCTAGTTTATGTGAGTATTGATATATATGTCAGTATAAGTGAGAGTGAGAGATTGAAACAGTTCCTGTTTAAATAAGTATGTGTTTCTATAAGTGATTGTTTAAGAGAGTAAGTATGTGTAAGTTTCCTTAGAAGTAAGGTGGTAGTGTGTGTATATCTGTATATGTAAATAAATTGATGTTTATTAGTTTATTTGCATGTGTGAATATGTGTGTGAGTAACTTTTTGATGACTGTCGGTGTGTAACAGGATGTATAGGTGTATCACTACATATGATGAGTGAGTATATAGAACTGTTGGTAAATGAGTGGATGTGTATATAGATGGTGGAATTACTGAATTGGTAGTTGTAACTGGTATGGGTATATCCACTTTTTTGAAAATGTTAGTTTCTATTTTTGAATATATGTTTCAAGGGTTACTTTACAGCGAAAGGAGGTCTGTCACTCTGTCACAAGGATGGTGTCATCAGTGATGTCATGAGTGATGTCACTGACCATGTCATGAGTGATGTAATATGTGATGTCATCAGCAGTGCATTACACGCTCAAGTTATAGTGAGTCCAACTAACTATAACGTGGAATTTCATTGGTTTTATGTCAGTAAAATTTCCAGCTAACCATAACTGGTGTGAAACCTATGGTTTTTTCAGTGAATTTAACAGGTTTTTAAAAAGCCTATTCCTAACTATAACTGGTGTGAAACCTATGTTTTTTTCAGTGAATTTAATAGGTTTTTTAAATGCAAATTCCTAACTATAACTGGTGTGAAACCTATGGTTTTTTCAGTGAATTTCATAGGTTTTTAATAGCAAATTTCTATAGCTATGTAATGTAATATTTTCTAAAACGAATCATATATTGTATATTTATGTAATACAAATTTTTTATATATATTGTTCATATTTTTTATTTTTTTGCCTTTGAGCGCTCCCGGTACGCGTACCGGTGTGCACACCAGTAAGCGCATATTTTTGGGCGCACCCCGGTGCGCGTACCGGGTCGCGTCCCGTTAGCGCACCCCAAAAACAAAGAAAAAAAAATAATGAAGGAGCGAGAATAAGGAGAGAGACAGAGAGAGTGGTGTAAAGAGAAAAAAAGCTAGAGGTAGGAACACACAGGGACTGGGTAATAGATAGTAAGACAGAGAAAAGGTGTAAGAGGAAGTAACTGAGAAAAGGAAAATGAATAAGGGAGCAAAAGAAGAGAAGAAAGAGCAAGAAGACTAAAGCAGAGGTTCTGGGAGAATGTGAATGGGTGAAGAAAGTAAAAGGAAGGAAAGTAAAGGATGGAGAATGACAGGTAGTGACAGAACTAGAGAAAAGGAACAGCGATGACTGAGTGAAAGAAAAGAGCAGTGAGTGAAAGTAAAGAGGGGTGAAAGAGGGTGGAAAAAAGTGTAAGACATGGGGAGTGACAGATAAAAAGAACAGAGGGAATAAAGGAAGGAGTGACAGAAAGGCACTAAGTGAACCAGAAAAAAAAGGTAAGTGAGGGAGTGTGGGTGAGCAGTGGCACTAAAAGAAGTTGAATGTGGTAGGAAAGTAAGGAAAAGAGTAACTGAGGGAAGCAGACTAAGGAAACAAGGGTGAGGTAGGGTCAGAGAAAAGTAGTGAGGTTAAAACAAAAGGTGATGAGAAATAGTCACACTTACCATTTAATTAATGTAAACTTACTTTTATGTTTAAACTACACTTTAAATATGTGAAAGACAAATGAAAAAAAAGAATAATTAGTAAACTATATATTTTGAAATAGAAGGAATGGGTCAAGATGTTAAAAATCTAAAAAAAATGTACTACGAAATAAGGCAAGAGTGAAGGATACAGAAACGAAAATAAAGTAATGTACAAGGACAAAAAAAGGGAAAAAGAAATAGAAGGAGAGCAAATTACTGAAGGTAAGTAAAATACCAAAACGAAATCAGGAAGGAGAAGTAAGTAAAAGGAGAATGAGTGAAAAGGAAAGGAGTCTAAATGAGGATCTATTTACAAGAAAGAGGAATGGAAGATGACTGAGAGTTACTAAAGGGGAGTCACAGAGTGAAGGGATGAAGGGAATGAGGTTAATTTAGAATGATAGTGGAAAAAGGAGTGAGAAAGTAACTACAGAGAAAGACTAGGGGAAGGACTGAATGAAGTGCAGTACAATGGGTGAAGAAAGCAAAAAGAGTAAAGGAGCAAAACAAGGATAGAGAGGAGAAGAGAACTAAAGCAGTGGTACTGAGAGAATGTGAGAAAGCTGAAAAGTGGTGCCAGGGACAGAGGAAATGCAGACAGTTGAAATTGGATTAAGGGGTTGTAAAAGAAATGGAATAAAGAAACAACGATGAAACAAAGTGAAAAAAGGCAGTGTAAGTGAGTAAAGAGAGCTGAAAGTGGGTGGAAAATGGAAAATGGGTGTGAGACAATGGGAATACAATAAAAGTTACACAATGCAAACTATAGAATTATTTATAGAACATGTTAGATAGTTTATTTTTGCTGTTCTCAGAATATATTGAATTTCACTAAAAACAGTGAGTTCAAACTCTTCATCATATAACAGAGGGAAAAAAACACAATCTAAAAGATTGTGTTTTAAAAAACCCATATAAACTTAGAAATGATATATGTACACTAATCTTTGATTCACTTACTTTTCCATGAGGCCAAATAGTAGATAATGAAGGTCCTTTTCGTAGGAAAAGTTTTCTGCTGTTCTCTTAAACTTCCATTTCATCGACTTTCTATAAAAAAAGCTCTAAGAACATCTGAAATAATTGTCAACGTTTTCATTTTCCTCCTTGTGTTCACTAAAAACTTATTGCTCATACCTTCAACTATCCTTACGGCCAAATAGTGTCAGATATATGAGTATATTTTGAAATTTCTCTAATTAAACTCTGAAATTACCGTTTACCCGAAGTTTTCAAAGAAAAGCACATATAACACTTACCGGCTCCAGGAGGGGTCGTTTTCACCACCACCACCGCTCAGCGCCACTGAGTCCCTGACGTTGTGGCCGCCCCCGCCGCTGTGCAGCGCCATCGCACGGCCGCGGAGCGGAGCGGACCACAACTCCCAGCGTGCCTTGCTGAACCCACCGCCCACTTCCTGCACAAGCGCCAGGAGGCGCAACAAAAGGCGGCAGCACCCGGAGAGGAGCGGGGGTCATTTTTGCCACTTACCGGCTCCAGGAGGGGTCGTTTTCACCACCACCACCGCTCAGTGCCACTGGGTCCCTGACGTTGTGGCCACCCCCGCCGCTGTGCAGCGCCATCGCACGGCCGCGGAGCGGAGCGGACCACAACTCCCAGCGTGCCTTGCTGAACCCACCACCCACTTCCTGCACAAGCGCCAGGAGGCGCAACAAAAGGCGGCAGCACCCGGAGAGGAGCGGGGGTCATTTTTGCCACTTACCGGCTCCAGGAGGGGTCGTTTTCACCACCACCACCGCTCAGCGCCACTGGGTCCCTGACGTTGTGGCCACCCCCGCCGCTGTGCAGCGCCATCGCACGGCCGCGGAGCGGAGCGGACCACAACTCCCAGCGTGCCTTCCTGAACCCACCGCCCACTTCCTGCACAAGCGCCAGGAGGCGCAACAAAAGGCGGCAGCACCCGGAGAGGAGCGGGGGTCATTTTTGCCACTTACCGGCTCCAGGAGGGGTCGTTTTCACCACCACCACCGCTCAGCGCCACTGGGTCCCTGACGTTGTGGCCGCCCCCGCCGCTGTGCAGCGCCATCGCACGGCCGCGGAGCGGAGCGGACCACAACTCCCATCGTGCCTTGCTGAACCCACCGCCCACTTCCTGCACAAGCGCCAGGAGGCGCAACAAAAGGCGACAGCCCCCTCCGCCTCGCGGACGCGCGCGGGCGGCGCCGGGCGGAGCCCGGGCAGAGGGCGGGCCGTCTGTGGCCATCAGGGGACTACAGGGGACGGGACGGGCACCCCCCCTTCGATCTGCACGCCGGACAATGGGTAAGCGCAAACTTCAAACATCTGTCAATTGGGGCACAATTAAGGCTAAAATTGTGCGAAAAACTCCGGCATCATCTAACATAATGACTTTCCTGACCTCAGCTGTTGGCAAGCTAAACCAGGAAACTGCTGATAAAGAACGTGAACTAGGCTTGGACCCTATATTGGCGGATAGTCAAATTTTGCCCACACTGACCAGACAACCAATCCCTTTGGACCCGGTAATTCTGATTGAAAAAGCACCCATTACTAGGCAACCAGACACAGACAATGCACTGGTACAAGAGGGCCAAGAGGGACAAGTGAACAATAGCCAAGTTCTACAACACTCTTCTCATGATTGCACCCAGGAGCCTGAGCCTGAACCCCAGATTAACAAGCGCACTAACAAACAAAAGACACATGGTGCACCGCGTCGTAAGCAACAAAACACCTCATTGATTGCCCTGGAAATCTCTATCAAGGACATGGTGGAGAAGGTCCTTGTTGACAAGGTTGAAGGGGTACTCATACAAATCTCCACAGACATTATAGACACTCTAAGGGAATGTGTTTCCGATATTCTAAAGAAATGTGATAGGATAAATACATTTATAACATCCTTCGAGAAAGAGCCTCGGTGCCCACTACCCAAAATCACACCACAGTCTCTTTCTAACCCTCAGAGACAACCCCAATCCCCTATGGAGCAGGGGAGTACTGTACTAACCTATCCCCAGATTCCACCTGCACCACCACAAGTGTCAAATGGTCGTGGCTCTGGGCAAGGGGACAGCACACTTATCACTAAGCTACCTTTGGCACCTAAATCTTGTCCACCGCTGGTGGTGCCCATGGTACCTATGGTACCCACCCAAGATGGGCTTAACCCAGCAGGGCCCAGAAGACAGCGCCCAAGACCGCCAGTTCACCTTCCACCAGAAGCTACACCTTTTGTTGCGATTTTGGTGAATATACCAGTATTAAAACCGGGGGAAACTGAGTCTAATGACTCACAGTTGACCAATATAAAAACATGGTGTGATGCTAACTGCACTGGCCCCAATAATATCTCTGAATACATCCAGACAGGTAGACGTGTGGATTGGGTGGGATATTCTAAGAAGAAATTCTCTGGGGATTGTCTGATTGTTAACTTTAATAGACCCCATGAGGCCTCCCGTCTTTTCTGGGATGCAACAGAGGTCAGAGAGGATAGGATAAGAGCAGTCCCCTTAGGTTTCTTCTACCCCCCACCAGCACCTCCAAAAAAGCTCCCTGAAAGGGCCACTCGCAATGTTTTACCAACTAAAACCCATTCTATTAGCTCCTGGGCGACCCAGACAACTGGTATGTTACCTAAAACCCATGTAATACAGGGATGCGAAATAAGAAATGGTCTGGAGCTAACAAACAGGTTCTTGGCACTATCTAATTTGGAGGAAATTGATTGATTAGCTACTTGTGATAGCATCAGTGACCCATTGCCCACAACTAACACTAGAAACAAAAGGGGTATTACTGCTAACCTAATGAGCTGGAATATCGCAGGACTCCGCTCGAAAAGGGATGATACAAAATGGTTGAATCTATTGAAAAAGTATGATGTGATAGCCCTGCAGGAGACATGGGATATGGATTGTGATTTTTGGTTAGATGGGTATACATCCTATTTCTTAGCAGCACAACCTTCAAACACTGGTCGTAACAAAGGAGGGTTGCAGTTTTTATTATCAGTCAAAATGAATGGATCTGCAAAGGTATTAAATACGCTATCCCAAAACTTTCTAGTTTTGGAAGTCACATTGATTAATAAATCCAAATGTGTTTATATTAATTTCTATAATGCCACCCAAAGTACTGGTGATATCGAAAATCTCAATTCCCTGAATGAGTTCATGTATAATTTTAAAGAGAGTCAAACCACGCCGATATATTTTATACCGTTGGGAGATTTTCATGTACATTTATGTCAACAAAACTGTCAGTTAAAAGATACTCTGAATTTAGATATGTTTCAACCCCCACATTTTGAACATTCTGTTAAAGGGACAGCTTTAGAAAATCTTCTCCTTGAGAATGAACTTTATGAACCAGAGTTCTTTGATAGTAATGAAAGGGTCCCAACCAGAGCTAGGGATTGCAACACTATCATTGATTACATATTTATCTCACTGGTTATGTTGCAGAATGTTATTTTTTATAATGCTATACACACCACACACAGTGATCACAATCCAGTTGTGCTGAACATGGAGGATAATATTTTATTTGTATTTAATAAAAACTCTGAAGTAGACATCGCCGTAGATATAATCACAAAGGATCAAGGGAGACGGGTGAAATGGAGTAAAATTATTCCTGAGGATTTCCTTTACTCCCTTAATGTGAAAGTGGGCAGCAACATTAATGTCTGCAGGGAGCCACTGAAATTCAAAGGGAATATTATTGGGTCCTTTGAAGCCATCTGTCGCCAGGTGGCAGATGACCTAAAATGTAAATCTACAAAGAGAGAGAAAAAGGTAGAGGGGTGGTTTAACAACGCATGCTCCAAATCACATCGAGAACTACATAAAGCATTGAAAAAGGTACCCCGTGATAGATTGGAGGTGGCTAGGCTTAGGAAACAGTATAATCTGGATATCCTAATGAGGAAAAGGGAAATTAAGAAACAGGCCTGGGAGGATCTGTATGAGAAAGCAACCCTGAGGGATAGCGCAAAATTCTGGACCATTGTTAATACCCCTCTGTTCAATGTGAAAGAAAACGCGCCAATGGAGGTAAATATCCCTGAGAAGGAATGGCTGGACCATTTCCAAAAAATCTATGGCAGCAACCTCGACTTAGGACAATCAGACCTAACACCGATTGACACACAAGACCCCCTTCTAAGTTTTACCATTAAAGAGGTACAGAGTGCAATTGAGGATATGTCATCACAGAAGGCCCCCGGTCCAGATGGCGTACCCGCCGATATGTTTAAAACAAACTCAGCAATGTGGTCAGTTGTACTTACTAACGTTTTCAATGTAGTTGGTATAGACAAGATAAGACCTCCAACTACTTGGTCACAGTCTGTCATCATCCCCATATTTAAGAAGGGTCAAAGGGGGGACCCTAGATGCTACAGACCCATATCTCTGCTAGATTCCTCATTTAAAATCCTTGGTAAAATAATACTAGAAAGAATCTCAGCTTGGGCCACTGATAAAAACATCTTGTGCGAAGCTCAGTATGGCTTTAGATCTGCCAGAGGTACAGAAGATCAATGCCTTAATTTACATCTTATACTGAGCAAATATACTGTAGCATCAAGGGGGATGATGTATTTGGCCTTCATGGACTTGTCCACAGCTTTTGACCTAGTCAATAGGTCAAAGCTGTGGACAATACTCCTTGAAAAGGGACTGGACCGTGCACTTGTGGATTTTATGGCGCGTCTCCACAGTGATTTAAGGGCAACTATCCGCATGTCTCAAGAAGGGAACTGCACCGCTTTTTTTAAATCGGGAAGGGGAGTGCGCCAAGGGTGCATTTTGGCACCTATGCTCTTCTCCCTTTATATTAACTCATTGGGTGAGTCCCTAAAAACTGCCTCTACAGATGTGCCTCGCATGGGTGGTTCCGTGATGCCGGTACTTTTATATGCCGACGACACGGTACTGATGTCAAGGACCCCTAGGGGTCTTCAACACCTATTAAATACATTTGGGGCTTTCATGCAAGATCTGGATTTAGTGATTAATGCAGGAAAATCACATGTTATGGCTGTGGGTAATTGCAAGAGTAATACCAGAACCCTGTCCTGTAATGGTTCCGCACTTACCAAAGTTAAAGCCTTCACATACTTAGGAGTGGTGTTCGACGAGAAAGGGACATGGGCACCACAAATCCAGAACAAGACCGCTGCAGTAAAACGATCATCTGCTGCTATACTGGGGTTCGCAAAACGCCTTGGCGGTAAACCACCAGAGGCTATACTATCCATATATAAAGCTAAAACCCTGGCAATAGCCAGATATGGAGCCTCTATTTGGGGTTATAAGAACACAACCCACATTCAAAGAGCAGAGAATATATTCCTGCGATCCGTTCTGGGCTTACCAAAATCCACACCTGCTTTCTCAATCCATATGGAACTAGGGATGGATTATATTGAAGATATGTTGTCCCTGGCACCATTAAGGGCATGGTTTAAAACTTGGCTTAATCCCAATTTAACACTTAATCACAAGATTATCAAAGACTGCATGGGGCGGGATCGTGTGGCAGAGATTGAGTGGCTTTCATACATCAAAAAAATAGCAGGATATCTGGGCCGCCCTGATCTATATACTAACCCTGAAGGCCTACAAAAAGATGACATTAGTTGGGTAAAATTGGAATATACAAAGAAAAGAGAAGCTGAAAGAGAATCATGCGAAATTACGAAGCCAACCGTAAGATCACATTTCCTGACAATTACATCTTTAGCTATCGAACCATATTTGGCGATAGTAAATAAACCTTTCCACCGGTGGCTTCTCACTAAATTTCGCTTCAATCAGGCTCACCTTTTGCTGGGTGAATATAGTAAATGGTGTAAGCCCCATGAGAACGCCCCCTGCAAGTGTGACGACTTCTCAGACCAGGATTCTTTGCATTTTTTCTTTTTTTGTCCATTATTCAGAAATGCTAGAGAGAAATATATTAAGCCTATACTAAAAGATCAAATGTTTACCCAAGTCAAACCGGCTTTTCTGTTTTTACAGCTAATGGAAACACCTTTAATTATGTATGGGGTAGCAAATTTTCTTACAACGTCTATTAGGTCCAGACGAAAAAGACTTCAATCACCGACTACCTGATTTAGTTTTTTGTAAAAAACTGTACGCCCTGTCAGGGTAGCACTATAAAATGATTGTATTATAGGCTTGTAAATATTACTGTAAATAGATCATCCAGCACACCCCTTAGTACAACCAGTGTAAATGAAGTGAAATTTTGTAGGAAACTATAGACAGTGTAAATATGTGTAAAATCTTTGTAAAATCTTTGTAAATATATCTTGGTACTATTGGAAATTTGTACATAATGTCTCTTGTTTTAACGTTGTTTATATAAAAATTCTTTTGTATATCCCAGTGATCAACTTTGAATGTATAGCATACTTTTATGATTTTAACTTAATCGAATAAAGTGTTTTTGACTCTGACTCTGAACTAAAAACTTATTGCTCATACCTTCAACTATCCTTACGGCCAAATAGTGTCAGATATATGAGTATATTTTGAAATTTCTCTAATTAAACTCTGAAATTACCGTTTACCTGAAGTTTTCAAAGAAAAGCACATATAACATTTTCATAATCTTTTAAAATTCATATTCCCTTTTTTGATCACTCATGTTGAACATTTCCTATAATACTGATATCACTTACTATGAGATCCACTTACAGTACCTATTTGACATAAATAATTTTAAACATTAGACCAACTAAGTAACTAACTTTTATTAACTGCACCCGTCTTAATAGACCAATTACCTTTGCTAAAATTTTGGTTTTAAAAACACTAGGTAAGAATTTTTTAAGTCAAAATCAAACGTTGTTTATAAGTCAAATGAGAATCATTGCAGTAACTCCAACCTTTTTGACATTTTAAGTAGCATGTATAATGTCCTGATGTTGTTGAAGGACCATCATGATAATTAATAGCTACAGTTGTAAAAGTTCTTCCTGCAATTGATAACTGAGAAGCCACAACATTTTTGATACAAGTTGTCAATTTAGTTCCATCAGGTCTACATCGTTGGAAAACCCAAATAACATACTGACCATAACTTTGTATAAAGAATGTGGACAGCATTGGACACTTACATTGGATACACACCATATTATGATCAGCTGCTTTAACTAGATTATTAAATGGCACTGATTTGCAGTCTGGTAAAGTTAAATATATAAATCTTTCATTGTCCATTCTAGTAGTACTTGATAAACTAAAATTCTCGCAGTCATGCTGCCATTGATAAGAAAGGCTAAAAAGATTTTCTACATCTACACCTTCATCTTCCAAAACACCAAACATATACATTAAAAATTCCTGACAATCCTGCTGAATGTTCTGTGAAAATTTTTCTTGGCCAGAACACATATCTAAAATATTTCGAATTTCTGTTACACTTTCTATTTTTGCTCTATCACTGCTACATTTCTCAAACACAGAATTCAATAAACCGCACAATCTTTGATCCCGATTTTCAACAATCTGTTCTTGTAAAGTTTTAAGAAAACAAACAACATTAACTGTTTTCAAATTGAAATCCAACCACATCTTGAACAGAACCCTTTTTCTTTCTGCTTACAATTACATTTTCATCTACTTTTTGTCTTTTTGCTACTACCTCACTACAATTACTCTCATTTCTTCTTTTTCGGCCTACCACACGTTTTTCAATCAGAGGATATTGTGGCAAATGTGGAGCATGCTCTCTTCTTAATCTATTGTATTCTTTAACACAATCTAGATCTGCACAAATCTTTGTGTCATCACACTTAATCAAATACAATCCAGATAAAGTTCTGACTCGTGATAATGCCACATATGCCATACCCTCTTTAAACACAGAACTTCCAATGTTCACCAAAGCACTATCTACACTTAAACCTTGAGATTTATGAATTGTCACCGCATATGCCAAACAAACAGGAAACTGTTTTCAGTGAACATATAAGTCTTTTACAAGCAAAAACCTAGCAGAACAACAACTGACTCAATGCCATCAAATTTAATTTTTTTAAATTCAATTCCATCTCCATTTCTATAATTCATAAAATCAACAACATGACCCATTGCTCCATTTACCAGACCTCTTTCAACATTTAAATTCCTTCTCAAAATGATACGACAATTAAAGCACACATTCAGAGTCTTTTCAAAACCAGCTGTTTTAGATATACTCTTCTCTAATGAATCCAATTTTGTTTTCAAATTTTCAGACAAAATAATTGTTGCTCCCATATGCTCAATTTTGTCTATTGCTTCTAGTTTTACAATCTCTTCATTTTCTAACTCTAACATTTTGTTGTTGAAGATGGAACATTCTTGCAGAGTTGGCATCAAACATATTCCAGATTTGTTCGCAGTAATTTTCTTAAAAATATTCTCTGGAAGAATGTTTTCATTAGGATACAAATTTGAAATTAATTGTGCATGTAAAGCTTCTTTCGCCTGCTCGCTTACTTTTCCGATTCTTACATCTTGTAGAATTTTTTTGTAATCTTCATCCTTTGCCTGTCGCATATTTTGAAAGAGTTCTGCATATTTGAAATTTAGCCATATATTAATGTTTCCAATGCTTCCAAGGGAATTCCTGGTATCTTCATGCGTGAGCATTTTAATTATTACAACCCACGGTCTTATAAGCCTCCGTAACAATTCTTATTAGCTGACGCGGTTTCTCGGCCTCAGGAATAACGCATAGAGCATTATAGACCTGGAAACTCACCGCACCTCCCTTGACATTAGCAAGGACGAGATTGCGAACCATGTCAAATGATCCCAGGAGTCGCATTCCCAATTTAACAGCCGCTCTTGTCCGTGCTCATCCTGAACACGCTTAATCACAGGGGGCATAACAGCCATAGACGTGGTGCCGAAGCACTAAGCATAGACTGCCGCAAAAATCACACACCCATGTTGTACAGTCATTTACGTCTGGCACTAAGTCTTTCTTATAACTAATAGTTAGGATCCTGTGTTTCTCCACAGGAGTGGTATTCAGGAATACCGCTTCCAGTTGGTCAAATTTCTCGGCAAGCAAGAAAGTCAGTTCATCCTTATCTGTGGGATGCTTGCCCATAACCGCATTAACCATGACGGGACTAAGCTTCAGCCCGTTCACACCAACTGGATGCGCCGCACCCCCGGGCCCCCGCCCCCCCCCAGGAGGTTGTGTGTAATATAATGAACCATGGCCCTAATCATTGACACTGCTGAGGCTTAAAAAGGCCCCAATTCAGGAGCTGTTATCCGCGCTGCATTAGGATGCGGGGTATAAGCAGTTATTACAGGCCAGGTAGTGCCTGGAATCGGCAACGGCCCTTGTCTGACCGCTGATATAACGTATGGGAGGGCGCCTTTAAACCAAAATCGCATGCCGCCAAGCCAAAATCGGAACTTCATGTGTTCTATACGGTTCATATTCCCCAGGCGCGGCAGCTGGCTTGTAACTAAAAATCACCAGAAACTGCATCAACCGCAGGGAACGTAACCCAAGAGTAAAACAATTCAAACAGGTGCGCTGCATCAGCAGAGACAACAAAAACCACTGCCTGCCCTTCCAGAGAGACTAGGAACTCCTGCAAATGATCGCGGACCGCCACTCGACTATGTAGAGCTATTTCGACAGCCATAATGACACAAAAAGGTAGGAGTACATTGCAATAAATGTAGCACAACTGGGCAGTAATTCAATAGAAAACCGTTTTATATTATCAAGCTTGAAAAGACCTATACAACCATAGGTAGGTTTTATCCGTCACTACTGTCAACCGGAAACAATAGTGAGGGGGTCTTGGACTGATATAAGCACTACTCAAGAGTCTCACAATAAGACCACACTCGTTGGCTGCTCCATGTTGCGAGGATTCTGTTCCTACACAGAACTGTACACAGAGACCCAGGAATTGTGGTGTGTCAGAAACTCACCTCAGTACCCAGAGAACCCCAACCAGCTAGCATCAGTGTCACATTAGCTCTTTATCCTATAGCAAAGCAACCAATGATTAGACAACCTAGAACATGTAACTTAGGACCATCTCAGCAATGGTGGGAAGTGAGAACACTCTTTTGTTATACTCTCATACCAGTCGACAACAGGAGTAAAGAAGAGACACAGTAAGGTTAAAATATATATTTTAATCACGTGATCTGAAGTGCTGTATTTTAGCTAACATAAGCAGACATATGATTAAAAATAAGATTTTCAGCATGGCTACAATTCCATAAAACACAAACAGAGAAAGCATATTATAATGATGGTGAAAAACAAATAGTATAACCCTCCCTATATAGGAACTATGCATTAAAAACTTAAGAAGTTCTCTTAGGCTTGTTTTGGGGGACCCCATTTACCTTTCCGCTCAGAAAGAATAGATTACATCGGGATCAGCATAGGCTCTCTCTGCATCCCTGGAAAAGGAATTATCCAAGTGTGTGAAATCATGGCAAGTGTGGCATAATAAAAGTGCCAGAATCTCACTTGGCTCACAGCTGGCAGATGTTGTGTCTTGAAAATGTTACACGGGACATGCCGAGAAACAGCTAACATGTTTTGATAACCTTGATGGCTTAAGCACTCACTGTTCAGACTAAGGGCACGATGTTAGTCTTTAAAAGCTGAAAACAAACCTTTTCTCATGTGTAGACCTTTGTGAAGGTTAACGTACAAAAACAGCTATGCAGTGTTGTGTGAAAAAGTTACAATGGCGTTTAAACTTCTAATAATCCATGCTAACATAACATGCGTGCAAAAGCAGGCCCTAGGCCATACTACAATGGGGGGAGTCCTTTAAAGAGGACGCAATCCCATCACCCACCGAGGTGGCATACTTCATCATCTGGGATCTCTTCTTGGTTGCAATTCTTAGTGCAACTAAGGGCTACCACCCCCTTACTTTGAGGGAGGAGCTCAGGGATGTTTTACTGATCAGTTTGTCGGATATACTAAAATCCACTAGATGAAAGCGTTGTAAGTATTTAGGTTGATGGTTGCAGTGCAAAGAAAGGTGATGTGAAAAGTGATCTAAAATTGGCTGCAAAGAGAAAAAAGAGTTTAATAGTTGACTGGTGTCAAGGTTAAAAAACAGTGCATGTGCAGTTTAAGAAACATTAACTGCACTTGTCCAAAAAGCACGTCTACATGTTTCAGCCATGGTGATCAAATTAAGATCGTGACCTTCCTCAGGACATAGATAGTAACTGGTACTTCAAAAAATGTGATATAAGTGACAATTATATGGTTGGAATAAATACAACCTACAGAAACCAGTGGTCTAAAATGCGAAAATTAACAATTAGTTGGTGTCACCTGTGGAAGACAAAAGAAATGTGACTTAAAATCATGATGAGTGGAGACAAATGTTTAAAAATGCTTGTAGTGAGTTATATGCCCTATGTCTGTATCAGTGCCAATCATTTAGTACCTATACAGTTTGCAGTGCGCAATTACTTGGTATTTTGCTGGAGTGTTCCACCAAAGTTGATGGAGATTAGTGCTATGATCTCTAGGCACACGTTTTTCTGGATTTTAACCGTCATCAGTAGAGATCAAAAAACGATTTTCATCTAGGGTTGCTGAGCAGGCTGCCAACATTCTCACAGGTCTAAGTACCTCTCACAGGATTACAGGTGCATCTCCACTAGCCCATCAGTTCAGTGACTCAGGGAGCCTTTTTAAACAGGAAGGGGTGGGAGCACACTGCTGAACTCCCAGCACTGTTCGCCCTTTAGCATTATGGTAAATGCAGTTTGCAGTGCGCGCTTACTTGGTATTTTGGTGGAGTGTTCCACCAAAGTTGGTGCAGATTGGTGCTGTCATCTCTAGACACATGTGTTTCTGGATTTTATCTGTCATCAGTAGAGGTCAAAAAACGATTTTCATCTGAGGTTGCTGAGCAGGCTGCCAACATTCTTACAGGTCTCAGTACCTCTCACAGGCGCACAGGTGCATCTCCACTAGCTCTTCAGCGCAGTGGCTCAAGGAAGCCTTTATAAACAGGAACCATGGCCGCCTAGATAAAATCAAACGCTCTGCAGTGCTGCATTATACCGAGCACTTCATCCTCTCATCCTGATGCTCCAGGAGACTCATCTCATGGGTGCTTAGTGTGCTTTTGTGAATGTGGATGTTAAGCATTGCTCAGAAAAAATGGATTGAATAAGCAGACAAGTATGAAGCTGAAAAGTAAAGATGAAATAATATGATAAATTCAAAAGATAAAATACATGAATTTGATTCATTGGATTCAAGCAGTCTTGGCTGGGCAGCTTGTTGAAACCGTAATTGGTTCCTTCGTATTATGACA
The DNA here is from genome assembly GCF_964263255.1 of Lissotriton vulgaris. Taxonomy (NCBI): domain Eukaryota; kingdom Metazoa; phylum Chordata; class Amphibia; order Caudata; family Salamandridae; genus Lissotriton; species Lissotriton vulgaris. The sequence goes on from NW_028249315.1 coordinate 211,011, forward strand.
GAATGTACCATGCTGGGTTCACTAGGGGGTCCTGAGGTGTGGCAGTCCTCTTGTGCTGCACCTCCCACATGGTAGTGACGAATCATGGGCCGACTATGTAGTTTGGTACATTGCTGCAACAGGCTTGGTGGAGGGCCGCCTGTAGAATCTTGTATGTATTTATGCACAAAGTACAGCATTGGAGATTTTCCTGATAGCACCTCCTAATTTGGTGTTGTGACTCTCACTGGGACAAACACTAATTGGGGGCAACTTTAACACTGTCCAGGACTCCTATATTGACTCCACTGGCCCACTTTTCCACACTCATTTCATTAGGGCAAGAGTGCTGCAGAAAATGATGGGTGAGCTGGCTTGTGCGACATATGGAGAATCTGGAATCCCAGACAAAGCCAATACACTCATATATCTGACACCTACCATACAGATGCTTGAATCAACTTGTGATTAATGCCTGCTGCTGATGCACTGTTGGTGTCTACTATTCAGATACTCGACATGAGATTAAAGACCACCCCCTAATTCTACTCCACATTGGTGAGGCTGGTGGTGCCCACCACCCTATGTGGGACCTCAATGCCTTGCACCTCCAGTACAGCTCTTATTGAGACGTGATGGGACAAAAGGCATCCTCTTGGCAGTGTGCAAGACAACTGTACGCAAATACTGGAAGGGTATCCTTAGACCGGACAAAAGGGGGAGGGAACACAGTATCACACAGAGTCGCTGGCCCTTCATTTAGTGTTGCAACTCCTTTTGCCACAGCATTACCCATTGCACCACCCCAACCATAGTTCGAGCTTTCGCTGACTAAAATACATCACTCTATGCAGTGTCCTCACACGCTGCGGAGGAGATGGCTGCTCCTCTTTTGTGTGAGATGTTGCTGCCCTGTCTTTCAGGTGCAGAGTGTTGTGGACTTGAGGAGCCTATTACCGTTGAAGAAATAGCAGAGACAATCTCAACTATAGCAACTGGTAAAATGTCTGGCCTCGATGGATACCCTTTAGAATTCTATGTCAAACACCGAGACACCGTTGTCCCCATCTCTCGAGCCTTTCTAGAGAGGCGGCAGAGGTTGCCTTCATCCCAGGAAAGTGACAACACAATTGTTGTTATTAATTAACGCACTTCCTCCGTTGATCTCCTGTGCTAACAATCGCTCCATATCTCTTATAAATTGTGGGGTAAAGATGTTTGCCACTTTACTCGCCTCCTGATTGCTTGGTGTCTTGTGGTCCTTAATTGATCTAGACCAATGTGGCTCTATGCTTGCCACATGTGGCCTCAGCGCCTTGAGACCCTCGCGGGTGTGCAGTGCGCTTTATAAATGCTCTGATTGATTGATTGATTGAGCACGAGACATTGCTTGAGAGGCCTTCGTCTGGCACTAGCACACCGCCATCTCCTGTCCACTCCCCTGACGTTGTTATTGCTTGACTTTGAAAAAGCCGTCCATACCATGGACTGGGAATATCTGGTGACTGTCTTGAAGAAGGCAGGTTTTGGACCCCAATTTGGTGGTCTTGTACAAGTTATTTACTCCAGTCCAACAACCAGAGTGCAAATGAATGGCATGGTATCAAAGAGATTCCTATATGTCATGGTACCCGCCTGGGCTATCTCCTGTTCGCCCTCCTCTTCGCATTAGCCATTGAACCCCTAGTAAGGCTCATACGTTGTGATGCGCAGATGCAGAGGTGGGAATGAATGCTGGGGCATAAAGACCACACTGCACTCTATGCGGACAATGTTCTCCTATATCTGGCAAACTCGGCCGTCAGCAGCTCACCATTCCTCTGGATTTTGAGTAGTTTTACTGAAGCGTCGGGATTGAAGGTTAACTCATCATCATCTGAACTTCCGTTACTTAGGTGTTCAGGTCATCTTGGAGCCCACACTGACGTAGTCCCCTAATATTACATGCCTTACTTGAAAGGTTAAAGATGATCTGAAAAAGTTGCAAACATTTTGGTTGAATGAAATGGGAAGGACAATTGTAAAAAATGATGGTTTGGCGCATTTTCTTAATCTACTTCAGAACTTGCCAGCATGATTTCTCCGCTACCAGTTTCGGGTGATGGAATCTGTGGCTAGATCCATTATCTTGCACAATTCAAGACCCCATTTGGCATTTGGGCACTGCCAGCATGCCCCTTATGAGGGCAGCTTAGAAATGTCTAATCTCTACTTATACCACCTAGCAACTAGCATGACGGGTAGTTGATCTGACCTGGCTTTCAAATCAGAACTTCATACCTTGGGTTGACCCAGAATTATGACAATACTGAGTGGCACTACTTTTCCCATCTTGACACTCAAAGTAACTCAACTAATTTTTATTGGAATCAGGGGGGGCCAAAGACACACTGGGTGGTGGTCTAAATTGATGCAGAAAATCCCCTTGCAGCACAGCACATACTTAATGGAGGAGGCTACATTGGAGTGGTTTGGCAGGTGGGACACCATTGGCATTACACTATAGGGAGATGTTTGAAAGGGCACCCACTTGGTCTCCTTTAATGAGCTCCAACAGATGTCCTCCTTGTCTGGAACACAATTTTACAAGTACTTACAATTAAGACATGCATTGCGAGTATACATTTCTGCAGACACTCCGCTCTTGGAGTTCAGTTCGATGAAGGCAAAGATCATGATGCGGACATAGTGTTGGGGAGGAGTGTCCCAAATCTACTGCCTGCTAATCATAAACACCCCAGACATGTTGATGGCACTCAAGACACACTGGGAGGGAAGGCTAGGGCTGCTAGATGACTCCAACTGACAGGATGCATTGATGACCCCCCAAGACCCTCACCATCTCAGCAAGACTGCGCCTAGTGCAAACATATTATCTGGATGATGCATACCTCTGCCCAGACAGGCCCTATAAGGCAGGGCTGTTCCCCAATTCATAGTGCTGTCATTGCTTCCACATTCCTGCTGATTTTGACCACATGATGTGGTCTTGTCCTGCAATCACATGCTACTGAGAAAGGGTAATATCTGAGCTCTTCGAAGTCCTGAGCCTTGAAATAGACTTCTCCTGACTGTTAATCCTGTTGGGAGTACTTGAGGGTGCAGGAGGGATCTGCACAGATCGTGCTATTTTGGAGACATAACTACCAGTTGCCAAGGGAGATACTGTAGCTTACTGAAAAGCTTCTTCTAGACCCCCAGTGTTGGCACCGTTGAGACGTCGGGTGGACTGGTGTGCCCAGCAAGATAAACCAACCTATAAGGCACAGAGATGCTCCGCTAAGCAGGCTAAAATATGGAGCAGGCTGTATGGGACAGTGAGAGTAGATCTGCTGTGAGGTGGTATTGTGAGAACAATGTTCAGCTTATGTACGTGATGATGGCTGCTGTTGGTACTGTAATCCTAATGGTCACTACATCACTTGAGGCTTTGTGTCAATTTTTTTTGATAATCAAGTTTATTGGCATTTATAGGAATGCACACAATTACATTGACAGCACAATCAGGCACAATACTTCGGTAATCTATAACAATAAGGCTGGAGACAGAGACTTGCTTATCGGGTTTCAGGTATAAATTCACAAGCCGGATGACCACAGTACATGAAACTCCCCCATGAATCAGGACAAAAGATTGAACCATATATCCCAGATCTTTCCAAATAGAGGGGTTCCTCTTGGGTCCCACACCAGTCCACCCCCCGCCTCCACTTCCGTAGGGTAGGAGGCCTAACCTGAGACCAAAGCGCTGCAATGTCTCATTTCACTACCTCCAAAGCAGTACCAAGAAATTGTCAACCCGAGAGCCGTCCAAGCCATCAAACACACCTAAAAGTAGACACAACGTCTCATGGGGAACAACCCACCTCAGGGTCTGCATAACCTCTAGTTCTATTCATGCCCAGGATTACCCAATGGCGGGACATTGCCAGACCATGTGGTAGAAATCGGCCCTGTGCGTGGTCACAACTTGCACAAGATGAGGAGGGTCTCAGTCGGGCTCTGTATAAATGTGCAAGGGTTAGATAAGCCATACGTAAGTAGTAAAGTTGAATAAGCGCAGTTTGTAAGAGGTCGTCAAGGTCTTGGGGGCCATCTGAGCGTCCCGCCAGTCTGCATCCTCCAGGGGGTCCAGCCACTCCTCCCATCGGGCGCGTAATGAGTCTAGGGTTGCTGGGCCATTATTCACTAGAGAGCGGTAGATCCGCAACACCCACCCCTACCCAGGTTCTTCATCATCACTTGGGCCTCAAGGGAACTGAGTTCAGGAAGGGAGTTGGGAGAGGTAATGTGTGTATGTAGAGCGTGCCGTAGCTGCAGGTATTTTAAGAACTAGGTAGCATGGAGGGAGTAGCGCTGTTGCAAATCCGTAAAGACCCTGATGTGGTTCCCGACCGAGACGTCCCCAAGAAGTGAGATCCGAATGAGGACCCATTGGCAAAAGTCCTGGAGGGCTGAAGTCTGACTCAGGCAGGTACCGCCCCACAGGGGCGTTTGTTGGGTAAGCTTTCCATCCCATTTGTGTGATGCAAGGCAGTGCGCCAGGCCAATATGACAGCCCTAGTTATAGGGGGAAGGACCCGCGGTGTGGGAGCCCCGTAAATGTTGGCCAAGAGTAGTGGAAAGTCCATCGACCGGAGCTCGACCTGGTATACCGGGTGGGACCAGCCGCCACGAGCCAGTCATGCACAACAATAAGTCTTGTGGCCAAATAATAAAGGTGAAGATTGGTCACCCTAATTCGCCCATCATAGGGAGGAATGCGACACCGTGCCAAGGCCATGCGAGGCCTCCCACCCTTCCATAAGAACTGGGTAAGCAGCCCATCAATTTCGCTGAACCAGCTCCCCAGAAGGTGGAAGGTTATGTTTTGAAGAATATATACAAAATGGGGGAGAACCATCATTTTAAAAAGCGCACTTCTGCCCAGGGGATGAAGAGGAAGGGATTGCCATCACTTGAGGTCTGCCTTGGCCCTAGTAACCAGTGGCGTAAGATTGAGGGCTCATTCGAGCTCAGGGAGTAAGGTTACCCAGACACCTAAATACTAGAAGGACTGACTATGCTGGGGAATATTTGTTTGCCAATCGAAACAGGTACGGGATGGATGAAAGGGGACCAAGTTGGATTGAGCCAGATTGAGCCGTTGGGCAGAAACTCGTTCAATGGCGGTTAGGACTTCCAAGCACCATGGGCCTGAATCCTCAGGGCCCGTTAAGAAAAGAAGTATGTAGTCAGCATAAAGAGCGACTTTGTCAACTTGACAAGGATCCCAGGCCCAACCCTTGATACAGGGATAGTTGTGAATGAGAGTGGCCAGGGGCTCCATTGCTAAAACAAATAAAAGGGGCGAGCGCCGGCAGCCTTGGCGGGTGCCCCTCTGGATGGGAAATGCCTCTGAGAGTACACCATTAATTAAAACCTGCGCTCTAGGACTCGAATACAAGACTCGGAGGAAACGCTCGAATGGGAGGCCGACTCCCATCGCCTCCAGCTCATCGTCCAGATAGCTCGTCAACTGTGTCAAAGGCTTTTTCAAAATCAATGAAAAGCAGGGCCAAATACGGGCTAAATTGATTGGGGTGAGCGAGGGCGAGGTGAAGACGGTGTATGTAATTCCGGTTACCATGGGCAGGTATAAAGCCACATTAGTTGGGGTGGACCAAGTCATGCAAAAGGGAGCGGAGGCACTGGGCCAAGGCAGTGGCAAAGATTTTCACCTCTGTGTTGATGAGGGAAATGGGGCGGTAATCCGTACCTGAGAGGGAAGGCAGTTGAGTTTTAGGAAGGACCACAGGGGTGGCCACATCGGTCTCCGGGGGGGAAGGACCCCACTTCCACCATGTGGTATAATAGGTCAACCAGGTGAGGAACCAACAGGTCGCGATAGGTCACATAATATTCCTGAGGGTATCCATCCGACCCCGGCGTCTTACCCGAGTGTAGGAGTGAGATGGCCCTGTGTATCGCCTCTGGGATAAAGGGGTCTCTGAGACTGTTTTGGAAAGACGGGTCAGTTGGGTCCAGGCCTCCGTCAATATTTCTTTCAGGGAGACCTCGGGAGGCCGGGCCGCATACAATCTGGCATAATAGACCGCAAAGACCTGTGCGATAGTCTGGGAAGTAGTATGCTGAGAGACAGCCATGTCATGGACTGGATTATACGGTTGGCTTTGGGGTAGGAGACCAGGTTGTGGAGTAGCTTCCCTTTTTTGTTCCCCCATCCGTATACATGCGCCACCGATGAATGCCACCGATGAATGCAACAGGACCTTAGCCGATTCCAAAGAGATCCGGCTAATTTCCTCATGGAGCAGTGTGAGCTGTCTAGTGGAGCGGACGTCATCAGCGGATATCTGGGCAGATTCCAGCTGTGCAGCCTAAGTCTCGAGTTGTACCAGATGGGAGGTCTAGGTCATGCGCTTAGCATGAACCGGGCCTCTAGCAAAGCCCCGCATGGTAGCCTTGCCAGCCTCCCATGCAATACCCGGAGAGGGAACCGATCCCTTGTTGATCATCCAATATTGCTGCAGCTCCTGCCCAAGGGTCTCAATGAAATCCGAATCCTGCAGCAACCAAGCATTCATCCGCCAGATTGTGCGGGTCCCCGATAAATGGTCGGCGATGCCTCAGGGAAGGATAGCAACCCCAGACACCAACTGGCAATTGGTGGCGGGTAACAGGAGCAAGTCAATACGGGAGTGGGTGTGGTGGGCCACCAAAGTCTGAGTGTACTGTTCCCGGAAAGGGTTCCACACCCTCCAGGCATCGCAGAGAACCAGGGCCGAGGACCAATCGGAAAGGCGCTTGGCAGAAGCAAGGCGGGATGCAGAGGGAGTACATGTTGTGTCGCGGGAGGGCTGCATAACAGAGTTGAAGTCGCCCCCAATGACCATCAAACTCAGAGGGAAATTAGAGATACATAGTGTGAGTCATCAGAGGGTGGTGGGCATGGTGGCAGGGGGAATATACGCACATAGGAGGTTGATAGGATGGTCCTTGATCTAACCGGATAGGGCCATGTAGCACCCTTGCATGTCAGATTCCTCCTGTAGCAGATGAAAGGAGAAACCCCTACGAACCAGTATGGCCACTCTCTGGGAGCCTCGAACAAAGCCAGAGTGCCAGACCCTATCAAACCCATACCTGGCAAGGAAGTTACAGTGTGTCCCCCAAAGGTGCGTTTCTTGTAAAAAAAGAATGTCAGGATCTTGGTGTTGGGCGCTGCAGAGAACCGCAGTTTGCTTTATATGACCAGTAGGCTGTTGACATTCCATGACAGAATGTGGAGGAGTCTAGTAAGAGACGCCGTCATGTGATCGGGTGGTATCATTGTGGACCAGCGCTGGGGGCCTGGATCTCAGGGTATGTAACATTGCGTGATCCGGGTGTAAAGGTAGTGCTTGTAGTATGGTAGGTCTCAAGTCGGTGGATTTCGCATGTGCTGTCAGTGAGCCGTCACAAAAAATAAAAAACAAGGGCCCAAAAGAGGCCAAACATGTTAAACACTGAAGAGACAATGGTCCCCCCACTCCCTGCCCCCAACACCCCCCCACCCTACACTTCGGAAATTGAAGCATCTGTTGCACTGAAAAGGAATGCAACAAAAACAAAACTAAGAATACAAATTAGTTTTAATGCTCAGCTAAAATGATTAGCAGAGCTTGATCTTGGCGAAGATGGACCGCTCCATGTAGATGGATGTGAAATCAATCACAGCTGCAAGAGAGTCTAAGAAACAAGTCATGGTCCCCAGACCAGCGAGCTACCGGGTCAGACTCCGTTGTCCTCTTCAGATCCACGAAGTGCAGGGCTCCTGGATAAGTCAGAATCTGACATGGCAGGGTACAAGGTCTCAGAGGGGTCCCGGACCCAGCTCAGATCGATCATGGACCCGGTCAGACTGCAGGGCTCCGGCATCAGAGGCATTCCAGAAGAGATGAGCAGTTGAGACACAGAGTCAGGTGAACATTAGGCCCTGCTGCGTCGGTCACCTTTACTCCGGGACCGAGTGTGGTCCTGCTGTAGCTTGGGAAGAGTTAGTGAAGGTTGCTTTGGCTCCCGTCTGGCAGGGGGGAAGCAGCGAGAGTTCGGAGGGGGCAGGGTGCTCCTCTGTGAGCCAAGTCCATGCCACCTGGGGGTGTCAAAGAAGAGTGTCTTATCTGTAAACACAACTCTGAGCTGGGCCAGAAAGAGGAGACCATCGCAAGGATGCAGATTGCGGAGTTTCTGTTTGATGTCGTCGTAGGTTCGTCTGCACCTCCTTGGTATAATCCAGGAAGAGCATAATCCTGTTGTTTTGGTTAGACACTGAACTGTGCATCCTCACCGCCTTAAGGATAGAGTCCCTGTATCGGAAGTTGAGGACCCTCGTGATGATGAGTCGAGGTGGGATCCCAGGCAGAGGCCGAGGAGCCGAGGAGCCAAGGAGCGATGAGCCTGTTCAATCGCGAACCACTGAGAAAGGGAGTCCTTGGGTGTCCAGGATCTTATCCAGGTCTCCAAGAATGTGTCCGCCCGGCCCTGCTCAGCCCCTCGGGGAAACCGATATGGCGTAGGTTGTTCCGTCTTGACCTAATTTCGACATCCTGGGCCTGCCGATGGAGCTCAGGGGTCTGAGTCTGGAGCTGAGCAACCTGGGTCTACAATTGGCCTATGTCATCCTCGGCCATCGAAAATGCACGATTCCGCTGCTGAGATCCGGGTCATTGCATTGAGCAGATACTGGTGAATGAGGGCCATGTCCACCCTCACTTCACTGATCTTATTCTTCACTGCAGCTTGGTGGATGGGGGAGGCAGTCTGCATATGTAGGGAGGAGGGAGACGACACCCAGGCCATCAAAGCTGAGACCCAGGCATCAAGGCCTGGCACACCAAGGCCAGGTGGCAGACAGCACTAATCGAGGGACTCCCCCTCCACTTCCGTCTGGTGCGATGATAAAGCCACGGCCAGGGAGATCCACTGTGTGTGCACGGACTGATAGATGTCGAAATGCACCTCCTGATGTACTGCGTGGCGCAGAGGGGGGGAAGGGGGGAGATTGCAAGGGAAGAATAGGGGAGGGCAGGAGCGCTGACAATGCCCCCCGGACCACAGCACGATCCGGCAGCCGATCCCCAGTCTTGCGCCCCACTCATCAGCTGTCCAAAGGTAGAAGTCTCGGGGGCTCTCCAAGCATCCCCAGAAGCTAGCAGAGTTTAAGGTTGGGGTGAGGCCTCACTGAGGACTTAAAGTGGGGAGGACAGAGGGGCCCAGACAGGGCCAGATCCGGCATCTCCATACCCTCGAGGCTCCACCCACCAACAGTTCACCTGGCTGCCAGGGAGGGAGGCCACCCTAATGACTGGGGGGCCACTCCAGGCTAAGCAGAATCCCCCACGTCTGGTGAGGCACAGCAACGGAGGCCGGAAAACAGCGCTCTCCCTTCTTAGCCCCAGGGCCAATGCAAAGCAGGCCGTTGCTGAAGGGAATGAGGGAGGACCCAGCTCCCATGCCACTACCCGACCATGGTAGCCGAAAACCGCACGCCCTCACTCACCAGGTCAAACCTTCGTAGGTGTCCGTGGGCCGGGCCCCTCAGGAACCGCCCGGCAGGCCTTGGAGTCAAGGAGGTCCGGCAGCACAGGACGTGATTCTGCAGCCGGGGCGTCAGGCGCTGGTGTATCACAGGCAGGCCTCAGCGCTGAAGCGTGGAGTTGCTGTGAAGGGGAGATAGCGAGGGTGGAAGAGGGGAGGGCAGGAGCGGCGACAGTGCCCCCGACACCGCTGTCTGATCTGCCAGCCGATCCTCAGTCCCTGGCCACATTCACTGGCCACTCAAATGTGGAGGATGCGGTGGGGCTCCCAGCACCCTCAGAAGCCAGAAAAGTTCAAGGCGGGGGGCTTAAATGATAACTCAGAGTGCGGAGGAGAGACTGACCTGGACCGGGCCAGATCTGGCATTTCTGTGCCCTCCGTCCACACCAACAGTTTACCTGGCCATCAGGAAAGGGGGGTCACCCCAATGACCAGGGGGCCGCACCTGGCACAGCATTTCCCCATGTCTGGTGAGGCACAGCAATAGAGGGCCAGAACACAGCATTCCCCCAGCCTCAGTCCCATCGAGAAGAATGGGCAGGCTGGAGCCGAGGCAAAATAGGTCGCTGGTGCAGGGGAGGAGGGAGGGCCCAACCCCCACGCCACTACCTGACCACAGTAGCCGAGCACCGCACTCCCTCCCTCACTGGGTTTAAGCTTGGAGGGTGTCCCCGGGCCGGGCCTCACAGGAACGTCTGGCAGGCCTTGGAGCTGAAGAGGATGCAGCTCGTCCTTCGTCCCCCGCAAGTCCGGCAGTGTTGGAGGCGAGTTTGCAGCCAGGGCAACAGGCATTGGTGCCCCACAGACTGGCCTCAGGAGCGAAGCACGGAGTAACGATGAGTCACCGGTGAGAAGGGTGGTGGGGGGGAGAGAACAAGCAGCCAGTCCAGCACCGCCACCATTCCACAACACCCAGGGGAGCCAGGCAGCTATCTGTCAGGATGCAAGGCCCCGGCTCATGCGCATTGCAGCGAGGAGGTACAGGAGTCCCAGGCCTCAGCAGGAAGTGGAGCAGAGTGGGACGGCAGCGACTCTGCTTCGCCCACCAAGGGGATTGGAATGTAGCCTGCAGGACATAGAGCCTCCGTGGGTGGTAAAGGGGTATGGATGGCAGCTACAAACGGGCACATTAGAGCTGGATGACGGAAGGGGTCCGGAGCACTCTTAGAGTACGACCGCCATCTTGACGCCTCAGGCCACACCCTCCAGTGTTTGTGTCAATTTAATATGACATGTTGTACCAGCAAGAAAACAATAACAATGTTTTCATCAAAAACAAGCAAAAAAAGTTATGCAATGCAGGGTATAGCGCTGTCTTGTGTTACTTTGTGTCAAGTAGGTGATATATGAATGGCGAATGGTTGTTTCCATGCATCCACCCATGTGTTGTTGATGCTAACCCAGATTTACAAAGACTTGTAAACTTATGCCAAAACTGTATGCCTGCCCAAGTGAGATGTAACAAAGAGATATGTTTTATTTCTCCCTGTTACTTACCCTTTCCATGTGTGCTTTATTCTGCAGATCCATAGAAAGAGGAATGTGCCTCTAAGAATTGTTTTTGTGCAAGTAGGTATCCTTTCCTGCCAAAAGACCTCCTGTTCATAATGCAGGCACCCTTGCACCATGGTACAAATGTGCCTGCATTGGTGCTAGCAAGCATGCAGAATGTCAGTGCGTATAAAAAGTAGAATTGCACCATATCCTAGTAGATATGGCACATTTCTGTGCACTCCCTTTTATGCAATGCAGCACAGCAATTTGCCTTGCTGCATTTCGTTGCATGAAAATAAATCTGTCCCATAAAGGTTTAGGAGCTTCAATGTCCGATGTCAAAATGCTAATTTATGTGAGATCTCTATTCCATTCAGTTGTATTAAGGGATGACTGATATGCACTTATATATTTGTAAGATGTATAATATTTTCCAATCGAAAATGTTGTACCTCAGAAAGGAATTCTATTTCAGGAATGCATTATCAGGGTGGTGATAAGGGGATGAGCTAATCTGCATGAAAGGTATTTGAGCCATAAGACAAGAACGAGCAAAATTAAAGAGACATTTTTTAGTTTAGGATTAGATTAGTCTCTGATGAACACCCCTATAATGTATTGATCGTAAGTAGTTTTGAGAAGAGTATCACTCATGATGTCAGCTATTTTTGGTGACTTTGTCGTATAAAATTTACGTGTATACCTGCATTTCTGTTAATTGTTTTTTTCCAATGATAAAGCAATAGATATATGACGCAAATGTTGTAGAATGTGCACTAGAAATTAACCTAAATAGCTCATAATGTCCCATTGTCATTCCAGCTTCATGAAATCTACGGTCCAGTGTTCACCATTTATATGGGTGCACGTCCGGTGGTGGTCATATGTGGATACAAAGCTTTGAAGGAAGCCTTTATTGACCAGGAAGAGGACTTTATTTGCCGAGGCTCACTTCCAGTGCTTGAGAGGATGTTGCATGGTTTTGGTGAGTACCATCTTGAATAACAAGAAAATGTAAAAACAAATGTGCTTCATTTCCCGAATATTAAAGGCCTAACAGCCTGATTCATGAAGTAAAATTGCGCCCACAATCTCTGCGAAAATGCAATTGCGGGCGCAATTTCCATAATCGGCATTCAACATCAAAATAGCGAATTCGCAAACACAGAATAGCGAATTCGCTATTATATTCGCAGAATCCCGGCAGGTGAGCATTAGCGAATCGGAAAATGCGAGAAACCACGGATTCTGCGAAAAAATAGCGAATTCGCTATATAATCGCAATCGGTATTCAAGAATAATCGCTAATAGCGAAAAACCCAAAAATCGCATTTTGCGCCGCGCAAAATAAGGACAACTCAAAGCAGGTGGTAACCATAAAAGCCATGCAAAAAACACTTTCAAAAAACCGTTGTCCAATCACCAACAGGTTCTGGCCTGACCAATCACACATAAGGACAATCATTATCAGCAGCATTAGGAGTCCCACAATGCCAGGAATGTACATGGAGGTGAGGCGTCGAAGGCTACAGCGATTAGCACGGAGGAGACGCAGGATCCAGGACAGGATATTCCGCCAGTGGGTCACCTTGCTGGGCCAAACCAGAGAGCAGATATATGCTAAATACAGGCTGAATGGGGAAATGATAATGCAGCTAATACAGGACCTTGACCCCCTGATGCAGCACCCAACAAGCCGTACCAATGCAGTGCCTACACATGTGCAGGTATTGTGTAGCCTGCACCTCCTGGCCTCCGGGAGTTTCCTTGGGATAGTAGCGGCTGCTGGGGGGATTTTCCCAGCCCACCATGTGACGCTGCCTCCACACTTTTGTTGACGCCATGCTCACCCAGCTACACCGTCACATCAAATTCCCCGCCAGCCAACAGGAATTGGACATGACCAAGCTTCAATTCTACAATGTAGCCCATTTTCCACATGTGCTCGGATGCATAGACTGTACCCACGTCGCCATCTGCCCACCAGCTGCCATGGAGTATATGTTCTGCAAAAGAAAGTCCTACCACTCCCTCAACATCCAGATGGTCTGCAATGCTAAGACATACATCACTGACATTGTCGCACAGTACCCAGGGAGTACCCATGACTCCTTCATATTCCGGCACAGCGGCCTCCACACACGACTGGTCAAGGGAGAGTTTGGGGAAGGACACCTACTTGGTAAGTACAATTTCTTGAAAATGTCATATTGCTAAGATGTAACAGCGCAGCACAGGCAATCACCATCTGCTCCTCTCATTCAGGTGACAGTGGCTACGCCCTCCGTGAATACCTCCTGACCCCATACCTCAACCCTGCTACACCCCAGCAACGGCGCTACAATATTGCACACATACGGACAAGGAATTGCATAGAAAGGACATTTGGCCTGCTCAAGAGCAGGTTCCGCATACTGCACAAGACAGGTCGGGCCATGTATTACAGTCCTGCAGTGTGCTGCCGCATTGTGGCTGTCTGCGCAATACTACATAACATTGCAACCAAGCGCCGGATACCTGTTGACATCTCTGGCAGTGAATCTGAAGGGGACAACCGGCCACCTGCACATGCGCGCCATGCACATGGGGAGAACCCAGCAGAAGGGCACAGACGTCGCAACCACATCACAGTGAACAGTTTCTAGTACAACCTCTTCCATCACCCCACAAATCAACAATGCATGCAAAATGTAATGATGACACAACGCTAATGTGTGTAGAAAAATAAATGTATTTGTTCAATTCACAAAAAAAAAATAAGGTTCCAGTACAAATACCTCCCACTAACAGTATTACAGCCTACTGCTGTGTATTAGAACATGGCAGGCTTAACGTCAGCCTGTGCCAATGAAAGTCAAAAGTTCTCAAGTGCGCCTACTGCGCATTGCGCCCAAGCGTCTCTGAGGGGCATCCTCCTCCGGGGCTTCAGGACCTGGCGTGGGCCTGGTGTTGCGGCTGTGTGGTGGGATTTGTGAGGCTGAGTGGCTGCTGACGCTGGACGCCCCCTCACTAGCATCATCACCCCCCACAGTGGATGGTATTGCTGGAGGGTGTAGTGCCATGACGGCCGTGGTGAGGTGCTCCAGGACCCTGGTCATGTCCTCACTGCACTTGACTAGTTGGTGCTGCTGTGTTAGGGAGCGCCGCGCCAACAGAGAAGTTGCATTTGCAGCAACATAATTCGCCCTGCTGTATGAGGCCAGCTGGCTCATGAGTTGACGGTGGCGGCGGCGTGCTGCACTGCGCTGTGTGGACATCGCAGCGGTGTTGGCCTCCATGGCTGCAGCCATGCGGGCCATTCCCTCACCCAGACCTGCCATGGCTGCAGTCATGTTGTCTAAGCGCTCCCCCACACCTGCCATGGCCGCCCTCATGCCGTCCATGTGGTCTGCAACTGTGGCCACATTGCGCCCTATCATATGGAGCTGCAGCTGAATGGCTCCTTGCTGTCGTGCCTGGCGCTGGTGTATCCGCAACATGCCTCTTTCAACGCTGAGCTGCGCCAGTCCCTGTCCATTGGCCCGCCTGCTTGCTGGAGTGGAGTGCTGGCGTGACCTGCCACGCCTGCACTGCTGGCCTGAGTCTGTGGCTGGCCGCTGTGTGGCAACTGGCGCGGGCCCGGATGTTGTGGCGACAGCTGCTGGGGGTGTGACAGCTGGTGTTGCTGGTGCGCCAGATGCAGGGGGTGTGACAGCTGGCGTTGCTGGTGTGCCAGATGCAGGGGGCACAATGGTAGCTGCCCTGGCTGCGGCTCTAGGTAGTGCAGCAGTAGCAGGAGGCACAATGGTAGCTGGCCTGGCAGCGGCTGTGGGTGCCACACCAGTCGCAGGGGGGACACTGCAGGTGGATCTGGCTGCTGGTGTTGTAGCAGCGGCAGGGGCTGGTGCCTGGGTTGGTGGTGGCACCTCCTCCTCCTGGACCTCCTCATCAATTTGCAGCCTTTCACTATCGCTGCTTTCGCCACCTGTGGGGGTAAGTGGAGGATCATTAGTTGCATGTATCTGGCAGACGTGCAGTTGCTACATGCATGCTGGGTGACATTCCCTGAATGGCTGTGGCTTTGTGTGCTTTGGGACTTGTCTGGCTGCATTGTGGTACTACAACATTGTGGCCACACTACATCTCCAACAATGCATCAGGACATTCCTTGATGTGCAACTACGGCATGCCTATGGGACATTAGGGGAGCCTATTTGGTCATGGACATTCATAGGGGGCAGGGTCGCAGTCGCATGCCACTTACCTTGGGTGTCTTGGGTGGTGCGGGATGAGTCGAGTCGTGTGAATCCTATACAGGCCTCCCTCTCCAGTGTGTCCTCCACCTGGTCCTCCATGGCAGTATTGGGTGGGACTGTTGGTCCACCACCTCCAGTGCCCGACGACTCTCCAAGGCGCGCCGCCACCATCTCCTTGGCACGGCCTCGGAGGTCATACCACTGTTTCTTTAACTCCTCTAAGGACCTGTCCGCCACTCCCACTGAGTTAACAGTGGAGGCAATCTCCTGCCATATCCTACGTTTCTCTTGTTCAGGGACCCTCCTGGAATCTTTTCCGAACAGTTTCTCATGGTTGGCCACCACCCCCTCTATCAAGTGTTCTAGCTCCTGCTCGGAAAATTTTAGTTTCCTTTTGCGCCCAGAGGAGCTGCTGGTGCCAGGTACAGGTTCCTCAGACATTGTAGCAAAGTAGTGGATGTGTAGTTCTCTCCTGTATTGCAGCAGCTCTCCAACTTGCTCCCTCTCAGTCAGCCTCACTGTGGAGAATGGGGGTGGGTAGTGGCAGCTTCCTGGTTGTGATGTCATCACTGGGCTCGAAATGCAACTTCCCGTTTTCCCGATCTCGCGAGTTTGCGATCTCGCAAATAGCGATATCGCTATTTGCGAGTTCGCAATCCCGGCGCGGGTAGCCGAAAATAGCGATTTTTCTGCGATTATCGGTAATCGCTAACGGAATTTGCGATCGCGTGCGAATCGCTTTTTTTAATCGCAGTTCTTTATGAATTCGGATTTGCGATTTCTGAATAGCGATTCGTTTTTTTTCGCTATTACAGAATCGCAAATGTCGTTTTTCATGAATATGGCGGTAAGTCTCTGTCTGTGAATACTCTTTTTCACTGAAGTTCAAGTTTTGCTGTAGTTCTGCTATTGATTAGGTTATGTACTGTGTAATGGGTGGTTCAAATTCCAACACTGCTGTGTTTTTTACAGGGGGGGGGCAACAACAATAACTTTAGGGCAAGGAAACTGTGATTTCTGTTATGATGCTGGGATAAAATGAGAAAATAGCTTAGCACTGCAACTGCTTTTAGGTCACGACACACGTTAGATTTTGAACTACCCTGATTTTTGCATCATTTATATTATACATTTGTGTGGTGGTTTCAATAGACCTAATTGTGTCTGGTAGCCTTCGACTGAAGGGTAGACAGCCTTCCTTACACATTGAAATCAAGTGTTGGGGGTAGTACAACGTTGATCATGATCATTTAAAAAAAAAAATTGCTTACAGTTTTTCTAAAACGAATTAACAAGGATTTCCCTTTGACAACGAAGAGCAGGCAGTTCCAGATAAACTCCAATTTCCTTTCAATCTGGGTCATATGCATATAACCTCCAACAGGTCAAACATTTTGGAGTGCAGCATGGGGGAGGAGACGTATCGGGAAATTGCCCTCCGTGATTATACTGGAGTTGCTTCTGAAAGGTCCTTGTACACCACTGGGAATAAGAGTTTAAACATTCTCAGCGTGACAATTCTTAGGTAGGAAAGTATGTCAAGCCCTAGTTAAATATTGTCAGTCGGCTATTTAGATTCAAATGTAGTTTGAAGTTTATTATTTTATTTGTACATAGTTAATTAAAACCTTTACAAAATTGTAAAAACACCAATATACATTTTAAAAGAGATGAGTACTTGGGTGTATCAGATTAAATTAATTAAAAATAAAGAGTTGTGCTAGATTCAAATGTAAAGATGCATTCCGTACATATATTACAACCAGACAGTGCTAAAGTCCCTCCATCAATACATTGATGAAGTCTAATATACCATTGACTAGTGGCCCAAAAATTTCTTAGCAATTGGTCCGATCATTGAAAAGCAAAAGTGCGTACACTGAAAATGGTTGGGGGCATCATGGAACAAATAAGTGCCAACTTATGCCACCCCCAGAATGTTTGCATAATCTGCAAACAATGTAGTGATACCAAAAATGTGTATGGTTAAGAGCAAATATCAATCAATTATAATCTATTGCTTGAACCCAATAGCAAGACTTCATTCATGGTGTAATTCAGTTTGAGGTCACAGAATTTCATACATGCACCAACTCTCTGAAGGCTCTACCTGAAAGTGAAACAGTCTCCTGGAGTCCACTGGCATACTGATCTATGATATGTGAATGCCTTCTGCATACGATTTAAATGACAGTTGTTTGGTTCCCAGTATTTGAATCCATGAACCCCGGATAGCTTATTATCTTAAAGCACTCTTCAGCTTCAGAGCAGAGCCGCCTGAGATAAGCTCTATGGCTGCAGTTTGTGTCCTGATTTTTTCTTTTAACAAAGACTCAAAGACCTGCCGAATTTTTTATGTTACATAATCCTCGACTCTGGCATAGTTCTGCAACGTTTTCTTTCCCACCCATGGGTGACACTGTGACACTGGTGAACTTGGTTCAATGTACAAACAATGAATGTGAAAGACTGGTTATTGTAACCCCGTGGAACAGTATTCAATATGTTACTGAAATAGAGGTAGTGCTTTTTGGGTTACTAACAATCTCTATGAAGGGATCAGGGGAATCGTGGTAACAATAACAAACCCATCTCGCTATTCACAGTATCACACAACCATTACACCAAGAAGAATGATCAATTTTAAGTAAAAAGTATTTATTACTTCAGGAACAGCCTGTTTCTCATTATATCTAATATAGGTATGGGCGGAAAATCCGTTCTGCTCGCGGATTTTGCGGATTTTCGGGAAATTCGCAATCCGCGAGATTCGCGAATCTCCCCCAAAATCCGCAAATCCGCGAGCAGCGGATTTTGCTCGCACTGTTCGCGTGAGTTCGCGGCTTCCCAGTACAACTTCGCGCCCCGCGAATAAGTGCTAAATTGCAGAAATACGATCTTAGCAAAACTGAAACTACTTACCAGGTTCAAAAGTTCAGGCTCATCATTAGTAGCCATTTCCTGTAGTGCTTCCTGAGGGGCCCCTCCAGAGTTCAGTTGCCAGTTGCAACTATTATGTGACCCTGCTCTGAACCTCAGAATAGTTACACATATGCCACAAAGGTCCTGAATTACAGCTAAGGGAGACAAGCAGGAGCCAGGCTGGAAGTTAAAATCCATTAATCAGCCCCTAATTCATTATTGTCAGTTGGGGCAGGGCAGGTGTTGTAACTAATTTTGCAACAATGAAAGCACTTAGCAAGTGCAAAAGATCACTAATCAGGGCGCACTAAGGAAGCAGGTGCCAGCTAAAAAAATATTCTGTGACACATTAATCAGCCCCAAATTAATTCAGGTCACTTGAGGCAGGGAAGGTGTGCTTTGCTTTGCCGAAAATAATGTACACTGGACAACCAGAGGGTGTGGTGATGAAACAGAGGGTGGCATGGGTGGGCCAGAGGGTGGCATGAGTAGTCAGAGAGTGGTTGTGGTGACAGAGAGTGGCAGTGATGAAGAAGAGTGTCCCAAACAGGCTGGACACGTAGAAACAACAAGTTCGCAAAACTTGCGACCCGACAGGTAAGTTCGCAAATTGCAAAATTGTAAAAACCCTCGCGAACTGGCAGAAACACGGGCGAACACAAAAAAAAAAAATCCGCAAATTCGCGGGAATTCGCGGATTTTGCGGATTGCGAGTTCGCAAATCCGCAAAATTCGCGAACGCGAGATCCGCAAAATTCGCCCATGCTTAATCTAATACAATTACACAGACTATTATAAAAACAGCAAGGGGACACGTTATAAACACAAGAAAAAAACGAGGAGGCACGTTATAAACAAGAAAAAAAATAACATTCCTAACGCTTAAAATGCCAAATGGAACCTAACACTCTAGCACCTACTTCTGTGCTCTACACTAAGAGAGCATAGAAGATAGAGCAACATGCAGTCTAGAGATCCTTAGGAAGAAGAGATACGCTGCAAATCTTGTTGACAGCAAAGGCTGTGTTTATTAGCGGAGGCTTGACGATAGTGTTCCCTGTAAAGGGCAAAAGCGCTGCAGTAGTAGACATCCTCCGTGACTCAGGGTTGGACTTGGCCCTGCTTGCAGGGTCATCCCGAAACTTTTTGCCTTTCCCCTAGCCCTTTCGTTGTGATGTAATTGGTGGTTTCAAGATGTTGGACACTTTGGCGCTGGTTAGCAGTGCAAAGTCTGTGTGCTTTCTGCCTTACATAGGTATATTTGAAAACCCCCGCCTTTAGGGGACCTCTCCCCCATGGTAGGAAATGTATATGCCATGTGTGGTGTGAGAGGAAAATAATAAATGCTGTGTAATGGTGCACGCACCTTTATTTTCACCATCGCAGAAATGTCACTTTTAAAATGGACGCCATTTCTATCTGCTTGTGCCACCTGCCTGAGGTGGGTTGGCGGTCTAGTGTTTGAAGTGACAAGGTGCTCTACACTTCCCCCAGTGACAGTGAGGCTGGAACTGCCAGGGACCTTCTAGAAGGTTCCAGCTCTTTCTGGTAGGTGGGAGGAGGGGTGTAACTGTAGAGCAGTAGAGATGCCATGTGCTCAGACTGAGGGTGGACTGGAATAAGAGGGGACACTCTGCCATGAGGTACCCCCGCAAGAGCCTGTGTGCTAGCCCATGACCCCATCTGTACCCCTCTGCTGTCCACAGGGCCAGTGAGAGCCTTTGCTGGAATGAAGACTGCTATGTCAGGAGGAGTGCCACTTTATGGGAGATGACTGCTTCTAGGAGCTGCTGTCCTGATGAGTGCCTACTGTCTGCTGATCTTGCCCAGCCTTGCCTCCCTACTCTGCTGCCCTAACGCTTCGTGAGCGCTATATCTTGACTGCCTGCACCCCAAGGAGGTGATGAGCGTGGGCGCTACTCCCACGGGTGGTACCTTGGAACTGTGAGTCACCTAGCGCCTGGTGAGTGCCATATTTGAAGTGACTGTGCTGCTCTGCCTGCACTCTAGTGCCTGGTGGGCACTGTTTTCCTGATTTCCAGAAGAGGTAGGTGATCTTCTGTCTCTGAAGCTTTTAGTGGGACCTAGTGCCTTGCAAGCGCTATATTCAAGGTGCCAGGGGAAGAGGTGCTGACGCCTGCAGCGCTGTGCTGTCAAAGCACTATAGTTCAATTCCCCTGCGTGTGTGCTGCATTCTGGTGCTGCCAGAGTACCTTATTCACATTGACTGTGCTCTGCTGGCTGCCAAGGCGCTACAACTGGGCCAAGGAGAAGAGGAGCGGATGTCTGCAGCGCCGGGATTCTAAAGCGCTACGAGGGGATCCCGGCGTGTGGGATTCCCCCCTGCCTGCTTGGTTGACAGTGGGCAGCTGCAACGTATTGGGGGCATTGTACTCCTCAGGAGAAGTTAGAGACACTCCTGCCCTGCCCCAGTGCTTTGCGCAATTTGCTTTTGCTGTTTTTGCAGCCAGCCCTGACTTTGCGGGACATAGGGCATTTGAGCGCCCTAGAGAGGCCAGTTGGCCTGGGGCCAGTTTCAGAGTGTTGTGCCCACGATTGGGGCAAACTGTGTTTATGCTGGCGAGGCCTGTTGCCCCATATGATTTATTGCATGATATTGTTGCATAATGCATTTGTACCTAGGATGATACCTAATGCTTTTCCCTCAGGTTTTCAGTACTGATTTTAGGCCTATTGTGTTCCTGCGAAAGAGGTGCCACATGATAATTTGTTTATAACCTAGGATTGTTGCAGAGTATAATTGGCAGGCCTACTGTGGCCGGTATGCTACTGATGATGCCTCATACTAGTGCCATACAATGATGTTTTCCTGCCTAAGGTTTCCTTGCTAATGAGAGGCCCCGGGCTCAGGTTTAGGCTACTGTTAGGATGCTCTATCTTTATGCCTAATGCTTCATGCCTACTATGTTTATGCCACAGGTGGATGCCTAATGTTTTTCCCTTTAAGCTTTCCTGCCTCATGGGTATTCATGTTGTTTATGCATATTGAGATGCTTCATGCACCTTTCGCCCAACGGTATTACCATGATGTTTGAGGGTTATGCCCACTGTGAAGGTTGGTTATGCAAAAGAGATGCCTAATTGTATGCTTTAGATTACGCCTGCTTTCATATGTTACTGCTTTTATGCTTATGATGATGCCAATGCCAATGTGCAGGTTTAACGTGAGGTTACCATTGTTTATGCAAATATGTGCATGCTTCCATGATCATGTGTCATGTGCACAATGTTTTCCTTCCAGGCTTGCGAAGGATGTGTTTATATGGTGACCTGGCGTGTTATTCTAGACCCATTGTTTATGCTTCATGCTAATGAGGATGCCTTATGTTTAGGCCTGATACTTTTAACAGGGTCACCCAGGTTATGACCTATTCAGAAGGTTCTGGCTGTTATACATTTAGTGATGGACTTTACCTTTACTCTTCACCCTTCCATTTACCCTAACTGTACGAGCGATGGTTCTGTCAGCGGCCCGATTGGCGCTGCCCTGTAAATAGTCCCCGTGTAAATCATTACCTAGTGCCTGCTGGCATAGTTTATCTCCACCTGTGATTCCCTTCTGATGTGTTGATCTTAGAATACACATAATGGGCCTGATTCACAGAACTAACATAAGACAAAATCCTAAACTTACTACTTTTGGTATTCACAGAAGTTAGGATTTTGTCTTAAGTTTGTCTTAAGTCTGTCTTAAGTCTGTCTTAAGTTTGTCTTAAATCTGTCTTTAGTCTGTCTTAAATCAGAAGTAAGTCTGTCTTAAGTTTATCTTAAGTTTGTCTTAAGTCAAACTTAAGACAAAATCCAAACTTCTGTGAATACCAAAAGTAGTAAGTTTAGGATGTTGTCTTAAGCTAGTTCTGTGAATCGGCCCCACTGTTTTTCACCCAAACTGGTGTGGTCTCCTTTTGTAGTGTGCCTTGTGTGTCGCCTGTGTGTGCTGCGTGGATGCTTTAGACATTTCCTCCAGAGTTTGGCCCGCCCGCTCTGCACCACGCTACCTGTTTCTAACACTCAGCTTTATTGACTTCAGGCTAGATGTAGCATCCGTGAATTAAAGAGTGTGCTGGCAGTAGGTGAGACCGTGTCTGGCAGAATCTTGTGTGATAATCTGGGAGAAGGACGTCTCCTGCCAAGTGGTCAAGTGGTAGTCCTTACATACTAAATCTTATCTGAAATCCGGATTTCTGACATAAGTTTAGGTATGCCTGACATAGATTATTGGCATCAAGGATGTGCACCAGAAGTTTCCTTATGAACATATAAGGTAAAACAATATCAATTCAGGTTTATGTGGCAAGGTCACATTTGACCCAGGCAGATGTTTCATCAGGTGTTTGTATCTATTTCATTAGTTGAATGACTTAACACTTTTAGAGTTCTTTGAAATATAAAGCAGACTGCATATGGGTCAAATGGCAGACATGACAATGATTCTTCATCAATCAGGAAAGATGGCGACTTTCATTGTCTAAGATTGAGAAGATGGTGATCTCCATTAGCTTAATGTAGCCAGGGCCTATATGAAATGGAACTGGACATTACGGACTTTACGTAAGCTAAAGTTTTATTAAAATGTTTTCAGACAATAACTTTGTTAAACATTGCAATTTGTGAAGTTATAAAATATACATTTGATTATAATTAGTTGTGACTTTTGATGAAAGCAAATTATATATGATGTGCTGACCTCTTGATTAAGCCAATAAGCCCGCTAATTCTTTGACAAATCTAATATGTCTGCCATACTTAAAATTACACCCTTTATATTGTTAAATCATATAGTCAGCCTTGCATACAAGCAGTGGTTGGCCACACGCTGATGGACATCTTACTTTACATTAAAAACAAAACATAGAAATTCACTGAACGAAACAAAGATTACAGTGACCTTATAGTTAGGTGAAAATGACAGTTTAAATAAGCTGTTTTAAACTAACAAAACCACTGAAATGTAAAAGTTATAATTATTTCAAGCAACTATACCTCACACTCTAAAGTAGCTAGAGCTTGTGTCTTCAACATGCCCTGCTTATGACCTCACACAAATAACACTCATGACATGTTCTATGACATTATTGATAACAACACTGATGACAACTTAACTGGTATCATTATAGATATCACTGTATGGGGTGCAAGTTATAGTCAAGAGTGAAGACCTGTTCCTGCTCTTAAGGACATTCCTACAACAGGTCATCATTCAGGTTCATGTCTTCCTGTAAGTCAAAGTCAAAATGGAAGCACAAGAAGCCCATGTGGGATTTATCCCCATCCCGCCACTCACAACCTGATAAGTCACAAGGAGGTCAGGGTTGCCCATGGTTTTGCTTGCAGTTTCCTGACAATGATCTCGATGCACCTTGTCGGCGATTTTGCAACAGATCAAGATCATTCATGAGGCCATGTTGCAACGTTTTTATACCCTTCCAGCTCTCTCTGGCATGCATTCGGACCACATGTATCGGTAAAGGCCACCAGTGGGATGCCATTGGTGGGCCCTTCCCTTGGCGACATCTGTGCCTCGAGAGGCCACCTCAAATTCTACTCGGATAAAGGAGCCAAACTTCATTCTCACACAAAGTCCACACTGGTTACTTTAACACCAACACCAACACAGACTTTAACTGTGCCAGAGGACAAAACATTTGCATCATTCTTTCGGAATCTATGACTCTGAGAAGAATCCATTCAGGCCGCAACCAAGGCTTCATCTCAATGCCATACCGAGGAACCTGGCTTCAGTTCCTTTAGATTCAGACAGAGCTGTACCTTTATCTTGGAGCTGCACACCTGAACTCCAATAACGTTTTAGTTCAGACTCTGACCAAAGCTAACATGCAGTTGGCAATGATAACGCCGAAGAAGGACAGTTTTTTCACCACAGTTCTTTCAATAAAAATATATATTTGGGCTTGCAACATGGTAGTGCATCAGATATTTCCCAGGACAGTGGGTTGTTTTTTCCTTCGACCAGCAACAGAAATGAATGCCTCTATGCTGTTGTGATAAGAAGCACAACTGAGTATTTGGACCTGCAATTGTCACCTTTTTAGGTCAAACCCAACGTTTTAACAGAGGTTCTACAATCTGGGCAATCCTCCTCAGAGCCTGAGCTCCCATTTGATAAATACTTGACCGACACCCTCATGGGCACCTATTCTAATACATGTTCCTGCTCACCCAAGAACACATGGGCTGGAAAGGGATACAGAGGCTCTCAAGGTTTGACTCAAAGACCTCAAAACTTCTTATACATTGATAGAATCGATGTCCAAATATATTAATAAGAGAGAAATCTTAGCTAATTCACATTTCAATAATGTAAGATGAATTAATGGAGATGCTAACTCGACAGCACTATCTAAGAGTCTGAAACAGATGTTCTTACAACTTGAGAAACTCATGAATAAAGAAAGCACTAAATGGTGGGAAGTACAAACTCCCAAGCAATACCTAGAAAAAAGATTAACATCTAGGGATATATGTATTAGCTTATTTCCCTGTGTGAAAGATATGACTGAAGAAAAGGCTGAGAAGTGGCATCAGAAATAACAGAACACCTCTTTTGATTTTAATGATATGCTTCAGAACAAGCTGAAGTAACAATTACTAGGCTACTGCGGAATCAACATCATAAAAAAGATATAGATGATTTGAAATTTGAAGATTTAACAACTAAGAACTGCAAGATTTTGGAGGGTATTTTGGATAAATACCAAAATGTGGTGAGGAATAAGAAACAGTCCAAATTTGAACTAGACATTCGGGATTATAGCACAGGTTGGATCTGCTCATATGCTAAGAAGTATAACACAATATTTAAAATTACAGAATCATGTTCAGCCAAAGACAGAAGTGGGTCAGAAATGACTTTGAACAGTGCAGGCAGCGCCACAACAGACTATAAACCGTTGGTCAGCTCTTCCGTCTTGATTTCTAAATCTCCTTTTTTAGAAGAATTATGAAGGATGCAAAGAGCAGAAACAGCAGCAGCATCAATTGCAAGAAACGACAGTGAGAAAAACCTCTTTAGAAGAAGCAAGGAAAACATAGGGAGAAAAAAGAATTAGAGGAGTGAAAAAAAGACCTCAAATGAGACAAGACATAAGCACGAATTGAATTTGGTGTTTAATTTGTCTAATTTTGCTTTACCTACTGAACACATGTGGATGTTGAGCAAAGGTTTGAGTTTTGTGCCATGAGAACATATTGATTGTTTTGCTTTTTGAATTAACTCCTCCTAAAAAACCTCTTGAGTACACTTCAGTGCCACCCACAAATCAGTCCATCAGTGATTAAAAAAATATCCAAATGTTATTGTCAGTATCTGAGCCAATTCCAGTAGGGCTTGAAACAATAGCAACATATCTTGGCATAGTATTTGATCAGCCTTTAGACAGTGGGAAGAAGTCAAAGTAAAAATGTTCCTAAATTTAGCACTGACAATAACATTGACATTTTTGAGAAATGTGTCTTATGTGGTATCACTAGTACAGAGTTCCAATGGAATCTCCCAATTTGAACAGAAGACAAAAGAGAGCCTTAGAAATTCTGCAGGAAACCAAGGATATGATCATTCGTAAAGGCGACAAAGGAGGTGCCACAGTTATTCAGAATTTTGGAGATTATAACATGGAGGCCACAAGGCAATTGTCCGATAATCAGTGTCATTAAAAGATTACCCAGACAAGGGTTAAAGCATCTAAAAAAGAGCTAACCCTTCTCCTACCGAAATGGAGAAGATTAGGAATGTTGTCTGATGAAGAATATAATTATCTGAACTTTCCGAGCCCAAGGATTCAAATAATTTATTTCTGCCAAAATTCATAAAAGTTTAACCCATTCACAAGGTGGCTTCTATGGTTTCTAGCAATGGCTCACTCACTGAGAGACTGTCATAAGTAATTGATATTTAGAACACATTGGGTGAAACTCTTGCCATCTTACATCAAATATACCTTGTTGGACTTGGCTCTTTTGACAGGTTCCCCCCTAAACTTTTTGCCTTTTAATGTGACCTGATGTTAGTTGTTTTTTAGCCTTTGCACACTTTAGCACTGTGGCCCAGTGTAAAGTGCGTGTGCACTCTGAGTGCGTGCAGTGAGATTGGCCTGCCCTCTCATAAGAATGCATGGGTATATATTTGTCCATGGTAATTCCTGGTGTGAGAGGAGTGCAGGGGAAAGTTTGGTATGTGCGAACTCATGAGAATAAATGCAGTGCAATGGTGTGCGCAGATTTATTATGACTGGTGGGGAAGTGCCACTTTTAGAAGTTGACCCTTCTGTGTGCTGTGTGTCTGCCTGCCTGTTGTGGAGTGCATGTCTGGCTTGTGATTGACAGGGGTTGGACGGTGTGCTTGGCTCCAGGAGCCAGGATGGGTCTGCCCGGTGGAGAATAGGGAGATCTGCATGTAGATGAGAGGGAGGAGTTGCACCTGGGACCTGAAACGGGCTGTGCCTTCCCTTCACAATGCTGGCTCTGCCCACTGTGGTGCGTCTGAGCACCTAGCCCCCACCTGAGATAGAGAGAGGAGCTGAGCACAACAAAGCACTCCAAAGCTCCCCCAAACCAGTTGCATCTGGTTTTCCCCCAGCCCTGTGTGTTTGACAAAGGGAAAGGGGTGTATACATTTAGGGGCTGTGACCCCAGTGTGTTGTTGTGCTGATCCTGAAGCTGGGGCCTGCTGCTGCTGGGCTCCAGGAGAACCACCACAAGGGACTGCCTCCCTGCTGGAGGGCCCTGTGTGCTGGCCTGCCTGAGCCCAGCCTTGTGCCCCCCTTCCTCCTGTGAGGATTCCCCTGGACTTGAGACTTTAACCTATCTAGCGCCTTAGGAGCGCTTTGCCTTTAATTAGAAGTGCTCTTTATTTGCTGGGAGGAGCACCTCGTGAGCACTATTTGTTTGGAATTACCAGCAGAGGAGAGAAGCCTGCGTCGGCAGCATGAGGCTGCGAGGGAGACCCGATGTGTAGGATTCCTCCGTGCTCCCATGGTAGAGCAGGAGCTCACCCTGCGCTTTGTGGGGGAGAGTGTGGGAGACTGTGTCCTAGCACCAGGAGAGCGCTTCTCTTTTTGACTTGCCACTACCTTTATTTAATGCATAGCGGGTGCCTACCCCGTGTTATGGCTGCCATGCTTACTTTATTTAAATTGCGCTGATGCCTACCTCGCGACTTTGCCCTGAATTACAGCGGATGCCCATCCCGCTGTAAAGTTTTTATCTTGAGGGTGCCTACCCCTCGTTTTGCCCCAAGTAAGGATCACTGCCCTCCCGGGAACCTCGGGGACACCCCAGCAACGTCACAAGCAGGTCTGCCCGGGGCTCTCAGGAGTTGAGAGAGCCCCGTCTGGAGTCCAAGAGGAGTCCTGCGTAACCAGCACCGGCCTGGAGATACTAGGAGCGTCCCCAGAAGCCTGGAGAGGAAGAGCAGAGTCTTCCCACCCTCCAGCAGAGAGCCCGGTGAGTGAGGGCTTCTCTTTGTTTTGGTGTGCCTTGGTTGCTGAGCGGACCCGCAGGAGAGCCTGTCCACGCACCAGGGTCGAGAGGGGGGGAAAAGGAACCTTAATGACAAGAGCCCCAGAGCAGGGCCCCAGAGCGCTGTTTCACCCCACAGCTGCACCGCCATAGCGGGCAGCTGCAACAATGCCCCTAATTTATTTGTAGGGCCCCAGTGAGGAGTCCGGGGCACAGTGGTGCTCGAGTTTTAATTGTTTTGGGGCCATTTGCTTGACAGAGTCCCAGAGGGGGGCTCACCAGGCGCAAGGAGTGCCAGTATTCATTGGGCCAGTGCCATTTTTCACCAGCTGCCCCACTTGGCAGAGGGCAGCTGCTACATTGCGTTTAGAGTCCCAGAGAGGGGTTCAGATTCACAGTGGTGCCAGGGCTCATTTTACAGCTGCCCAGCAAGTAGTGGGCACCTGCCATGTTTAGGCCCAAACTCTTGCGCACCTTTGCTTTCTCTGCCTAGAAAGCGCGCCCTGACACTGTCGGACAAAGAGCAATAGAATCCCATGGAAGGCCAGTTGGTCTGGGGTCAGTACCTAATGTGATTCTTGTGCAAGGTGATTGGTGATTTGTGATTATGATAGTAATTACATGATGTCTACTGTGATGTATGCGTAATGTATTTATGCACCCTGTTTTGTGCCTCTAAAAGTGTTTTATGATAAGGAGGTTGTTTTGCGTATTATGGTTTATGCTAGTGAGTTTATGTTTCACTGCGTGATTTATGTTTAAGGTGATTGAAATTGCATAGTGTGTTCCTAACTTCGACCAGTAGTTACTGGTTGTGCTCTACATTTATTATTTGGTGCTACAGTTATTCTATGTGCTACATCTACTATTTCTACTAAGTGCTGATTTTGACAGTTGTCCATGTGGCCCTGTCAGGTGTATATAATCCCCTGTAGATACTGCCTAGTGCCCGTTGGCACAGTGTAAATTGTGGGATTATGATCTAATGTGTCTATGGCAATACAAAGGTTATTTTTATATATAACCTTGTGTGGAGTTTCTTTTGTGGTGTGCCTAGTGTGTTGCTGCTGTGTGTGTGTGTGTTGCGCAAACACTTACACATTGCCTCCGGGATAAGCCTGACTGCTTGTGCCAAGCTACCAAGAGGGTGAGCAGGGGTTATCTTTGGCGTGTAACTACCACACTCTGACTAGAGTGGTGGTCTCTGCCTGGCTTTGGCGCATGCCTTAGCAAATCAGAGATCCCATTTCTAACATACCTTAATCCTCAAAAACCACCAATGAAGCTAGAGACAAAGATGCAAAAAACAAAACTCAAACTTGAGAAAAAGGAAATGAAAGAAAAACATAAGGACAGCAGATTTATGTGTAGAAGTTCATTGCATATGTTGCTGTACACAGGTGGAATGACTAAAGCGAACACAGTAAAATAGCAGACTAAATCTCAGGCGGTAGGTGTATGCACAGGTGATATCTATCAGTGAAAGAGATGGAGTGTCCGTGCTGGGGTGGGGCAGGCCACCAGTGGGTGATCTGTGGAGAGATGTACCACAATGGGGGCCTCAGGTGAATTAAAAGTTTTTAAAATGGTTTCCAAAAGTGTCTTTAAAATGGCAAGGACTGAGAGCTGTGCCTCACCTTGCCTCCCCCGCTTGAGGTGTGGGGTTGGAAAAGGTGGCACACCTCTCTTCCTAATCTGGTTTTCGCACCCAAATGGGGGTCAGAGCCGATGGGGACCAGTTGCCTGGAGCAGCAAATGACTGGGATAGGTCACAAAAGCGACAGGCCTTTGAAACTTCCCCTACTCGGACCATGCCCATCCTGGAGGAGGAGGCTTGGCACCTCGTCTCAGCATGTGCTTTGTTTCAGGATCCTGGGAGCAGCAGGCTCTCAACCCAGGGGTCCATCACTAAGATGCCCTCTGAGTGCATTTTTCAATAAATCCCACACTGGCATCAGTGTGGTCTTAATGTGCTGAGAAGTTGGATACCAAACTTTCAAGTTTTCAGCAAAACCATTATGGTGTTGTGGAGTTCGTAATGACAAACTCCCATACCATATACTCTTCATGGCAATACTGCACTCACAATGTCTAAGAATTGACTTAAACACTGCAGGTGCACAGGGCTCATGCACCTTTACTTTCACCACTGGTATAGTGCACCCACTAGAGGGTTAGCTTACCTATGCCAGAGCAGTGGGTTACAGGTATATCACACAGAGATGGGTGCCATGTTGACTCTTCATTTTGTTCAGCGTCACAACAGACAGCCTGGAAAGGCACTGTGTGTTTAAAGATACAGGGCCTCTAAGGGTAGCAGAATAAGTGATGCAGCCCTCAAAGGCCTTCCCTGGTCACAGTGCCCTTGGTACCTAGGGTACAATTTACAAGGGGCTTACATGTGACCAGGGAGTTGCCAATTGGGTTTTGCACCAGAACAGTTTTAGAGAAAGAACATAGGCCCTGGGTACCTAATTGCCAGGAACCCAGAGCACACTCAGTCAAAGTACATCAACAATTAGGCAAAGAGTGGGGGCAACCATGCAAAAAGGGATACTGTCCTACATCAAGATATCCCAGTTGTGTAAGAGGTCGAAAAGCTTTAGGAACCACCCTCCCAACATGCATCAAAGGGTCCAGGCTCCAATGTCATTGGAAAGGCTGTGTTAGAGTGGATGGGCATATACATTGAGGGGGAGGTAGTTCATTATGTAGCTTATTTACTCCATCCCACATTTTCTAGGTTCTTTTGTGGGGATGCTAAAGTAAGCATTAGGTGACGTTTCTGCTCTAAATTTCCATAGTGCATCCTGGATGACCCACCCCACCAGGGCCGGACTGGCTACCTAGCGTTTTTGTGTGCTGCAAAGCTGGGGGCTAATTTTTCTGCTGTGGAGGCTGATTTCGTTGATGGGGACCTGCGTGCCCTTTGAAA
The DNA here is from genome assembly GCF_964263255.1 of Lissotriton vulgaris. Taxonomy (NCBI): domain Eukaryota; kingdom Metazoa; phylum Chordata; class Amphibia; order Caudata; family Salamandridae; genus Lissotriton; species Lissotriton vulgaris. The sequence continues at coordinate 241,653 of NW_028249315.1, forward strand.
TAAAAAAAGCAATACGAATTTTGTTCAGGACACGCAGGTCCCCATCAACGAAATTAGCCCCCAGCTCGGCAGCACACCAAAATGCCCGGTAGCCAGTCCGGCCCTGCACCCCACTATGGCTCTATCCATATGTAACCAGTGTTTGTTCAATTCCTGGAGCGACCACTCAGTTATGACCGGTCCACCTGCATCCTTCAGTCTAAGACGCATATACGGCAGCCGGGCTCTGCGATTTTGCCAAATGAAACATGTGATGAGCATACCCACGGTAGGGAGGAAGTCTCATTCCAGAGTTATTGGGAGGCTTTGAAAGGGATAAAGAATCTTAGGCAAAACTGTCATCTAGATTGCATTGATGTGATCCAACCATGAGGTTTAGACACAGCCCCAAAACCCAAGATCAACCTTCAATTGACGTAGGAGCGGGGGTAGTTGGCCCTATATAGGATTGATAAGTCAGGTGTGAGTTTTTTGCCTAATCAAGAAATATCTTTTTTGCCCATTGTTCAACAGTGTCAGATTTTGGAGGAAGGATTTGATCAGGTTGATGCAGAATCGTGCGATGTCTTCAAACCTTCATAGTTCTTCCTGTAGGGACTGTAGTGAGGAGGTAGGTGAGGTTAGAGTTAAAAGAAAATTGTCTGCATAAGAGAGAAATTTTGTGCTCTATTGCACTAAACATGAGGCCCTAGATCAACAGGGAGGGGCGGTTGCAGATTGCAAGTGGGTCAATTCTCAAAACAAACAAAAGTGGGGAAGGGGCAACCTTGTCTTGTCCTTATCCTGAGTTGAAAGGCATCAGAGCTGACCCCATTAACCCCTTGAATGCTCATGACGAGCTGAGCTCGTCATGAGCCACAGCGCTAGGGTGCTCATGGCGAGCTCAGCTCGTCATGAGCCGTGGAACGCTCGCATGCAGGGATAATTCCCCTGCTGTGCTGAGCATTCCACAGGAACAGGTGTGGCCGTGACGAGCTGAGCTCGTCATGAGCACATGAGCGCTGTGCCTCATGACGAGCTCAGCTCGTCATGGGCATGTGAGCGCTGTGCGCGCTGTGCGCGCTCCCCTCCCCCCCAGCACAACGGGGGAATATCCCCCGCAGCGAAGGGGGTTAATTAATACTCTGGACTTGGAGTAGCAAAATGTGCTCAAATCCTTATAATAAACACATCACAGAAACCAAATGGTTTTAGTGTGAGAAATAAAAATGGCCAAGTCACCTTTTCTGCATTTAAGCCCAATGCCACCACCAGTATCTGTTTATTTGTGGCTTTCTCAATTGAGGGAAGTACTCGTCGCAGAATATCTTAGTCTGTCTGCCCTTAATGAAGCCCAAATGACCTGGATGGATCAAATACAGCATCATGTTATCAATTTGTGGTGCTAGTTTTTTTGCAGAGAGCTTGATATCCAAATTGAGTAGTGCAATGGCCCTGTAGGAGCCACAGGGGTACCTGTCTTTCCCTGGCTTCGGAATCATCCTCACCCAGGCCTCACTAATTGAGGGTGGGGCTGCCCCATCCCTGCTAAGTTGTTAAAGAGGGAAGTCAAACTATGGGGCATATTAGAAAGGTCCTGCGATAATTAGCGCTCAGCGCTTTTAGCGTGAGGATAATTATCGCAGGCTTATGTTGGATACTTTCCCGGAGAAAGTGTGCTATCAGCAACGCTTATCTCCCAAGCGGTAGGAATCCATGCGTTAGATGGAAAACAGTGTGATTATCGCTGGAAATCGAGCCATAATCACACTGCAACCAGCGAAACCTTGCTGATGGGGCAGGATGATCTTAGCCATGTAATCCACCTCCCATTGGATTTCATGGCTATGTCTGCTTACAAGCAGGCGTTAGGAAAGTAGCGTTAACTGTGGTTAGGGCTACTTTTCTTAACGCTCTGCTTGTTGCGTGCAGCTTGATAATTGGAGAAATGTCAGTTTCTCCATTTATTTTGGCACGGAATGCCCACTTTGCATCTCATTAGAGATGCAAAGCTCGGCGCTGTGGTAAGGGGCGCTAAATCATCAAAACATGCAATAGCGTGTCTTTGTTGATAAGGTGATAAAATTATCGCCGTTTTTTGGCCGAAAACGGCTGCAAAGGCGGCAATAATTTTATAGAGCCGCCTTGGTAATATGCCCCTAAAAGTCTTATAGAACTGAGCAGTGAGGCCGTCTGGCCCAAGTGGTTTGTGGAGTTGTAGGGTTTTGATAGCCTGGTGCACTCTTCCTTATTAATAGGTTCTCCCAATATTTGATTTTTACCTCTGTTACCTGTAGAAGCTCCACTCCTGGCAGACAATCAGATTAAGACTGAGTGTCGACGTGGTCTGCTGTATAAAACTTGTTATGAAAATCCCCAAATACAAAGGCTTTCTCCAAATTAAAGGTCACCATGAGTCCCGATTGTTGGCGAATATCACCTATATATTCCTTTTCTTACTTTATCAGAATTTGGTGAGCTAGATATGTGACCTCTTTATTACCTTGTGAGTAGGAAGTGTGTTGGAGGAATAAAAGTATCAATTTTGCTGTGTTCCTCACTGCAGTGACTTTCCTCTGAAGGTCTAGGGTTGGTGTGGTTTCATGAGCCTGCTCAAAATGCTGTAGTTCTTATTGAAGTGCCACTCATTCTGAGAGTCTCTTTTTATTAAGGGCAGCATTTATCATTAAACAAATGCCCTTAAAACACACTTTAAATGCATTCCAATTGTAAGAAGGTGTGGTATTTTTGGGGGTATTAGGTTGGAAAAATTCCCTAATAGCTTTCTGAAGATCATCACGAAGGAAACTGTCCCTTGTTAAGGAGTTAAGGAAAAACCAGCGGCAATACAGTATCAGTGTAGTGCCCTAATCTAAAGTTACAGAGACTGATACATGGTCTGAAATAGTGATTGGGAGGATCAAAGCATCTTGTAAGTCTTTCACAAGAGCTTGGCTTGAAAACACATAGTCCAACCTAGAGCAGGTATGATGTGTGTGGGAGAAAAATGTGTAGTGTGAACTGGGCCAGTGCGCCCTACAATCATTTGGAACGCCTGTGTAAGAGCTTTAAGAAAACTGCCTGTGTACAATCTAATATAACACAGTGAGCAACCCAATATACCCTTGAGGGTTTGGGCAAGGAGATAAACAGGTAGAACTACCTTCAAGGGATTTTGATGATAAAATTTGAATATTTTAAATGATTTTATTCAAAGACCCACATAAATGGCACTCTGTAAATAAATTCAACAGTTATTATTAATGAATTAATTTGATATAGTCACACTATGTGATCCAAACGTTCGAAAAAGAAGAACACGGGTGTATGTAAAAAAGTTGTTTTTTATGCGTTTTATAAATCATGAAAAGGGTACTGTAAGTATATCAACAGGAATACAAGAAGTGCATATATTAGACATCAAACAACTTCATTGTAACCATTGTAAACGCTTTTCTTCTATGCTGTAATTTGATATTTTAGTTTCAGGAAGAAAGAGCGTAGGTCGACGTTTCGGTCTCTATAAATGAAATGTCGAGACCATCTTCAGGACAGAAAGGCTATACAAGAAGACCCCTGTACAGTATGTAGCGGTTGGTTGTCCAATTAATGAGACAGGTATCCAACAGGTCCTTAAACGAGTTTCCAAACTAGGACTGTGGATAATTTTGAATGATTTTCGTCCTTAACGGTTAGATCACGATGTGGATTTCTGAAGTAATTTTCAGCAGAATCGTCTAGTTTCTCCAAATCGTACAAAAATATTTAGACCTGCAGAGGATTTAAACGTGCCCATCAGGTTTCTTTCATTCAATTGGCACTCGTAACTCCTTATTTAGTTAGAAGAACTACCGTGGGCTCCGCCAGCTTACTCTCTTGAATCCACAATGTGTGGTATGTGGCCGGCGAATTGAGGCCCTTAATATTCCAAGTAAGTGTAGTAATCACCATGCTTGTGTTAGGGTCTTGGCACACTGTCCAACTCTACCCAAGGGCCTTCGCGGCCAGATTTATTTTACAACAGCATGATCTGGCCCTGTGACCCAACCAGTTCCAGAACACACCCCGTCTGGTTACAGCCCCTGTTACCTTCTTGTCCCCCTGAAAAAATAGTGACCATTTACTGAAAGATAAAGAAAGAAGGAAACAACAAACTGAGGGGCATATTATCAAGATCGGCGTTAAAAATTATCGCCGGGTCAGCGGAAGAAAAATGCAGCTAAAGCGGCGATAATGGGCTTGATAATGTGCCCTTGAGAATTCCAATAGAAGTCCATGTCCCCATGTCCTGGTGTGAACATGGGCTACTATTGGAATTCTCCAGGGCATATTATCAAGCCCATGATAGCTGCTTTAGCAGCAGTTTTCTGCTGCAAAACCAGCGATAATGTTAACGCTGTTCTTGATGATATGCCCCCAAGTAACTAATTCAACATCTGGTCTCCAAAAGGTATACACTTTGGAGATGACATTCAAGCCTGACAGGCGAATCGGTCTAACACTGCTATTAGTATGGCATGGTAGTATTCATAGTTAAGGCATTTAACAAAACCTGAATATGTAGACCTGCAATAAGGAAGTCATCATGGATCTTTTCAAGCCCCCTGCACTTTTACGGAGATTAGATAGTGTCATTACAGGACAAACTATCGGATGTTGTATTGTTTGACTTATGTTTCACCCAGCAATAACTTGCATTGGGCACAGTTAAAGGTTATTTGTTGACCCTTTCTGCATTTTGTTTACATCTAGTGGGCTACATGTTCCTACTCCAATCATCTTTTGTGATGCAGTTTCTTTAAGGTTGGACTCGGTTGTTTCCTTTCAAATCTTTTATGTTTCCACTCTATCAATCTGCAAACTGCTACATTTGATTACTGTGTGGCTCTGCGTCCAAAGGCTTGGACAGAGTACAAAAAGACCTTATGTCAGCAAGCATAGGTGGTGCCTATACGAGTCTCCGTTTGGTTGCTCCATTTGGAGTAGAACAAAGCCACTGTATGTTCTCTTCTTGTTTTGCGCTGCAGCAGAGTGAGTGATTGTTAGTAGTTGCTGAGTAACTTCCTGTTGCTGTGCAAAGTGGTTAAATGTAATATTTATATTGTCTACAAGAGTTGAGTTTGTTGGCTGTACTATACTTGTATTTAATTTCTTTTTGAAAGAAATATTGTTGTACATTACGTACAATATAGGTGTTTGCTGGGAAGATCATATGAACATCATCGTAAATGCTTTATAGAAACTTCTTACGTTTTCTTCCATTATTATTAATATTATTTTCTATAAAATTTGCATTACTTTAACTGTCCCTGGATTAAATGTTGGAACAACATACCACTTCTTCTCAGAGGCTAAATTTTGCAAAAATTAGGAATTTTTATTGTTTATAACTTTATATACTCTCTGAAAACGATACACATTTGGCACCCCTTGCCAATTAGCAACCACACTGCGCTTCCTGCTGTGCTCTAGTAAGAATATAGATAAAAACAGCTGCAGTATGGGAAGATAGGTCAAAAGGTGTATGATTGAAACTGTAGCAAAAGTATGTAAAAACGCAATGGACTATAATAAAATGAAGAAAACAGAATGAGGAATGGAGGAAAGGGTGTACAAAACAAAGGATTCTGTACGAAAAATGTAGGTATGACGGAGAAAGAACAAGAAAAACATTTGCAAAATGGGGAAAGTAAAAGGTGTTTAAGAGCTCAATCAAGGTGTATGAAATGCAATGTGGGAGGGGGATCAATCAATCAAAAAATATCTTCATTGAGATATAAACATATATCTTTAAAAGAAAATTACAAAGTTCACATTGTGTAGCAGCTGTTAAAAAGCGAAGAGAAAAGAAGTAATAATCAATTAACCCAGCATGATAAAAGTAGAATTATCCACTCTTGGGCCTACTTGTTCAATAGCAATTTAAAAGAAAAGTAAAAACACAGGGTGGTAGTAATAAGAGAAAGGATAGCTTAAAACAAACTGTGCAAGATAACGTTTCTCATCAACCCTTTTATGTTATACCCATTGTCGATGGTATCGTACGTATAAAAGACAACCAACATTCCTAAACCTCTATAATAAAATTTCATTTCATCCCCCCTTAAAATTAAAATCTGTTATGAGGTGATTTAAAGATTTAAAGGAGTAGGGGGGGTGCATTAGCAGGATCCATTTTGATTAAAATTGCGGTATGCTAGCTGAATTAATTTTATGAGTTTTATGTTTAAAACAGGGGGGCATACCTGGACATTCCTTGCCGTGAGGGGAACAGCACACCAGGCTTACCGCTCCAGCACCAGGGGCAATCACCGAGAGCCAGCAAAGAGAGCTAGCTAAATTTATGGGAGTGACTTAGAGTTGGGAATTTGTGCGGTTCAAAGCTCTAACGACTCCTTAATGCCGGTAAATTTTTATTTAGGCGATGTTGTTTAAGCAATAGAGGGTATAGCTGGACAGAAAGCTCCGAGCCCTGATGGGGTCCCGGCAGTGATGTATAAGGCGAACATGATGTATTGGGCTAAGATTTTGACTAATGTCTTTAACACCGCGGCCATTGTAGGGCCCCCGAAATCTTGGTCACTGTCAATTATAATCCCCGTGTTCAAAATAATCCCCGTGTTCAAAAAGGGTCAAAGGGGAGACCCTAGGTGTTATAGACCTATCTCACTCCTCGATTCTTCCTTTAAAATATTGGGGAAAATCATTCTCACAAAAATATCGGATTGGGTTAGGGAAAAAGAAATATTATCAGATGCCCAGTATGGCTTTAGAATCGGGAGGGGCACGGAGGACCAATGCCTTAATTTACATCTAATAATATCTAAATATACAAAGGCGGCATTTATGGGTTTATGGATTGTCCACAGCCTTTGACCTAGTTAATAGGTCTAGGTTGTGGACCATGTTGCTGGAAATGGGCCTTAACCTGTCTCTCGTGAATTTCTTAGCCGAATTACATAAAGATCTGAGTGCCTCAATACGGATGACCACTGAGGGGAAATGTACGGCTAGCTTTAAGTCCGGCAGAGGGGTGCGCCAAGTAAGCATGAGCGAATTTTGCGGATCTCGCGTTCGCGAATTTTGCGGATTTGCGGATTCGCAATCCGCAAAATCCGCGAATTCCCGCAAATTTGCGGATTTTTTTTTTTGTGTTCGCCCGTGTTTCTGCCAGTTCGCGAGGGTTTTTACAATTTCGCAATTTGCGAACTTACCTGTCGGGTCGCAAGTTTTGCGAACTTGTTGTTTCTACGTGTCCAGCCTGTTTGGGACACTCTTCTTCATCACTGCCACTCTCTGTCACCACTGCCACTCTCTGACTACTCATGCCACCCTCTGGCCCACCCATGCCACCCTCTGTTTCATCACCACACCCTCTGGTTGTCCAGTTTACAATATTTTCGGCAAAGCAAAGCACACCTTCCCTGCCTCAAGTGACCTGAATTAATTTGGGGCTGATTAATGTGTCACAGAATATTTTTTTAGCTGGCACCTGCTTCCTTAGTGCGCCCTGATTAGTGATCTTTTGCACTTGCTAAGTGCTTTCATTGTTGCAAAATTAGTTACAACACCTGCCCTGCCCCAACTGACAATAATGAATTAGGGGCTGATTAATGGATTTTAACTTCCAGCCTGGCTCCTGCTTGTCTCCCTTAGCTGTAATTCAGGACCTTTGTGGCATATGTGTAACTATTCTGAGGTTCAGAGCAGGGTCACATAATAGTTTCAACTGGCAACTGAACTCTGGAGGGGCCCCTCAGGAAGCACTACAGGAAATGGCTACTAATGATGAGCCTGAACTTTTGAACCTGGTAAGTAGTTACTTTCAGTTTTGCTAAGATCGTATTTCTGCAATTTTGCACTTATTCGCGGGGCGCGAACTCACGCGAACAGTGCGAGCAGTGCGAGCAAAATCCGCTGCTCGCGGATTTGCGGATTTTGCGGGAGATTCGCGAATCTCGCGGATTGCGGATTTCCCGAAAATCCGCAAAATCCGCGAGCGGAACGGATTTTCCGCCCATGCCTAGCGCCAAGGCTGCATCCTGGCCCCAATGCTGTTCACCCTGTATATAAATTCCCTGGAAGCTAACTTGCTAACTACGACACTTGACATCCCGCGTATGGGTACTCACCAGTTCCGGTGCTACTCTACGCGGATGATGCCGTTTTACTGGCAAGGACACCATTGGGTCTACAAAGATTGCTTGATTCTTTTGGAAATTTTATGATTTCTTTGGACCTAGTGGTCAACAGTAGTAAATCGCATATCATGGCTGTAGGTACAGGAAAAAGTAACGTCAGACCCTTTCATTGCGGCAAGGAGGAAATCAGTAGAGTGAAAGCATTTACCTATTTGGGGGTTGTCTTTGATAACAAAGGAACGTGGACACCCCAGATAGCCACAAAGGTGAAAGCTGTGAGAAGCTCCTCAGCAGCTATTTTAGGATTTGCTAAAAGATTGGGGGGGAAACCCTATGAGGCGATTTTAACAATTTATAAAGCCAAAACTGTCGCAATAGCTAGATACGGGGCGGCTATATGAGGGTATACTAAATCTGACCCCATTCAGATAGAGGAGAACAAATTCCTAAAAGCTCTTCTTGGCCTCCCACAATCCACTGCAACTCATGCCATACATCTTGAGCTGGGATTGGCTTACATCTTAGATATGATCAAACTAGCTCCAATCCTACTATGGATGAGAATATGGTTGAATTCAAATCTAACCTTAAACCATAAGATTATAAGGGATTATATGAACCTTGACAAAAAAAGGATATCCATTGGCTGGAGTATGTAAAAAACACAAGTGAGAAAATGGGGCGCCCTGAGATTTACCACCATCCTGAATCTCTATGTAAAGTAGACCTAGAATGGGTTAAGAAGAACTTTATTATGCAAAGCGAGGCAGAGCTGGAAAATCTGGAGCTCTGCAAATCGTCAGTTAGGACCCACTTTCTGGTAATTTCGTCATTAAAAATGCAATCATATTTGCTAGTTGTTACTAACCAATTCCATGGATGGCTCCTGACGAAATTTCGTTTTAATCAAATACACCAGGTGCTATGGGATTTACAAGGTTGGAAGAGGCCTGAAGATGTGACCCCGTGTAAATGCGATGATTTCTCCCCCCAAGATACTATGCATTTTATGTTATTCTGCCCCTTCTTCCATGAACCAAGAAAAAGGTTTATTTTTCCTGTATTGAATAAGATGAATTTTGTTCAATGTAAACCTGCATTATTGTATTTACAACTGTTGGAAACTCCTTATATTATGTGTAGTGTCGCTAGCTTCCTTGTTGCGTCTATAAGGAGTAGGAGATTGAGACAGGGGGTGTTTACTTGTTACAACGCATTTTTTACAACGCACTACTGTTACAACGCATCCATTACAACGCAGATACTGTTACAACTCATGTTTTTACAACGCATTTTTTTACAACGCAGGTACCTTTACAATGCATACCATTACAACGTAAGTATTGGTAAGTATATAGTTATATTTTAAATGTTATATGTTTGGGGTTAAGGGGTATTTTTAGGGGTTAGGGTCAGTATTGGGTCTTAGGGTAAAGGGGTATTTTTATGGGTTAGGGTCAGTTTTGGGTTTTAGGGTAAAGGGGTATTTTTAGGGTTCAGGGTCAGTTTTCAGTTTTTGGGTAAAGGGGTATTTTTAGGGTTCAGGGTCAGTTTTCAGTTTTTGGGTAAAGGGGTATTTTTAGGGTTCAGGGTCAGTTTTTAGTTTTTGGGTAAAGGGGTATTTTTAGGGTTCAGGGTCAGTTTTTATTTTTTGGGTAAAGGGGTATTTTTAGGGTTCAGGGTCAGTTTTTAGTTTTTGGGTAAAGGGGTATTTTTAGGGTTCAGGGTCAGTTTTCAGTTTATGGGTAAAGGGGTATTTTTAGGGTTCAGGGTCAGTTTTCAGTTTTTGGGTAAAGGGGTATTTTTAGGGTTCAGGGTCAGTTTTCAGTTTATGGGTAAAGGGGTATTTTTAGGGTTCAGGGTCAGTTTTCAGTTTTTGGGTAAAGGGGTATTTTTAGGGTTCAGGGTCAGTTTTTATTTTTTGGGTAAAGGGGTATTTTTAGGGTTCAGGGTCAGTTTTTAGTTTTTTGGTAAAGGGGTATTTTTAGGGTTCAGGGTCAGTTTTTAGTTTTTGGGTAAAGGGGTATTTTTAGGGTTCAGGGTCAGTTTTTAGTTTTTGGGTAAAGGGGTATTTTTAGGGTTCAGGGTCAGTTTTTAGTTTTTGGGTAAAGGGGTATTTTTAGGGTTCAGGGTCAGTTTTTAGTTTTTGGGGTACAGGGTAAAAATAAATTAAATTTAATTTTAAATTAAATTATTTAATAGTAAATAAATTAAATTAAATTACTTTGCATTTTTTTTGGGGTTGAGGGTCAGTTTTGAGTTTTTGGGGTACAGGGGTACAGGGTAAAAATAAAGTTATATTTTTTTTAATTTACAATAATTAATTTTAATTATATTTAAAAAAATTACTTTATTTTTTTGGGGGTGTTTAGGGTCAGTTTAGAGTTTTTGGGGTACAGGGGTACATGGTAAAAATAAAGTAACATTAATTTAAATTTAAATTAATTAACGGAAATTTAATTATTTAAAATTACATTAAATTATAGTTTTAAAATTAAGTTACTATTATATTATTCTTATTAACATATACTTACCAATACTTATGTTGTAATGGTCTGCGTTGTAAAGGTACCTGCGTTGTAAAAAAATGCGTTGTAAATACATGCGTTGTTACATGATCCGCGTTGTAAAAACCGCGTTGTAACAGTATGCGGAGTAAAAGTCCGCGTTTTAACATCATATATCCGAGACAGGGAGCTGAATAGGATATGGTAAATTGTACAATATAGGTCTTGTACACTGATTAGCGAACTTTAACAATGAATGCGTCTATATAATGTACCTTTTTAATTGAATTTTAAACTGTACATAATATATTTTTAATGATTTCATTTGTATAGCATACTTTTATGATTTTAAATAATCGAATAAAGTGGTTTGACTGACTGATAGTATTTTCGGGGTTCAAAGCCACCATAATCGCTTACCTACAGGACCCGACACCCAGCCTATTCGATTCAGCCTTAAGTTTGGACCTGCGTTCGGAATTAAGGGCTGGGCAGAGACAGACCACATGCAACAGAGTTTCAGCTGTTTTGCCGCATCCTCTACAAGTTAAATCCTCCGCCATGCATCGCCATGTAGGTAGATCTTGCAGAAATCACCAGTCACCCATTCTGATAGCGGTAAGACTACGTTTTAGGTACAGTGAGTATGTTCAGGCCAAATAGGTGGCAGGGTTTAGCCGACTGTACGAATTTAAAAGAGTACAAGCATGACTGTGTTTCGAAAAGTGTGCTTTATCCATGATGAGAGATTTCATTCTCACACATTTTTGGATCCCCATTTTAAAAGCTGTCTGGCTGGGGTTAAGGGCCCAGAGGTCACTCGCTGACATTTGCTGAATTGCGACCTTAAAAAGGCGACCGAACGTTCCGCCTGGATTTTTCTGGGAGATTTCTAACCAGACTAGAGATTCGAATGTGCCAGGGTCCGCCTGCCTCAGTTTGTGACAAAGGTTCAGGTATGCCCCGGTGTCGGAGGCATCATAATTTAATAGCCCCATCTCTAGTCGTATCTGTGCAACAGATGCGGACTTTGGTAGTTGGAGAACCTTTTTATACATTTTAGTTGTGTGCCTATTCAAAGCAGTGTTCATTTTTCCCCTGAATGTCTCTATGCCATATGATAAATTGGGGCCAATTTTCGCTCTCATTACTTTTGGAAGAGGCGATAGGGTTGGGCCTGAGAGTTTTTTTGAGAGCTTTCCTAGGGACACCGCAAGGGTCGTAGCTTTGACTGCGATCTCACTACGCTGTTCTGTGAGATTGCGTCTAGAATCCAGATGGACACCAAGGTATTTATACGACTGACCTGTGATGAGGCTTGCGTTGTTAAATGACCACCCGCCACCAGCGTAAAGTTTCTTACCAAAGGGGAGGGGGAATTAGGGAGCTAAAAAGCAAAAGACAAGAGATGTAAGCAAAATAAAGTAGGCCATAAGTGACAAAGATAAATATGCAGGGCAACATCTGCTAAATGACAAACAAAGTTGTTCGGGCAAAAGTATTGTCATATTGGCCTGACATCAGTACATCAACATCTTTTTATTGATTTTACAAAGATACACAACATTTTTAGCTCAACCGAGCAAGCTCAATACGCATGCCACATCATCAGTTAGCTAAAGACAGTACACAGTTTGTTCACAAGTTCCCCACATGACTGGTGGTCTTACCTGGGAGCAGAAAGTTCAAACAATATAAGGTCTTACTGGCATCATTTACATGTCTCATTTTGCTTCTGAGCTCTAAAACAGGAGCCAAAAAATTAAACATAACTTAAAACAACCGAAGATTTCCGTGGTGCCATATATACATAATCGTATTGGGAATGAGGGGAGTGAAGGATGTGCGCCACCCAAGACCCAGTGATCCCAGGGAGTTTCCCACCCTGAGGACAAGGGGAAGGAGCGGCACCCGGGGAGGTCGAAGAAAGCCTGGATGTCACAGCGACCCGGGAACTCTAACTGTGGCCCAATTAATTATGTCAGAAAAAGGTGGAGGGCTTGCAACCAAAGCCTGCAGGAAAATAGTGGTAATCCCTCCAACAGCAAACCCACCAAGGGGCTCCCGATAAAATCAAAACTCTTACATAAGTCTTCAATAACATCTGTCATCCAGAAAGGGGCCGCCACGGATGGGTATGCCATTGGGTTAGACGGGGACTTCGGGTTTTATCCAAGCAGCTGCTATGGCCACCTTGCCCACTACCCAGGCACAGCCACATAATCGAGTAGTCTCCCTGTGTTTGGTGTTTTGGGCTAGGGTCAAGTATCCCTAAGAGTGTGTATTCTAGGGAAGTGGCAGCCCTGTCAGGATCTGTCGGAAGTGTTTGTGAAGATAGAGTGTAGCTTCTGGGGGTGGTAATACCATTCGTACATGATTTTGTAATGCACTTCTCTCAAGAACATGGAGTGATTATATTCAGTGATGTATTTGTAGAGGGACCCCCACTGTTTCTCTTTTATAGGAGCCTGTAGCATGTCATAACAGAACCTTCTGTGGCATGAAGCATGGGCCGATTGTGAGAATGAGGGAATACAACAAGGAGATGCAGTCTTCAGTCATGGTACCAGTTTGGACAAACCTCTCTATGGGGAGCAAATCGTTGGTTGCAGTCAGCTGTACCCGGGGTGCTGCACCCAGTGTTTTAATTGGAAATAGTGGATTCCTTCTGTAGACAGTAGCTTAAACAGGGTAGCACAGACTGCGAAGGAGCGCATCTCTCCAAATTGGAAGAGTTCAGATATCATGAGGCACACACCCTCCCTCCATTTCAAAGGGAACTTCTAAAAGCGCTGGAGAAAATGTGGGGTTGAAAGAAAGAAGGTTATTAGGGGACCAAAAGGTCAATAACGGCAATGTCTTAGTTAAACTATCCCACAGTTTTAATGTGATAGCTGTGGGAATACTCAAATACACAAGAACAACCAGAGAGTAAGGAAAGAGTTTACTTGTCCTTTTCCTAGGGTAGTATGTGAATAACAAAGTGGACAAGTCCTTTAATGGGTTTGGGTCGTGGTTCTTGGCCCAAGCCTTCGAAAAAGGAGCGCAAACAACAGAAAGTTGTTTTAGGAAACCCCTCACCCACCTACCTAGTAGTTGGCATGCTTCATCATCGGGGCCCAGCTGGCTCACCTAGTGCAATCTAGCTGTGCTTCAACGCCTGAATTACAGTGAAACTGGTTGTTTGTGTAAGAAGAGTTAAGTGCTATGTGAAGTACAGTTATGTGATAAAAATGCCTCTAGGAATACCCCTTTATAAAAGTTTTAATGGAAGGGTCCTAGGACATAGGTAAAAGCATCATCAGGATCAGCGTGAGGTTTCAAAATGTACCTCTGTATCCCTTAAAGATTTAGGTCTAATAGTTTCATCCTTTAAATGTGTTAAAGAGGCTTTTGTCAGGACCATGTAAGTGTGTGGCCAAAAAGTGCAAAGGCCACAACCGGTGGTGAAGACAACCCCGGCCTATCTGAAAGACACAAAAGACCTATTAAACCAAATAAACAACCTCTAATTCAACCCCAGAACATAGATTCTAGTGAGTATGGATATTGAAAGTTTATACACCAGCCTACCTCAAGATGACACACTAGAGGTTCTCCGCACATCACTTGACAACACAGAATGGAATTACAGAACACCAAAGTCATTTGTCCTTGAATGTGCTGAACTAGCATTAAAAGACAACTTTTTCTAATATGAAGGTACTCTCTTTCTACAACAATACAGAACTTCAATGGCAAGCACATTCTCGCTGAGCATGGCCGGACTGTACGTATCTAATTTTGCACATACTGAACCCCCAGTCTCCATTTGGTAAAGATATAACATTCTACAAGAGATATATAGATGATGTCTTCCTAATATGAACAAACACCGAAAACAGACTACTAGATTTTTAAAATTGGATCAACACCCTTGACCCCAACCTAAGATTCACGCATACGACGAGCCGAGAGAGCATCAACTTTTTGGATCTGGACATAGAGGCACTAAATGGTGGACTCACTACCAAGACCCATTTCAAACCTACCGCAAAGAACTCCCTTTTGCGCTTCGAAAGTTTTCACCCCAGACCATTGAGGGAAAATTTAACCTATGGTCAATATTTGAGATTAAGACTCAATTGTGGTGAAGTTAAACACTTTAAATCACAGGCAGATTAACTAACAACAAAACTGAAGAACAGAGGTTATCCTAATAAAATAATCAAAAAAGGCCAAAAGAGAGCAAGAAATCAGAATCAGGAAAGCCTACTAGAAAAGAAAGAGCACATTGATTCCACTATCCCTTTAACCTGTATGACATCATACAACTCAATCTCAAATAAAGTCACCAAAATGATCCAGAGTAATTGGAAAATCGTGACTAGGGGTGAGCGGAAAATCCGTTCCGCTCGCGGATTTCGCGGATTTTCGGTAAATCCGCGATCCGCGAACTCCTGCGAATTTACTGAAAATCCGCGAGATCTGCGAGCGGCGGATTTGGGAGGCAAAAGTTTAAGCCTGTTGAACTTTTAACTATTTTAGGATGGCGCCGGCAAGCTGCCAGCGCCATCCTAAAATAGTTACTAAGTTAGCTTCAACAGGAAGCCCCAATATATAAAATAAAGCAGGTGCTCGAGCACCTGCTTTATTTTATCTATTAGTGCTTCCTGATGAAGCTAATTTAGTAACTAATTTAGGATGGCGCTGGCAGCTTGCCGGCGCCATCCTAAAATACTTACAGGATGATGTGTGTTTTGTCGAGGCTGGATAGGCCTGCGTTCTCCCCATATCTATCGTCGAAAATTAGCTATGATGCTTGATGGAGGCCTTTGCATAATTGACTTTCACGAGCTCAATCCCTGTGCAGTTCCTGTGACCACGAGCTTCTCTGAACCGTGCCTGTCCTTTTATACACACAAGAGGCTTGTGAACTCGCATATAAGCCCCGTCCGTTTGGCCCCTCCTCACACACTAGTGTTGTGTGCACTGTCTTCTCGCCCTTTACCCACTTGATGGACAGCTCACTCGAGGGACCCCGGTGCTCTTTGGTGTGATGGCAAAGTTAATCACCCCCCAAAAAATGTGTGTTTTGTCAAGGCTGGGTAGGTGTGCGCTCTCCCCATATCTATCGTCGAAAATTAGCTATGGTGCTTGATGGAGGCTTTGCATAATTGACTTTCACGAGCTCAATCCCTGTGCAGTTCCTGTGACCACGAGCTTCTCTGATCCGTGCCTGTCCTTTTATGCACACAAGAGGCATGTGAACTCGCATATAAGCCTCGCCCGTTTGGCCCTGCCACTCACACTAGTGATGTGCACCGTTTTCCCGCCCGGCCATTACCCACACAATCCGCAAAATCTGCGAATCCGCAAATTCGCGGATTTTGCGGATCGCAAATTCGCAAATTCGCGAATTGGAAATTCGCAAAATTCGCCCATGCTTAATCGTGACGTCAGGCAAACTTCAATGAGAAAAAACGCTATTTTCCTACAAAAGATCACAAACGTTATGAGATAGTCTGGTATCCAAACGCCCCAAAAAAACGACTACAACCCACAAAAAAGTGCTCAATGAAAGGGGTCTACAAAAATCCTACACCTGGAGCTAGGTAAAATATGGAACATCCAGAGACACACCAACTGTTTTCTTCCAACATGATCTATTTAATCACATGCCCATGCCAATTAAGATACGTGGGTATGACTAGCGCAAATAAAGACCAGAATATGCGAACATCGGAGCAATATCCGTTGTAAACAAAATACTACAAAACTAACCGACCATTACCTGAAGGCTGGACATACTACCAATGACATGACCTGGGTGGTCATTGAACAATTAGACGCACCGACTGGAAATATACAAGACCAGCTGCTGGAAAAGGAGCAACGTTGGGTGTACAGACTATCTACTCACACAAAGGGTGTTAATGACAATGTGCCATGGAATAGCATACAGCGAAAATAATGACATTACAACATTCGGTCCCTACAATTGAGATGCATAACACTAGGCAAAAAAAAAACTCCCTAGATCATTGATAAACTCCATTACTTATTAGGGATACATAGTTTACAGACCTTTGAAAGGGACCCAAAATAAACACCTAGTCAGAATATGTAGCACTACTGCATCTCGTTAGGACACGTCTGAGGTGTAGCCCATACACAATCCCACTCTTACTAATAGGTATTTACCATATAAGTATACAAATAGGAGTTTATGGAAATCCAAGCCATGTATATCTAGCTCATTGACACCTTACTTGCTAGTAATGCACCATAAAAGCACACTAATGTGGCCCTGGTATTTAAGTAGCTAGCGCTGCAACTAATGTGAGTAACCCACTAATGCGCACTAGGTTACCCACACTGTGTTTAAAGAACTCATCCACACTGTTTTTATAACTTCCAAGTGCCCAGCCCACGCATACACCACCTCATGAAAGGCATTATTTTCAGAAAATGTAGCCTCTAGTCTTAGGCGCATTAACAGGCATGCGCTTCCAGCCAGCGCAGGGTCAGCGCTCTAGTTTTACGGACGGGCGAGCTGCTCTGCTCCACCCACATGACGGAACGAGCACTTCCGGCTTTGTCCTACTTCAAGCTGGTATACCATTGGCACACCGCAAACGGCAGGATCCGATTGACAACGTAGGTCATACGATTAAAATACCCTGACAAAACGTGAGTACAAGCACCCGCGGGCTATTTGCAGGAGCTGCGATGCAACAGAGAACTTTACTGCAACCGCTGTCCTGGCCCCCTCTTTGTTTTCCATAGGGTCAGAATGGGGTACAGCTTTGATCAAACAGATCCATGAGGCAATTTCCGTACTGAGTCAAAGTGAGACCGCATTTATTGTTGTCAGTCATACATGTTGTCAGTCACCTTGTTGTGTCAGTCTGTGTTAAATGTGTTCCTCTTGACATAATCATGCGCAACCACTAGATACGCAAATCCTCTCCCTCACCATCGACCCAGCCACCACCAGAACCAGCCTACAAGAAGAGATGAAAGACGTCGCCGAATGGATGAAGAACAGTCGCCTGAAATTGAACTCAGACAAGACGGAAATCCTCATCCTGGGATCATCACCCTCCGCCTGGAACAACTCCTGGTGGCCCCCTGCCCTGGGCACCACTCCCAAACCAACGGACCACGCACGCAACCTGGGTTTCATCCTGGACTCCTCCCTCTCGATGACCAGACAAGTCAACGCCGTCTCTTCATCATGCTTCAACACCCTGCGCATGCTCCGTAAGATCTTCAAATGGATCCCCACCGAAACCAGGAAGACGATCACCCAGGCACTCGTCACCAGCCGACTGGACTACCGAAACACCCTCTACGCCGGAACCACAGCCAAACTTCAGAAAAGACTCCAGCGCATTCAGAACGTCTCCGCACGACTCGTCCTGGACATCCCCCGACACAGCCACATCCCCAGACAACTGAGAGACCTGCACTGGCTCCCTGTCAGCAAGAGGATCACGTTCAGGCTCCTGACCCATGCACACAAGGCCCTCCACGACAGAGGCCCCAAGTACCTCAACAACTGCCTGACCTTCTACACGCCCACCCGCCAGGTACGATCAACCTGCTTCGCCCTCGCCGCCGTACCACGCATCCGCAGAGCCACCGCCCGGGAAAATCCTTCTCCTAGCTGGCAGCCAAGACATGGAACTCCCTCCGGATCCACCTCCGGCTGACCCAGGATCATCTCCCCTTCAGGAAGCTTCTCAACACCTGGCTCTTCGAGCAGTAGCGGACCCCTCACCCCCAGCGCCTTGAGACCCTTCGGGGTGAGTAGCGTGCTTTACAAATGTCCATGATTGATTGATTGATTGATTGATTGAGTTCCTTATTGAATTCCTTTAAGGACACGAAAAGATAATCCTTAGTAAGTGCCATCCCCGCTAAGGGTGGGCGTGAAATCCGATTTTCCGCTTATTTGCGATCCGCGAATCTCGCGAAAACGCGGTAAAATCCGCGAATCAGCGGGGACGAATTTTCAGCCAAGCAAGGGTTACAGCAGCAGGTGCAAAAGTTGAACCTAATTTCTTT
Source organism: Lissotriton vulgaris (assembly GCF_964263255.1). NCBI lineage: Eukaryota > Metazoa > Chordata > Amphibia > Caudata > Salamandridae > Lissotriton > Lissotriton vulgaris. The sequence continues at coordinate 260,332 of NW_028249315.1, forward strand.
ATAACCTTTTACAAAAGGGTTACAAACAAATTAACTTCAACTTGGACACCTGCTGCTAATTGCTTCCTGGCGCCTCGTTGCCTACTTGCAACTATTCTCTGACCCTTGAAGCAGGGTCAGAGAATAGTTACAAGTAGGCAATGAGGCACCTGTCCAAGGAATTAAACCTCATAGGAAGCACTTACAGATATAAAAAATAGGAAGAAGGGAGAGGATGGCAAATACACCCATTTTGAGTTGTCAGGAGGGGTTAAACTAAAAGAGACATTTACAGCACAATTTTCATATGCATTTTGCTAAAAATAAAAAGCTGTATGTTCTGTAGGGGCAACTCAGGAATCTGGCCCTTCAGAGATCCGGCCTCTCTTTCTTTCTCTCGTTCTCTCTCTCCCTCTCTCTTTCCCTCTCTTTCTCTCTCTTTCTATCTATCTATCTATCTATCTATCTATCTATCTATCTATCTATCTATCTATCTATCTATCTATCTCTCGCTCCCTCTCCCATAAACGACTGCATGGGTAACTTCGCTATGCAAGCGGCTCGCGAAGACGCAAAAAGCCCAGCGAACACGCAAAAAAACCTGCGAACACGCAAAAAACCCCGCGAACACGCAAAAAAACAAAAATCCGCAAATTCGCACAAATTCACGAATTTTGCGGATCGCGAATTCGCAAATCCACAAATTCGCGGATCGCGAATTCGCAAAATTCGCCCATGCTTAATCCCCGCAGCCGTGAGGTCCTTCCCCTCCTCCCCCCTACAAAGGCCTTGTTGGAGCAAAATAACTAGCCACTCCATTGGATTGGGACTTTTTTGGTGGCATAATGGCCTGCGCCTCAGTCCACTCGGTGCTGCCCCTGATCGATATGTGCTGTTGGCCCAGTCACAGGAGTTGGGGTGAAGGGGGTCCTTCTATGTGAGCTCAAGGCGTCTGTTTGGATGGGCTCTTTGGTAGCATTTGCCTGGACCCAAGTGGTTGCCTCCTAGGGGCTCTTAACTGACTGCCAGGTTATACTTTGTAATTGGTGAGACACACTCCCCACTGTAGAGCTAAAGCCCCTCAGGCCAGATCTTTCCCTGAGCAAAATCAGTTACCTATTGCGGTTACACACTGTATCTGGGGCCTCTCAGGTGCCATGTTTAGGTCAGTCACCTTCTGTCTTGATTTACGGGTATCCCTCCATGACTACACCTCCCAGTTGGAGTTCAGGCAGCAGATGAGGGGCAGGCCAACCCTCTGCTTCTCAACGGCGCGTTCCCACCTGGTTAGAGTGCTGTGTGGTGGGCTGCCTTCCCTCTCGGCCTGCTGGAGCAATGGAAGTGCTGCAGGCTTTGGTAAGGCCCATATCCAGCCCCTTCTGCGCACCGGCACGGGTGAATCCACCCGGGGGCTAAATCACATGGTAGGCTCCATTCTGTGCATCCGACCGCAGCTGCGGTCCGAAGGAAGATATTTAGCCACTGTCATTAGCGGCCAATGGACGATGCCGCATTTTTCATTTTCCTCCGTAGCTCCGCCATACCAGGCCGGGCTCAGCCATTGGGTACCGGCATCTCGAGGCCTTTTCAATGAGTGCTGAGCGCCGAGCGCTGTGAAGACCAGATTTATGGCGCTCTATACGGAGCCGGTCGGAGTAACGTCCTCATGGCCATGATGGTTGGCCACGCCTTAGAGATATGATTTTTTAATGAATAAACACTTTCTAGTGTTTAAAAATTATTAGCGCCAACTTGGGACATCTAGTTGCACTTAATGGGGGCAAAGATAAAGTTTGAGGTTGACCGCGATGGAGCCCTGATGGGATAAACTAAATGGAAGGCCTCAGTCAACATTTTACCTTTGCACTTAGAAACTTTTCTAGAGGATTTTTTCTTGACATCGAGCAAGTCTCTTATTTAATCCAGATCTGCTTAGTCAGCTTGACTCAGCATGAGGCCTCTGTAAAAGCCTGGAAGTCTTGAGTTCAGGTGTTTTAAGTGGAATGAACCTGAAATGTAGGCCGAGTTGCAATTTGACTTCCCTGAGTTGACTCTCCACATCAATTCGGTTGCAATATGGAGCTGTTGTGGAGTTCCTACCAATCCGTAGGATCAGCGCATTGTTTTAACAACATAATCGAAGGGCGTGGTGTCTAGACTGGTTCCGTAGAACCTCACGGGATATGCTGGCCTTCAAACTGGCGAGCTCACAGAGTCACTGTAAACCCCTACCTACCAGAGAGTGAGTAGTTTTGGGCAACCACTTAACATGACAACCCTGATCAATCAGGAAACATGGAAACAGTACAGAATCTTTTGCTGAGTCACTTGTGCTTACTATCTCTCAGAGAAGTGTACAGAATACACAGTGCGACACTTTCAATATATTTATTGAACCAACTTTATTCTCATATAAAATACAGGAACTGCAATGATTAGGAAACAGAATCAAATAAAGGAGATTACAAGCCCCCAAAGAGTGAAGAGTAGAAACATTTCTACCATGGTGCTAAAGCAATAAATATATGCAGGCATATATGCAATGTGGTAGTCTAATATACTCCTACGATTCAGACCCTACTCTGCATGTACCTAGAGTGTGTATGAGTAGAGTGCCAAGAATGCTCCTAAGTGACGATCCAACCCTATTACCTGATAGGAGAGAGTGAAGGACCCCGTCTTTGTCTTGAGTTAGACATCCCTCACGGAATGTCAGACCGGTGCGTGGTGATTTCTCAACATGTAATGACCTTCAGTGTCAGCAGAAGTACCTGCTCTACCACTCTATCAGGATGCCTATCATTTATAATAAAAATCAGCCTTAGTGATGTACGCATTAGATTAGTGATGCTATGGATATATAGATAGCACTGTGTCCGTGGATGAATATAGGGTGACTTTGTACCTAGTGCATAGAGAGGCCTAGTACATGATGTTCAAGGCATCATGATAATGTTGTGGAAAGCTAGCTGTGTAAATAAAGTAATTATAATATAATAATTATTGACATTTATAAAGCTCATGGTTAATGCCAACAGAGGTGTCCCGGCGCTTGTGTAGCAGATTCATAGCGAGAAGGGCACAAGTTGTTTCAGAGAAACTAAACCAACATTGTCCTGCATGCGGATGTGCAATAGTTCACATCTGAAATTCTATTTTTTAGCACAATTTAAGAAATAAGCTGCTTTGCTACATGGTCCTTACTGGTACAGTTGTAGATGCAGGCAACAGGCCAGCTGGGCAGTGGCACTGAGCCTCTGGAGCTTGTTATGTCCCTGTAGAGCAGAACAGGAAGTCAGCTGGCTGATCCTTGGAATCACTTTTGCCTGGTAAGAAAGGTGCAGGTCCAATCTTACTTCTCAGCAAGCAGGGCAGCAGGCAGCAGAGCCATAGAGTAGCGGGGCAGCAGAGTGACAGGTCCTCTGGCAGAAAAGCAGCAGAGCTTCTGTAGTATCTACAGGTCCAGCAGTGCACTGAAGAGTTGATGTCAGAGGTCTTAAAGTTATACATGGGGCCTCCTTTGAACTGGGGGTATTTTCTGGAGGTTTCCCTTTGAAGTGCACAGATTTCCTGCCTCCCCTGCCCTGGGCCATAATACCTACAGGGGATATGCCATATTTGGTACAAATGACATTCACGTCTTTGTAAAATGTTTGTGTGATTTATCCTCCTCTCTCAGGAATTCTTGCAATATCAATCACCTGCCACCTGATCTCATCTGCTGTGTGCTGTTTCTCATTGAAATGTGACACTGACTGTCGTATACGGCTGAGATGCTGCCCGATGCGGGCTTTTACTGGTTGTTGGGTTTGTCTATTGTTCTGACTGACTTTTTTGGCCCTCCTTTGAGGGAGGATGATTGGAGGTGACTCCAGTCTGTTATCATTCTAGTGCAGGGATTAGAACTACAAACAGGGCCTATTCATAAGGCACAGTAATGCACTTTAGTACCCTTTTCCTTAGATCAGGGCTTATAAACTTAAGTTAGGGTATAGATTCATTAGTATTAGTGATAATCCGTCCTTTTGCAAGAGTGTTAGTATACCTTCTATGGAGTTATGCTTATTTCGGGCCTTGTAGGCCTCAAACGGGAGAGACTCCATCTTGCTTTCTACCCCGGCAGCTTGAGATGCTTCTAGGTCAAGTGTAATGTTTTAGTTTCGAAGTGTTGTTCGCTTGGAGAGAACCGGCTCAGGCTTGCCCTTATCGAAAGACTGTATTTTTCTCCACTCCGAAGACACAACATCAGGCCGGCCGGCTGGGAATGTGTCCTTGGTACGGGGAGGTACAAGAATTTGGTGGGCGGCAGGTTACTGGCCGTAACTTTCCATGAAAGGACAGGCTTCCATATTAGCGAGAGCGTTAGGCTGTGAGTGAGTCCGTCTGTAGGTGGCAGCTAGCCGTTAGCATCAATGCAATTAATTATTTCCAGGCAGACAGTCGCCATTTTGAAGTCCAAGAAAGATCTTAAAGCTGATACTCTCTGAGAAATATTGAAGAGGAAAGAGGAGTAGTGCAGAACGACCAGAGACAGAGAGAGAGAGACAGCAGCTAATAAAAGAGGAAGGTTCTAGTGACTTGGAGGAAAGCAGAGGAGACAGAGTATAGCGGTGCAGACGTGTACTCGTGACTGCTGAGGTGTGATTCTAAGATGAGCCAAGGCACAGACGAGAAGGGAACCTAGATGACTGCTGAAACCCGACTTCGTGTTCATAAGGTGACGTCAGCCCATATTTCATAGTGTGCACATTCTAACCTTTTACTTTTCTTTGCAGGATATATGTTATTGTATAGTATTGTGTTTTCATAATCATTGTAATAAAATACCCCAGTTCTTAGTGAACCAACATGTGCCTTGTATTCTTGTTCAATCAGGGTAACCTGGTCTTCTAGTCAGACATCGTTTTCATGAACGGATGTAAATCCCGGTCAGGTAAGAGGTGACTGAACAATGAGGGAGAGAGGGACAATTTGATGTCGAGAACAGAGGGTACATAATTCAATTTGGCAAGTTGTGCTAATTCCTGTTATTGTAGTATCATCCCGAATAGCCAATGAGAGATTCCTTCCAAAAGGTAGGAGAGTGATCGTCGTTGGTAAGCGGCGTTAATGAGAACACCAGGGGGGACACTGGTGTGTAGATCCGCCGGATTGCGGATCGAGCTGTGAGTGAGAGAACACTGGGGGGGATACCAGTGTGTAGGTCCGCCAGATTGTGCACCGGATTGTGAGGAAGAGAGCACGAGGGCTGCAGCCTAGTGTATAGGCACGCCGGATTGCGTGTCGAGTGAGCACTGAGGGTGATCAGTGCGTAATGGTAACTAATCAGAACTGCCCTAGGGTAGATTAGTCTGGGCCTGGGTTGCCGTGAGACTAACTGGAATGAGTGAGATACTGTAGAAAACCTAAGCATGTATATTGCTATTTCCCCATCCTTAGGTACGAGATATAAATATATATGTACATATTCATTGTAAATACGTTCTAAGGAGGGAGGTGACTACGTTCTGACTGATTTGGAGGTGCTCTAAGGAGCTGATCCCATCTAGTTCGAGAATCCGGACGCTACATCTGGCGTCACGAACTGTTTACGAAGACTGTGTGCGCTGTATTGTTTTGATCTTGTTGGTTTGCGCTCGGCTCGTACGTGTTTTTCTTTGTTAATAATTGTGTATATAATTTTTGTGGGTCAAAATGTTTTCGCGAAAGTCGAAATCTACTTTCAAATTGCCTGTTGAAATTCCTGGCTGGGAATCAACGCCTTACGCGGCGTTGGCCCGTGAGTGGGCCGATTCTACTGGTTTGAGTGAAAATTGGACTTCTTGTTTGGAACAGGCGGAGCCTGCTGATGTGGTTTCTTGCTTGCAGAAGGCACCAGTAGTGAAGGGTGATGAGCTTCCTATTTTAGGACACAGAGGTTGGATTGTTTTGACTGCATACAGAATTCTTCATGAGAAATTTGTGAAATTACAGAAACGATTTGTGGATATGGAGGAAAAGTTTGTTGAAGTGCAGAATGCGCATACTCTTTTGCGATGTCAAAATAAATTGCTTGCCGACAAACTGGAGACTTATCAAACTATTGCCAAAAGAGCTGCTGTTCGTATTGCTAAATACAAATATAGACACTGTCGTGGGCGCGTTTGTAAACGGAAGGTGCGTCAGGTCGTGGCGAAAGCCGGACTGGATTGGAACCCCAACGAGTGGGATGGTAATATCTGGGATTCAAATGATTCTGGCTCCTCGGCTGAGGAGACTGACAGGCGGGAGTCTTCTCGCTCCGGACGTGATTGTAAATCTACTTCTTGTGATAAAAATGATGACTCTGGCGACCGTGGTCGCTCTTCCCATTCTGATGACGTATCTCGTCCTGATTGTTCTAAATCTATGGATCGGGCTTCTTCGGAAGCTCGTCCGGAGGTTTCTGCACACCCGATTTTTTGACGCAAGTTACAACAGGCTCCTGGTAATCCGAATGGTGTTCATTTGGATAGTATTGAAGATTTTACTCAACAGGAAGTTAGTGACATTTTGCAACAATTTCGACAACGGCCTGGTGAGGCCTTGCTTACGTGGATGGTGCGCCTTTATGAATTAGGCGCTGCAGGTATTATGTTGGATGCAGGCGATGCCTTGAGATTTTGTTCTTTGATTTCTGATTCTACTGTACAGGATCATTTTCGGAATTTTAATGGTGTTGGCCAAATTAGTCTACTTCAGCTGGCGACTGATGGCTGTAATCACAAATACCCTACTGAGTCTGATTGGCCTGTCAATGACAAGCCGTGGTATACTTTGCGCGTTGCGTCGCAGCGCTTGAAAGAGGAGGTGATGAAAACTGCAATTTTTCTCAGTACTGCTGACAGGTTGTTGGATGGCTTATTGACATCTTCTGTGCGGAATCGCATTATCCGTTCTTCTCCTGTTGCTTACAAGGAGGTTATGATGACTTTGTTGATTAATCAAACTGGCAATCCTTTGTCTATGGTGCTTGAATCTGTCTGTCAGCTTGGTGAGTTGGGTGACTGTTTAAACCTGACAGACAATCTCAACCGGAGGGTCGTACTGCTGGAGATTATAAATTCTCTAGACGTGATATGTTTCTTGCACTGTTGGCTGATGGTGTGAAAAAGGAGGACATTGACAGTGAACCTAATAATCGCTTATGGGACATGTTTCGTAAGCGTGGTTTGGATCGAAAGGAGGGTGCCCGTCGTGTGCGTAAGAATGATTGTGATCATGAATATTCTGATGACAGTGGTGACGACAGGCGTCGTGTGGATTCTGATGGCCGTGATGAACGGCGCTATGAGCGTGATGTGTCCCCTCGTCGTGAAAAAGTGAGGGGGAGAGAGGGGGGAAAAGAAAGGGGGAGAGATGATCGTGTCTACAACAGATATAGAGATGAAAGGGATCAGTCTCCTGAGTTGAGGAGAATGGAGGATCGACACAGGCTTTCCGATTGTAATTCACAGTACTATGCGGATGACAAGAATCCATTTCGCAATGGAGATGGATATGAACAGGATGTTTTGATACCCAAGAAACATGAGAGCATTTACCCTGATTTGTCCTGGTTGACGGAACGCAGTAAAAATGACTAGGAAATAGGTCAAGCTCCAGTACGCAGGTGGGCTCATAAAGACAATAGACCCTATGTAGATATTGAAATTTTTTGGAAACAACGTAATATCCAAAGGGCCCGAGCATTGGTAGATACAGGAGCGGAGGCCACTCTAATTCATGGTAAATCAAAGAAATTCAAAGGTCAATTTTTCACAATTACTGGTTTAGGTGGAAAGGAAACTCCTGCAGTGCAAACTACACTTGAAATGAGAATAGGTAGAATTCCCCGATAATTGGAATTGACATTTTAAAAGGAATGACTTTGCATTTGGATGGACGGTTGTTATCAATTTGGAACTAAACACTACATATCGTCCAGACCCGTACGGGTTGGTCGTTTACGAATGCCCCCCATAAAAATTCCCCAAGCTACAAAAATTGTTTCTCAGAAGCAATATCGTATTCCAGGTGGTCATGAAGAGATTAGTGCCACTATTCAGGATTTGGTTGATGCAGGAGTTATAACTCCGGTTACTTCTGCTTGGAATAATCCCATCTGGCCCGTGCGCAAGAGTGATAATTCTTGGCGCATGACTGTTGATTACCGCGAATTGAACAAACATACACCCCCTTTGACTGTTGCAGTACCAGACATTATTACCTTAATTGAAAGAATCCAAAAGCATCCAGGTACATGGTATGCGTCCATTGATATTGCTAATGCTTTCTTTTCAATCCCGATTGCCCCCGAGTGTCAGGAACAATTCAGTTTTACATGGAATGGGCGTCAAATGACGTTTAGAAGTCTTCCTCAAGGTTATGTATATAGTCCTACGATCTGTCACCGGCTGGTGGCGGAACATTTGTCCGAAGTAACTGTACACCCACAAATTCAGGTGTGTCATTATATTGACGACATTTGAATTCAAGGTGAAACGCAAGATCAAGTTCAGACCCAATTAGATCAAATCCTTGACTGCTTACGTGAAAAAGGTTGGGAAATTAATCCTGATAAGCTACAAGGTCCATCCCAAAATGTCAAGTTTTTAGGTATCAATTGGCATGAAGGTCACAGAGAGGTGATCCCGCAGGTTAAACAAAAAGTTTTAGATTTTGCAGTTCCGAGGAATCGGAAGGAAGGTCAGAGCTTCATTGGCTTGTTTGGCTTTTGGCGTCAACATATTCCCCATTTGAGTCAGATATTGGCTCCTTTATATCAAGTCACTCGCAAAAAGAATGCATTTGAATGGGGTGAACCACAACAGAATGCATTTAATTTGGCAAAAGAAGCGATTCAGTATGCTTTGGATCTGTGGCCTGTGGCGAGGGTGACGTGGATTTGAATGTGTCCGTGCAAGGTCTGTATGCAAATTGGAGTTTGTGGCAAAAGCAAGGCAGACAAAAAGTGCCATTAGGTTTTTGGACTAAAAAGTTACCTGAGGCTGGTGAGCGTTATACACCTTTTGAGAAACAGTTGCTTGCGTGTTATTGGGCTCTGGTGGACACCGAGCAATTGACTTTAGGTCATGATGTGATTTTCAGACCAGAAATTCCTATTATGCAGTGGGTTTTGAGTTCGCCGAAAACTCATCGAATTGGACATGCTCTAGAGGCAAGTGTGATTAAGTGGAAATGGTACATTCAGGACAGGGCACGTGTGGGTCCGAAAGGTGTGGTGGCATTACATGAGCAAGTGGCGCTGGCGCCATCGAATGAGACTGGAAGTTATTGCTCCGTACCTGTGGTACAGGAATCTCCTGTCAAGTGGGGTAAGCCATTTGATGATTTGTCCGCAGAGGACAGAAAACATGTGTGGTTTACGGATGGTTCAGCGAGGTTCATCGGAGAGAAGCGGCATTGGAAGGCAGTGTCCTATAACCCAATTACACAGAGATTGTTGAGTACAACCGGTGAAGGAAAGAGTAGTCAATTCGCAGAATTATATGCAGTTTACCAAGTTTTGAAACAGGAATTACCTGGCACATGTCATATTTTTACTGATTCCTGGTCCACAGCTAATGGACTGGCGTTGTGGTTACCAACTTAGCATTCTCATAATTGGGAATTGCATTCGAAAGAACTGTGGGGAAAAGAGTTATGGCAAGAAATTTGGGAAATGCTCCCACAGAGTACTGTGACAATCTTTCATATGGATGCTCATACCCCAATAGATTCCCTTGACAAATTCTTTCATAACATTGCAGATGAGAAATCTAAAATTGCTGAGGCAGTGGTGGATATGCAAGGTTCTGATTTGGCAGGATTGGCGAAATGGGCCCACCAGAAAGCAGGACATTTTGGAGTGAGAGCCACTAGCAGGTGGGCCGCCGATTGAGGAATTTATATTCCTTTAAATTACATTAAAGATACTATTCTGCATTGTCCCATCTGTCAACATTCCAGACAACGAAAAGTACCACAAATTGTTAAAGGTCATTTACATCGAGGAAAATTGCCCGCTCAAATTTGGCAGATTGATTATATTGGCCCGCTCCCTATGAGCAAAAATTGTCAATATGTTTGTACAATTGTCGACACCTACAGTAGCCTTTTGGTGGCCTGTCCCTGCAAACAAGCTACCCAAGTGAATACCATTAAAGCATTGGAATTAATTATATTGTATTATGGCACTCCATTTCAAATTCAATCTGACAATGCATCCCACTTTCGTGGAAGATTGGTACAGGAATTTTGTGCGGAAAACAATATAGAATGGGTGTTTCATATTCCATATTATCCCCAGGCATCAGGCCTTATTGAAAGAATGAATGGTTTACTTAAAGAACAATTGCGAAAATTAATTGATAATAAGTATAAAAATTGGAGAGAACATTTGTTTCAAGCATTGTTAATTCTGAACAATCGTCCCTTTTTAAATGCTGAATCTCCTTTAATGCGTTTGTTTCCCCCAAATGTTGATGCGAAACCCAACACCATTGGCAATACTGTAATGTACTGGGAAATTTCCCCCGGAGCCCTGGCTCCTTGCAGAGCAACCCCAGGTTCCGCAGGCTTGGACCTGCATGCCATGAATGACACTGTACTTAAGAGTAAGGATCGAATCATTGTTGAGAAAGGCGTTGGTGTCTGTATACCGGCTGGAAGTTTTGGACTGATTGCCCCTAGATCGGGCCTTGCCTTAAAAGGTGTTCAAGTACTCGGAGGAGTGATTGACAGTGATTATCAGGGAGAGATTAAGGTCCTCCTGCTGAACAGCAGTGAGGTTGATTTATCAATTCACAAGACTGACCGCGTTGCCCAATTGTTAATTATGCCTGTTTTCAGTGGTGAGATTCAGAAAGGCACTGCCCCAACATTATTAACTGTGCGAGGCCAGAAAGGCTTCGGCTCTACAGACAATCCTGGAGCGAGAATATGGGTGCAATCGCCTAAAAATCCCCCTGAACAAGCTGAAGTCATTGCAACCGGTCATGATAACACCATTTTGGTGATGAGACCAGGGAAAGATAGCTGGGAAGCTGTCCCGGCTAATAAATGTTGTTAAAGCATGGACACAACTGTTCTGATTTTGAAGGCCTTTGTTGCTTCAACCTCTCTGACCATATTAAACCTATTCAGGCTCATATCGACAAACTTCATGATTTGACTGCAGAGGTTAGAAAACATATTGATCAAGGTTGGTTTGACTGGCTCTTCAATTGGTTACCTGACTTACATTCCCTACGACAAATATTAGGGGATATTATGATTTCTATTAGTATTTTAGTAGCTATTTGCTGCTTTATTCAGTGCATCCCTTCTCTACTTCAATACTGTAGATTTGGCAGGAGGAATAGATCAGTTAGTTTTGTTTCCTATTATTCTTCAACAGATGTTAGCTCCATATAGCGAATGATTAATAGACTGGAGTCAAGGGTGAAGTGTTCTGACCGACTTTTTCGGCCCTCCTTTGAGGGAGGATGATTGGAGGTGACTCCAGTCTGTTATCATTCTAGTGCAGGGATTAGAACTACAAACAGGGCCTATTCATGAGGCACAGTAATGCACTTTAGTACCCTTTTCCTTAGGTCAGGGCTTATAAACTTAAGTTAGGGGATAGATTCATTAGTATTAGTGATAATCCGTCCTTGGAGTTATGCTTATTTCGGGCCTTGTAGGCCTCAAACGGGAGAGACTCCATCTTGCTTTCTACCCCGGCAGCTTGAGATGCTTCTAGGTCAAGTGTAATGTTTTAGTTTCGAAGTGTTGTTCGCTTGGAGAGAACCGGCTCAGGCTGGCCCTTATCGAAAGACTGTACTTTTCTCCACTCAGAAGACCCAAAATCAGGCCGGCCGGCTGGGAATGTGTCCTTGGTACGGGGAGGTACAAGAATTTGGTGGGCGGCAGGTTACTGGCCGTAACTTTCCATGAAAGGACAGGCTTCCATATTAGCGAGAACGTTAGGTTGTGAGTGAGTCAGTCTGTAGGCGGCAGCTAGCCGTTACCATCAATGCAATTAATTATTTCCAGGCAGACATTCGCCATCTTGAAGTCCAAGAAAGATCTTAAAGCTGATACTCTCTGAGAAAGATTGAAGAGGAAAGAGGAGTAGTGCAGAACGACCAGAGACAGAGAGAGAGAGACAGCAGCTAATAAAAGAGGAAGGTTCCAGTGACTTGGAGGAAAGCAGAGGAGACAGAACATAGCGGTGCAGACGTGTACTCGTGACTGCTGAGGTGTGATTCTAAGACGAGCCAAGGCACAGACGAGAAGGGAACCTAGATGACTGCTGAACCCCGACTTCGTGTTCATAAGGTGACGTCAGCCCATATTTCATAGTGTGCAAATTCTAACCTTTTACTTTTCTTTGCAGGATATATGTTATAGTATAGTATTGTGTTTTCATAATCATTGTAATAAAATACCCCAGTTCTTAGTGAACCAAAATGTGCCTTGTATTCTTGGTCAATCAGGGTAACCTGGTCTTCTAGTCAGACATCGTTTTCATGAACGGATGTAAATCCCGGTCAGGTAAGAGGTGACTGAACAACGAGGGAGAGAGGGACCATTTGATGTCGAGAACAGAGGGTACATAATTCAATTTGGCAAGTTGTGCTAATTCCTGTTATTGTAGTATCATCCCGAATAGCCAATAAGAGATTCCTTCCAAAAGGTATTTATAGGAGAGTGATCGTCGTTGGTAAGCGGCGTTAATGAGAACACCAGGGGGGACACTGGTGTGTAGATCCGCTGGATTGCGGATCGGGCTGTGAGTGAGAGAACACTGGGGGGATATCAGTGTGTAGGTCTGCCAGATTGTGGACCGGATTGTGAGGAAGAGAGCACTAGGGCTGCAGCCTAGTGTATAGGCACGCCGGATTGCGTGTCAAATGAGCACTGAGGGTGATCAGTGCGTAATGGTAACTAATCAGAACTGCCCTAGGGTAGATTAGTCTGGGCCTGGGTTGCCGTTAGACTAACTGGTATGAGTGAGATACTGTAGAAAACCTATGCATGTATATTGCTATTTCCCCATCCTTAGGTACGAGATATAAATATATATGTACATATCCATTGTAAATACGTTCTAAGGAGGGAGGTGATTACGTTCCGACTGGGTTGGAGGTGCTCTAAGGAGCTGATCCCATCTGGTTCGAGAATCCGGTCGTTACATCTATGTAGGGTAGTCCACAGGGACACCAGATGCAGTATACCACGTTGCGTGTGTTGCAATTTGAGAAAAACTCTTGGGTATGTGTGTAGTTACCATGTTTAAACTAGTTGGTATTCTCAGTGTAGGGGCAAGCAACACAAGTGCCATATTTTGAATGGACGTTCACATCTGGTAAGCCCCAGGTGGATTCAAGAGTGCTATTCTTTATTTCAGTTGTTTCAGTGGATGATCTGATCAAGTGGTCCTTTATGTTTTTGCCTCGCTTGTAGCCGAACATTGGTACCTCCATTTCAGGGTCAATGCTTCTGATTATGTTCCAATTCTTGGTAGTTAAGTTGCGAACTTTGGTGGTATGTACCCCGAAGGGGGTGACACAGACTATTTTATTGAGTGGTGCTTTTCCTCTGATAGTGAAGAGTTCTTCTCTAGGGCAATACCAGGCCCGTTTCATGGATTTTCTGACAATTCTGTTAGGATAGCCTCTGGCTACTAATTTGGCTTTGAGTGTCTCTGCCTCACGCATGCACTCCTCTTTAGGGGTACAGTTCCTTCAAACTCGTAAGAACTGCCCAAATGGTAACCCATCTCTAAGTGCCCGTGGTTGATGGCTTTTATAGGCTAGTAGAGTATTTCTTTCGGTCGGTTTCCTGTGGAGTGAGGTATATAGCTTCCCCTCTGCATGTTGGATGCCTACGCTAGGATTGACTTATATGCATTAAAAAGTAAGGATTAGGCCTAGCAAGAGTTTTATTTCACCGGGTCAAAACAACTGTTTAAATCTGGGCACCCAGGCTGCATTGGAAGACCTGACGCATGTTTGAAAGGGGGCTCAAGTGGGGGGCAAAATCAATGCTTTAGGCTTATGAGTAGAATTTAATTTGCAGGCCCTCTGTAGATATAGTAACACTTTTCTAGGTACTTATAAGTTAACTGGATATGCTTTTGGGATAAGCTAATGATACCATGTTTTAGGGAGTGAGCACAGGCACTTTAGCAGTTGTTAGTAATCGCAAAGTGTACAGAGTCCTACGGTCAGCAAAAACAAGATCAGCAAAAAATGGAGGGGGAAGGCAAAAAGGTTGTGGGAAAGATCACCCATAGGCTGAGAGGTGTAACATATGTCCCCTCCCAGCTGAGAGTGGGGAGAAATACCCAACATCTTGGAGGTTCTCATCACTAAGACTGAAGAATGTGAATAGACTATCAGCATTAGCATTGTCTTACCCAGAACAGCATTCCATCGTAAAGTCCATTACCTGTAGGGAGATGGACCACCTCAACAGTTTGGGATTTTTGCCCCTCATTTCTATGAGCCATCTGAGGAGACTGTGGTGTTATTGAAACCAGTAATAAGTCTCAAACAGGTATGGTCACCAATTCCTCAGTGCCCAGAACACAGCAAAAATCTCCCTTTCAATCACACTCTACCTCTGTTCCCAGGGAAGTAAAACTCTTGCTAATGAAGGCTACCTGTTGGTCATGGTCCTTCTCATTTAACTGTGCTACGATATCTCCTCTGCCATGCTTTGTAGCATCTATCTGAACTATAAACTCCTTAGAGAAGTAAGGAACCTTGGGTACAGGTGCTGTTGTATAGGCCTGGGCAGAGGTTACAGAGTTTCACTCCTTGGAATTCCGTGGAGTTGCTAAAAAACTCTGCTGAAATCCGCAGAGTTCCGTGCACAGGTGGAGCATTGCTCACCCACCCCTTGAGCTCAATGAGGAGTCTCTTAAGAAGTTGGAAGGACCCTAAAGGGTTACCCAGCACCAACTGGGCTGCAAGAACTTGCATTATGCATCTGGCACTGCCAGACAAGGCAATGGTAACAACAAGTCACAAAAGTAAGTACTCACTCCAAGTCTACCACACCTCTGCACAGTGCACCTTAATATAGTGTTAGCGGAACCACTGCAGTGGTATTTTCCATAGTGACTCCAAGTTGAGGTGGAGTATTGGAAGTTATTGGGGAGGTGAACAAGCTGCATGGCCTGGGCAGGTGGTTCTTGTTTCCCCACCTCAGGGGTCTTGCTGGATTCCAGCATGGTGGGGGACCTGCTGGGATGGTACTCTCCTGGCTGAGTGGCTGTGAAGAACTTACTGTAGCTACCATGGCCCTTGACGGGGCATTAGCTACTGCCTGTGAAACCGTGCCATCATCTTCACACTCATTCTCCTTCTCTTTATGTTCGATCACTCTTTTTCCTTCTCAGGGCACTCTTCTTCTCTTCTTCTTTCTCTGAGTTGGGATACCCTTTCTCGTTCCCGGGAGAGTCAGGACAGGGGCACTCTGCTTCACTGTACATTTATTGTCCGTGTGTGGCAGATATTTGTCTATGCACAGCCAACGGAGAGCAGCAAATGTGCATAGAAGCAATGGGAGGGATGAGGCTGAAGGTGCTCGGTTGATGTGCGATAAAGACTAGATGGCTCTTGGTGTCAGAGTCCATCAGCGAAACTGTTTGGAGTACAGTGCAGTCTAGCCTGCCACACATAGCATTCATTGGGTGACATCAGCTTTGTGCAATGATCAAGCACTGGTAAACTTCGCTCTGCCAGTGGTTGGCAGAGATTTTTCTTCCAAACTCCATGCTCCAAGTGGAGTTCAGAGTGGCAAAAACTCTGAAACTCCGCGGGCAGAGCGGTGCTTACAGCCCACCCCTAGTGCTGAACAATGGCCCCCTTGATGGTGTCAAGGATTTTCTGTTGAGGGTGCACCAATAGTGCTATGCCTTTTTAACAAACCTCCTTAGGTATCCTTTGAGGCCCAGGAAGGCTCTCAACTCAGCCTGTGTTTTGGGGTTGCCTGGCCAGGATTATCTCAATCTTGGCCTGGATGGGCAATACTGTGCCAACACCCACCATATGGCACAGATATACTATGGAACTCTGCCCTATATGGCACTTACTGGCCTTGATAGGCAGAATTGCCAGCTACAGGGCTTGAAGCATCTATTCTGAAGATATTTACATTGAGTTAATGTCCACAAAAAATCCTTGACTGAAAAGAAAACATATCTGTTGCTGTGAGGCATATTTGAAAAACGTTTTTAAACTCAACTTGAAATCTCCTTTTAACTTATACAGTGTATCCATGTTATCTTTTCAATGTGCATTCAAGACAGAGAAATGTGTGTATTTAGTATGGGCCAACACCTGTTGCTGAAGTCTTTTTCGTGCTTATTTAAACAATATATCTTTTAAGGAGTTGCCTGCTTAGGGGGCTTGGCTAGCTAGCCAAGATGGTGGCCGTACTCTGCAGTGGCTCTGCATCATGGCCCTGTTATCCACCTAAATACCTCGACCATCACACCTCCTGGTTGAGCTCTCTGCCCAGCTCAAGTCAGCGGGCAGCAGTGAGCCACTCGGATGAACAACGGGGAGCGACCCTGGACCCTGCTGGCACCTTCCTCAGTGGCTTTACATACTGTGGGCCACAGTCATCTCAAAAGAACAGTGTGCCAACTAAACAGATGAGGTCCTACCCCAGGGAGCACGCGGGGTGAGCTGTGGCTGCGGATGAATGGCAAGATTACCTCTCTGCTCTGAGACCTGCTGGTGGCGGGAGCGGCGGTGGACCGGACCAGTGCCCTGGATAAACAGTGAGAGGGAATGGGCATGCACAACAGCAGGCAACACTGCTTAGACCGATGAGAAACCTCAGTGCTGCGGTCGCGAGACAGCACGCTTTACCTCAACGTGGCCTGGAACCTGGTCTGTGCGCCCTCTCCCATGTTAGGCGGCCGGCCGGGCCCGGGATCTGAGCCAAGCCCACGCCCACCAATGAGCGACCCTGAAGCAGCTTGGGGTCTGGACAGCGAGTCCATTGCCACAGGGTGCACCCAGCAGGCCAGGAGGCTGTGTTGAGCCTAGACCCACCTTCAGGAGACCTCCAGCAGAGGCTTGCAGTGAGATGAGCAGTCAAGATGGAGTCAAGCCCAAAATCCACACAGTTAACCAGAGGCAGACAGCGCAAGCACTGAAAGGCCACTCATCATAAGATAAATACCTGCAACGACAGGGGTTTAGATGATGAGAAACCCTACCTGCGTCCACAAGACATAGCGCAGTGCCCGTGAGCCTGGGCCTGCTCCCAGAGCTTACGCCTAGGTGAGAAAGGACAGATGCATGAAGTATCTAGTGCGCTAACAGATCGCTGTCACATCCAGCATACATAGCACTTGTACAATTGAGCCACCTGATACTAGTTTGTACGGGGAGGACTGACTCAGGACCCAGGGAGCCGATAAGGGCAGCGGGCACAGTTCACTTCTAGCGGTGGCGGCCCAGGTGGCGAGATATCCCAGGCCACTGCTATGCAGAGTGACTCAGTAAACAGGCTGGACCCGAAACCGGTGACATGCGCTCCCCATAGTAATCACTCGGGTTTAGGCCCATTCGGGCATGGGACACCCAGAGGCACACAAGGTAGAAGCAAATCACCCCTGCCCCTTCATCCATTTCACCTGCAGGAAGTTCTTGTAGTATGGGACACAGTAGATGGGCCAGCGAATGCGGGGAGCCCCATACACTAACTGGTGACCATTAAATCGACAAACAGAAGTGGAGGAGCCTGTGGGTATGGGTGAAAGTACCTGCCTGGCCCGGAATCCCTGGCCCGTGGCCCTGAGGAAAGGACGAGGAAAGCAGATGACTGGAGTTCATCCTTACGAGGCCGCCCGACGGCATGTAGCAAGACTCACCAGATGGCAGCCCTGAACCCTGTCCGCCTGCAGTGTCGATGTGACAGCACTTCGCAAGCGCACTACTGGGAACAATTGCCCATGCAGAATTAAGTGACTACCAGCATGTGGGCCATGAACACTCAAACCAAACTAACAACCTACTGTTGAGTAAAAGAAAAGAAAAGGCATAGCACAGTTTATAACCCAAGGAGATCCCATTCATCATATAAATAAAGCCTGGTCATAAAAGTGCTAAACACGGCCCGGCATGGAAGTTCCACATCCAACAGCAACCTCAAAGCCACCAGGGCAAAATCATGAGTTATTGGAACCCCCTGTGGCCCTCATGATGGAATCCGAGATAGATTCAGTGCTTAAGGCAGTGACACAAATCGGAGTCTTAATATTACAGATTTCACATTCAAGGTCCTGAAGAATTGCCATGGTATTAAGCAACCAAAAGGCAAGAAACATGTTGACCACAAAGAGATGAGCATAGCTTCAACTGAACCCTCACATCAGGGGAGCTGCCACTCTTCACATCTTTTAATGAGGTGGATAACCAATCTGAATAAAAATATTATTTGGAATATCTAACCTTTTGTAAAGCGCACCCACTGCACTTCACTGTATCTACGCTTTCACGGGCTACACACCCCCACTTCATCAAACGGCAAAGGAACAAAAGATGCTCAATAAAGAGCCCCTTCGCGGGTGCCCATTAGGTATTGCAGCGCTGACCCAACGAGGAGCAGGTTCAGATGATGAAGCATGACACCTAGCTTGCTGGGTGTGTGAGGACCCTAGTTCCACAATAGCGGGATCCCCTGCCATTCCCACCCCTTCCTAGTACCCCTCTACCATCACCATCTTCCGTTGGTGGATGGCACACATCTACTACTTAGTTTCCACCACTAGAGGAACAGCATCCACTTTTGATATTAATGATCTGATAGGGCACGTTTGCTGGACCTCCTTAAACAGCCCTACAGTTTCCCCCCCCTTGAGATAGACAAATCGGAGTCTCCTTGACAAAAGCCTGCACATCTCTAGAGGAAAGCATAGATAAAATTACAGCTGACATCACATTACTGCATGCGGATCATTGTGAATTAGTGGAGAGGGTCAATGATATGGAGACAGAGATGGAGGAGATCCTTTCCATCACCAACACCAGATCCACTGAAGTGCAGGAATTCACAACACGGATCAGCCATCTAGAACAAAGAATGGATGATGCTGAGGGCAGCTCCAGGTGCAACAATTTTGGGGTGGTGGGCCTATCCGAGGAAACAGAAGGACAAGATGTGGTGACATACACGGAGCAGCAGTTGAAGTCCCTGTTGCCTGCAGACACACTCTCTACCTTCTTTGCAGTAGAAAGAGCCCACAGGGTGCCCTCGGGCTGCCCACCAGACCCCGTCCTTTCTTGTTTTGTCTTCTCAGCAACAAAGACCACATTGGAGCGCTTTGCGAAGTGCGTAAGATGGGGGAAGTTAGAGTAGATAATTCATCAGACCTCTTCTTTCCAGACTACACCTTGAAAATTCAGAAGCAGAGAAGAACATTCCTGGCAGTCAAGAAACAGATGCGAGAATTGGACATACAATAATCACTCCTTTTCCTGGCCTGCCTACGTGTAGCCATAGATGGATCCAGTCACTTTTTCACCACAGCAGAGGAGGCGTTGGATTGGCTTGAAACCAAAGGGCATCACACCTCACTGAGCAGGAGACCCAACATTTACAGAAAGACTCTGGTCATTAGAGGAAGTCAGAGAAGAAGTTGCAGGCAGTCTAGGAGATCCCTTCTGCAAATCCAGGCATCCGAGACCTGGAGGAAGTGGCACAAAAGAGAGGAGAAGCCCTGCAAAAGGCAGCAACAATGAAGGCCCTCAGACACACAGGGATACAGATGCCTCCTCAGAAAAGTCCCTCAGCGAAGACAGCTCAACTGCTGTGTGGCCCCTCGGCAATGACTTGCAGAAACCCCCTGCAGTGACGCCCCAAACAGCAGATGATTTGATGTGACACGAAAAGAGTACCTCAATCCCTCATATAAATAACTGTTTATGTATAGGTACTGCACACCATCTACGCATAATCTACCTTGATACACTACAGCATACACTTTTACACCCCAGCCATAGGCACAAGCTTTGAAAGTGCCCAGCGTAGGCACATCACTCTACATGATAGAGTGTGCACAGTGTGTCCACTTAAGTTTTGTTTCAGGGCCCACATACATGCTAAACCCCCTGTAGGTTAGGCCCAGCCCCTCCCCTGGCAGAAACACAGCACAAACAGCTGAAAGCTGCCACATGCCAGGGTTAGTAGTTTAGGCAGACACACGTTTTCCCTCTGCTCAATCCCAGTTGAACAGCACATTGTTTATCCCCCTACTTGTCGCATTGCACACTGCAGTCATGCACCCAGGTAGAAAGGGGAAATACTCGCCACAGGGTACTCTTCCTATGCCGGTGGAGCCCCAATTTGGGTTCTCACAGGAACTCCATACACACCTGAGGAGATAGAAATAGACAAGCACAGCCGCTTCATGTTGACAAAAGGTCACCTGAATGGTTAGCAGATAGTGCTAGAATCCATATATGCCCTGAATTCTGAAGAGGATGTGTTCTGGCATGCTCTACTGGGTATACTATGCTGATGGTGCTACATCCCCTTGCTACTAGGGTTTGATTTCAATGCTGTACTGGACAGACAGCTAGACAAGGTCTTCCCATGTCCTTAGGGGATTGGATGCGATATTGAGGTCGGGTAAACATATAGATGACACTGAACCCACAGACACACATTTATTCCTAGTACTCTCACCCAAACCGACTATAAGTAAGCATAGATCGTTTTGTGGGAAATGCGGCACTCCTCATGGATTGCTTTGATCCAGACTATCTAGGCTGTACACACTCAGACCACAATCCACACACATTACAACTACAAGGGTACTGAGTAGAAAAAAGGACCTAAATGTGGGGATTACAATCCGCAGCATTGGAAGAACCCCCCCCCCCCCCAGTTCAGGGACTTGCGAGGCACAACTATAAACACCTGTTTTAAAATAAACACAGATTTGGTCCCTGACGCAGGCATAGTATGGGATGCATGTAAAGCAGTGATCAGAAGTCAGTGCTTGGGACTGAACTAGAGCATACACCACCAGACACAGAAGCCAAATGTATGGAAGATGCACTCATTAGCTTAGAAACCGCTTTGGCGTGCAACATTGGCACCTAACAGGCCTTGGATAAAATGAGACAAGAGCATACTGAAGTCATAGAGTGACTGTGTTGCCTAAACTACGGCGCACACTCAGAGCGCACTTATGCAGCAGCGGACAGGACGAGCAGACTGCTAGTGAGGCTGATCAGGTAGGAGCAAGTACAACAGCCGGTCCGCTAATTAAGATCTAAAACAGGGCAGTTACAGACCTGTCAGCAAAACATTCATCAAGAATTCACCACCCACTACACTAAGGTGTATAAATCAGTTATCAATGTAGACTCTACAATACTAGAGTCCTACCTTTCCCAAGTCTCTCTACCATTAGTGTCTGCAGAGCAGAGGCCTGAGCCAATTACACTTCTTGAAATTCAGGCTGCAATTAAAAGACTGTTAAAAGGTAAAGTGCCTGGCCCTGACAGGTTACCAGCAGAATATTACAAACCATATCAAACAGCTTTAGCCCCACAACTACTCACAGTATTCCGCAGATCGCAAAAGACATCTGTTTTACCAGTGACACTCTGCAAATCCTTGCTAGTATCATTGCCTAAGCCAGATAGGAATACACACATTGCTAAGCTTGTATCATTCACTAACATTATTAAACACAAACTACAAGATATTAGTCGAAAAATTAGAAAATAGACTAGCCCTTTGGTACTGCACTTAGTGCATGCAGATCAAAATTGTTTTGTGCACGCTCGTAATACATTCCTGAACTTGCAACACTTCTTCAGATTGGCTCACTACCCTGGAGAGTGCTGGCCACACTCAAGTTGGCTCATGCTTAACTTAGAGAAACAGTTTGACACACTAGAATGGAGCTCCTAGTCACCACTCTCAGCAAATACGGACTAGGCACCAACTTCTTAGGTCTAGTTACTTTATTATACTCACAACCTACTGCTAAAATCCAAATGGCCCTTGCATATCAAATTAGATCCCAATTGAAGTGGCACCTGACAGGGTTGCCCACTCTCCCCACTGCTGTTTTCAATGGCCATTGGACCACTAGCGGTGTCTTTGCATATAGTTGGGAAGTCTGGGGCATCTATATGGGGGCAGAATGCACTCAGTTTCCCTATACGCAGATGACTTGTTAATATACCTCCGAAATAGAAGGAGCGTTATCAGAGTTGGCCTCTGTGTCAGGGCTCCGAGTAAACCGGGGGAAATCATGCTTGTACCCATTCACAGAGGCAACTCCTTACCCAGCTTTAGTGATTAGCAACACATTGGTATGCTGGCAACAGTCAGCATTCCGATACTTAGGTATCCAGATTTATTGAGAACCAGGGGACCTCCTAAACGGAAACCTCTTATGTGCTATAACAGCAGATAAGTCACAAATGACATTCTGGTGCACCCTCCTGTTGACCACATTGGGTCACATTGCACTTCTAAAAATGGTGGTGCTTCCAAGGCTCCTTTATGATTTTGCATATTTACCCCTATGCAATAAACCCACGTCCTTCTGCATGTTTGAACATGATATGCAACAGTTCATATGGCACGGCATGAGAAGTAGAGTAGCACTGGCAAAAAACTGTATCTGCCAACTGACCCCAGAGGGCTGGCTGTGCCCCACATGGAGCACTGCTACCTGGCGACCCAGCTACAGTGGGTGGCTCACTGGATCAGCAGCCTATACTTAATAGATACTGCCACACATTAACCAGGTTCCACCCATAAAGAGGTCATAGCGTTATTTCACCCTGGCAGTAAAGGAGCAGCGCCTACACAACTAATGACGAAATTTGCTTACAACTGCTTTCATCGCAGTCTAAGGCTCATGAAAACTGTGGTTCCATAAGCACTGTCTCTGCTCATACTCAGCACACCTAGGCAGAACCGAGCAACCACTAACAAAGATCTCAACTCATGGGACGAAGCAGGAATCCAAACCTGGGGGACCTATACCAGGACAAGCAGCTTATACCGTTTGAAATGCTAGTCGATGAATGCAATTTACCACAAGGCCAGTTTTTATTGCACACTGCACTGATACAGGCACTGCGGACATTGTGAGAAGATGTGACACAGGAGCCCACATCTCACCTCAAAATACGGTATCTCCATGTAATGGGCACAGGGCAACACCTCACTAGATGGTTTGCAAATTCACTGCGAGTACACGCGTCACATCCACTGACATCACGTAGGCATCACTGGGACACAGGTATTCAGCGACAAATCACCAATCATGAATGGGCAGCCATCTTAGAGGAGCCCACACTTATTCCTTGGAACACGAGGTTCCGTCTCAAACAGTACTTCATACTGCAAAAGGGCTTACATGACACCAGCTAAGGTCAATCAATATTTTGGACATAATGATGCTCATTGCCCCAGATGTAGGCTAATGGGTAATGAATTCCTACATATGCTGTGGGCCTGCCCTACACTCACCACCGGTTAGAAAACAGTCACAATGCACCTGGCATGTTCCACAGGGTGCACAGTAGAGTGTACTTGGGAGGTGTGCCTCCTGGGCCTTTATCACAGGTCCCAAAAAACATAAACTGACATCCCGATTTATAGACCTGGGGCTCATTGTAGCCAACTACCTCATCAACTGGTGCTGGAAGTCCCCAGAAACCCCACCATTGAAAGCCTGGTACCAATCCCTAATGTGCTGGGCCTAGGCAGAGAGCTTAGTCCTGCACCGTGAAGACACAATAGGGCTGCGGGCACTGCCGCTGGCAGCAGCGTGGGATGCAAAACTACTGGATTTCTGCAAATCCTTGCAGGGAAATGTGGAACCTCACGAAGCCTCTCAAGAGGCAAATGAGGCACAAGCGCAAATAATCAATTCTGAGTAAGGCAGACGCTAACGTGACTTAGATCTAGGGTCTCTACAGCACCCTAAATGTTGGGCTTCTCACATACACACCTGGGTCAATTCATAATCATCTGTAGAGCAAGGACAGATATTACACAACCCTCACACATAGAAAAGCTGGAGGATGTTGCCTAACGGCTAGGGTGGTCGAACTAAAATCTAGGGAACTGGGTTCGAGTCTCGGCAATGACGCTCAACATCCTGTGATTGTGGGCAAAACACTTAATCGCACCGTGCCTAAAAAAAAATAATGTGTCCTCATGTAATGCAACTGGTGCTCATGTAAAGCGCTCTGATACCTGATTTCGGGTCAAGTTTGCACCATATAAAACGTTGGGGAAAAAAAGGTAACACGTACAACTGGAGGGTGGCGGCACACTGCATCGGGTGACTGTTAATTACCCACCCTGTTGATTATGCATACCTTATACACAGTTTTAACTTTCTTTTGCTTAGTACCCCACCACGATAGGTATGCTGTAAGGAATACATAAGCTGAAAATCAAGCATGTAATATGTGTACAGTAACATTCAATTGACGCTTCTCTTCTGAAATGTATACATGCAAATGGTCATTGATGAAATCTGGATTGTTAACCGAAAACTTAATAAACAAATGTAAACAAAAAAAGGAGTTGCCCGCTTAAAGAAAATGGCACTGCCTGATATGCTGCAAGATCCGTACTCAAGCCGAATGGAAATATATTAATGAATATGCTCTAAAAAGAAGTACCATACTTCCCATGTGGGAAATCTGGTAAACCCTAGTTGTCTGGATGAAAATGGCCAACTTTCGCTTCTAGATATGCCTAGGTATCTTCAATTCCACCAGCTCAGAAAGTATCACTCAATTTTCTGACGGACACACTCTTTGCATTTGAGTGAATTGTTTTTATAATTGATCATTGCTCCTGAATGTTGTAAAGTGTGCTTTAAAGTTATAAAGTGGCCATAATATTTTTAAAAAGCTTGGGGGATAAATCATCCAACTTCACTTCTGAGAAGGGTATGTCTTGGTCGCTGTGCTACCTTGCTTGGTGCAATATGGCGATTCTATTACAACATTTTGGGTGATTGGTTTTAGTTCCCATTTTAGCTTTGTCTGTGCATGGAGTAACTGACATGTACCAAACATGGGGGCATATTATCAAGGGATTTATCTCCGCTTTTTTGGCTTTAAAAGCCATGAAAGCGGAGATAAAATGATCTCCCTATCAGCAACAGGGTGCTAACACGCAAATTTGCATGTTAGCACCCTTTTTCTCTACACTTCCCCTTGCATCTCTAAAGAGATGCAAAGGGGGCGTTCCAGAGAAAAATAATAGGAGAAATGTTGTTAAGCGACATTTCTCCTTTTATCAAGGATTTCGCTAACCCTGTTAGTGATAAAAAAAAGCAGCGCTAACCGCGGTTAGCACTGCTTTTTTTACACCTGGTATTTTCCTGACTTAGCCATGATTTCCTATGGAAGGTGGATATCATGGCTAAGTTTGTGAGCCCCTATCATCAAGCTAACGCCCAACTTCGAGAGATTATCGTTGGTTTTCCAGCGATAATCTCTCAATTGGCAGTTAGCGCGAGGATTTTTAACACTACTGAGATAAACCTTGCTAATAGCAAGTTATCTCTGCGATAATTTCCGGCGATGCTTAGCATTAAAAAATTAGTTGCTAAGCATCGTTAGCGGTAAATATCGCTAAACGTTGGTAATATGCCCCCTGATTTATTAGGCTAATACTTCTTGTACACACGCTTTGATCTCAATCCACATTTAATCGGAAGCATGAGGTTAACAAACACAGCATTGGAGGATTCATATTTTCGGCATTCCTCTGCAGACGTTTGATCTCTTTCTTTGTTTGCAGGAGTATCCATTGCTAACCACAAGAGGTGGAAACAGCTCCGTCAATTTTCCATTATGACACTGAAAGATTTTGGAATGGGAAAAGGTCTTATAGAGGACAAGATCAAGGAAGAAGCCCAGTGTATGGTCCAGGTGTTCAGAAACACAAAAGGTAGGCAGCAATTATTTGGTTGAAATAGTAGATTTTTATTTCAAGTTATCTCGTTGATAAGGAAGCTGAGTCGTGTAATATTTTGGTCGAGGAATATCACAAGATTTTAAACATCCAGGTGGAAGATATAAATCTGTTTTTGCACTGTGGTGACAGGGGCCTTATTAAAGGATAATATATCTGGGAAGGCCACAAAAAATGGTTAAATCCTTTTCGATCAATTTTGCAGTTCCCCTCCCATATTTAAAGAAGTGGAAGAACAACATGTTTTGCACCTGTAGAGGCTCATCTGACGCTACCAATGGAATCCCTTGACCTGGCAACCTGACTGCCAGTGGGCGTCTAGATCACAGTGACAGTCTCTATGCTATGCATTTTCATGCTTTATGACCTCCACATGAAGCGTAATCGTCTCAGGCAGGTAAAACAACAGTGGCAATGGTGTGTTAGGTTAGGTTCCAGCTCTGTGAGAACCCAGTACTCCACATGTATACACTCCGTTTCAGGCCCAAATGCAAAGATCAGACATATTTAGCACAATACTTCACTTAATACGACCACATCACTTGCAAGTGCTATGTCAGTGCCAGCTTTACATCCTGATGGGTATACTCCTATGCTGCAATGGACAGTAATCTGATCTGACCCCACCATCCTATAAAATTATTTTCTAGAGGGTAAAGAAGAGGTGGATGTTAACACCTTTCCAGAGTGAGGGAAAATAGTGCACCATTTAATTCCTGCTACCAGAGTGGGAATGCCGTTGATGTGTAACCATATGAGAAAGCAAGACAAATATTGAAGCTATCTAACCACAAGAGAATCACGAGCAGCAGCATGCTGCCACCAGCACAAACCATCTCCAATTATGTATGTATACCCGTGGACCACATTCCCCGGGGTGCAAAGATAGCATTGTACTGGGAACCCCATTCGCCAGGGCACTGACTTATTCCTTCTCTGGTGAGTGTAGACAAGGAATGTAAAACTAATATGAATCTAATTCCCTGTCCACACTCTCCCAGCAGGGAACACAGTTTAGATCCTGCCCAGGGGAAGCAGACAAAAAGATGCTCCCTTCTGAGCAGTAGCAAAGCACTGGCAATGAGTGCTGGCCGGGGACCAGGGGACTGCAGCGGCCTTTGCTTCCCCACACAGTCCCCAATGTATTAGAAAAGAGTGGGTGCCCCAGGTTGGTACTGGGACATTCACGATAACATTTAAATAATGACCTGCTCTTGCTGGAACCCAGAGTAGATACTGAATGGGAAGCCAGCAGAGGGCGCAGGGCCATTAGGCTCCCCCTCACTCCCAATCCTTATAAAATAGTGGGTGCCTCTGGTAGGAAATGGGGACTCGCAGTACTAATTATAAGGGTTGGCTCCCCCTGGCACCCAGGATGGGTGCTGTATGTGGAGATAACAGTGGCCACAGGCCTGGGGTCTAGGGGCTCCCCGCATGGCCCAAAGTGTAAAAAAATTGTGGGTGTCCCAAGTTGGACCGGGACACCCTAAAAAGCATCTAAAAAGAACTAAAACATTTGCTGAAGGTCTAAAGAGCACAAGAAAAATCACAAACCAATTTAAAAACTAGAAGATATTTCAATACATAAAATAAAACCAATACAACAACAATTCAACCAGTAGACCTGAGTAAAGGATTAAAAAAAATCTATATTAAAAAATGCGCCTAAAAGCACATAGCGGCAACCACAGTAATCTGATGGCTCTTGAATGGATCAAAATCAAAAGTTAAAGTCAACGGCGATGAAGCACGGATCGGATATAGGGACTATGCTCATCAAAGTGGAAATTATTTGAGAGAAAAATGGCCTTTGGCTCTGCAGGTTGCAAGCTGGATTCAAAGTAGAGATCAACAGCAGCAGGTTGCTGAAGAGCAGAGTCCTGTTGAGGTCGCTGATGAAGGAGGGAAAGCTCTGAGTGACCAAAGTGTGAGGGCTGTGGTAATTAAGGCCTCAATAACAATGGGTTGCTGCTCAGCGTTGGTCTTAAGTAAACCATCTATGTTCAGACTTAGAAATCTTACCAAAAGTCATATCACCTTCGACGGGGTAAACCCTCAAGTTGAATTCAATAAGCAATTCGGCTTTGACGGCTTCCCCGCCACAGCAGTCCCTATCACCATCAGGTTCTATGCAGTAAATTTGACAATATCTAAGTCCTAACTTTTGCAGGGTGGGCAGGAGGAGTGCACACTAACTCCAACCAAGGGCCCAGGACCAAGGGGTACCACTTTTTGCTGGTTGCAACTCACTCCAATAGAGGCCAGCAGTGGGATTCAGTGGGATTCAGTGCAGGTCCGCTTGTAACAGTTCAGCTTGGCAGAATGAGGGAGAAAAACCTCTGGAAGCTTGTAGCCCTGTAGCTCAAATAGGGGGATAGCTAACCAACACTTATAGTCACTTCTAGAATCCTGGTTTCAAGGCAAGCAGGTCTAGTCTTCCATCAGGTCTTCAAACCACAGGGCAGTACTTTTTCTGGTAGTTGACACATCCAGGAGTGTTCTGTGGAGGGTACGCAGTGCCACATATATGCCTAGTGCCAGTCTGGGCACACAGTCTGGGGGTGTGGAAAACTTTTGATCACACCCTAACCAACGGGATGAAGGTTCTAAGGGGTGAACCTACCCACTTCTTCAACACTTCCAGTGTTTTATTGTACGCTATGCAACAGAACCCCTCTCTACCTAAATCCAACATGGTAGAACCTTTCTTCCCCTGGTCATAGGTATCTATGCCCACTCTGAGGTGTGGCTATGATAATGGGTAGTCTTTCCCTTCTGGTCACTCTAAACCAGTTCTGGTGAGTCACTCCCATCCCACTGGGTTTGGATCAAAGCGGACTAAGAAGACAAAGGGAGGCAGGATTAGACATGAGCTACATCTGTCAGTGACAAGGTAGACATCTTTTGAATCTCAGGTAAGGACAGAGCACAGCAAACAGGCCATCCTTTTCAAAGGAATAAAACACCTCTCCACACCCAAGCCCTCTGTCCACTGTCTGGGAGCAATCCTCATCTCACCATAGGGGAGCCTTTCAGCAATCAGACACCAGCAGAGAGGCCCTTTTTGCTTAGGCAGAGACATGACAAATTTCTAAAAGCTTAATTTCTAAAATAGTAATCCAACTTTACATTTACATTTGATTTAAAACAAACGCGGACACATAATTAAAATAAGATACCTTGAGGAAAGTTGAACTGAGCTCGGCAGTGAGCCCATATTGCCAGCAGGAGCAGGTGCAGGAGCAGAGTCCCCCCCGCCGCCGCTTGCCACCATCGGAGCGGCCGCAGAGCGGGGGGACTTCAACTCCCAGGAGCCTTTGCGGGGGCGCGCACAAGTGACGCGGTAGCAGGCGCCCGGAGGCGCATAAAACAGCATCGCTCCCGGAGCGCTAAGGGAGCCCACAACAAACGCGGACACATAATTAAAATAAGATACCTTGAGGAAAGGAGAACTGAGCTCGGCAGTGAGCTCGTATTGCCAGCAGGACCAGGTGCAGGAGCAGAGTCCCCCCGCCGCCGCTTGCCACCATCGGAGCGGCCGCAGAGCGGGGGGACTTCAACCCCCAGGAGCCTTTGCGGGGGCGCGCACAAGTGACGCGATAGCAGGCGCCCGGAGGTGCATAAAACACCAACACCCCCTCCGCGAAGCGGGACGCGAGCGGGACCACGCGCGGGGCTAAGCCTGGGCAAAGGGCGGGCCCTCTGTGGCCCTCAGAGGCCTGAGGAGCCTGGACTGGGCCACACACCCTGCTCGATTCATATCAACCCACTGACTATTGGACACCTGAACTGTAAGCATAGGTGCAGTATATAGCAGTAACCTATTTTTAGTCATATTAACAGGGGCGTTTACATTTAAGTACTGAATGTTTTTGTCTCTGTTGCTTATTTACTAATGACCAGGGTTTGCTAACATAGTGTCGACACAATTAACTGCTATATTAGCGAGTAGTAGTAAGTTTTGTCATGAATTGTCGAGAGACTAGAAGTATGGCTGCAGGGGGGGGCAAAAAAGTTGACTGGCACCCTTGACGATTTTATTGTTCGTACTAATGCCTTAATTGATGAATGGATTGTTTTAATGGACAGAACGGTGTCCCAAGATTTGGCCATGGCTAAGAGATCCTCCTTAGGCCTTATTGCTCAGGCAGGTACGCCTAACATCATGACTTGCCCAAATACCCCTGCCAGATTAGATAACACTGGGGATTACGATGTACCAAGTTCCCAACAGGGTCTGGAGGTCACCCCTAATCCCATTTTGTTAACAGAGGGTGGTTTGGTTAGCGATGTGACGGATAACCGACCTACTGCCTCTGATATAAATCAAAGAGGGCTGAAAGAGGGGGCAATTCCTAAACAAAAGGCCAATAAACCGACCACCTACAAAGCCAGGAAAGTAAAAACTACCCATAACCAGGATACAACCATCTCAGATCCTGTGGCTGTGAGCAGGGACCTGGCAGTATGTGTAAATGACAAAGAGGGGGCACATCCGGTAAATGTTGGCTTACCATTAAGCCTCCCGGATGATACAATTGTAGACAGTAGTCTGGAGGAAATTTTGGAACTAAGTGGCGAAGAGAATAATTTGGCCCAAATTCACCAGGATGGAAGTGGGATAAGAAAGACGAATAATAACATTTTTGAAATGTTAAAGGCCCTTCATGAACCTATAGAGGTTAGGCTACGCTGTTTAGAAACAGTGTTGAAAAATATTCATAAGGATATAAGTGCCCCTAGTTTCAGTTTGAATAACAAGGCCTCCCATGTGGCGAATACAGTAAATAAACAACCCTTGGCTGATAAAAGTGTCGCACTGGCCAAAAATATCGTGCCAAAGAACCCGAACAATATCTCAAACTCAGGAGGCGTAAAAGCTAAGACCCCTGATCCTAAACAAATACAGAATCCAGCTAAGCCCAAGACAACCCCCCAAGTTAAATTTAAAGACCCTATACCTTTGATTCCAAATCTAGATTCGGCCCCAAGAGATAAGGTAGATGCCCAAAGAAATATCCATCTCCCTCCGGATGCCTGCCCTTATGTAGTGATTTTGACTGGCGTTACGGAAATCTCACCATCTGATGTGGAATCCTTCCAGGCATTGAAAAATAAAGTTTGCCACTGGTTATCAAATAATCATCCCCTACCGCCGAATATCCCCAGTAACATCTTAATGGTGAGAGAACCCCATGGGTGGGCGGGAACAGGCAAAACTTACAAGGGGACTGTATTGTGGTAACTTTTGAGAACCCACAGGTGGTAGAACATATCTGCAGAGGAACCTCTCTCTACTAAGCGAGTACTGTCACTGCTAGGCCACTCTCTTATTCCTACCTGCCTGTGAACCAAGTGGATAAAAGATGGAGTTGGTTAAAGGGTCCAAATGACCAAAAAGGTAGACGGAGGCTTAACTCCCCATGGGAGGTGCAACCGTATGGGTGGGATGAGGGTGGAGATGACGGTTGGAACTTGGTCAATAGAAGAAGAGGTAGACCTATTCAAGGCGGGTTTGCTACAGGGTTACAGAACGGTCATCCACATTATTACCCCCAGACTGTGAATGGGTATGAAAACCATTTCAACATCCCAATGGTTAATCGCTATGAGTGTTTGTCAAGTTTGGATTGGGTTGATTGACAAAAACAGGGCACACCGCTCAGCCTGATGCAAAATATCCTCCCTATCCCATTACAAAATGAAAATAGTATCCAGGTTGTGCAGGAGTCAAACACCGATCAAATTCCAATTATTGATCGGGGTGCTGAAGGAGGGGCCTCACTGTACGAAAAAAAGGAAAAAACATTGGGAATGGGGGAGATAACTGTGGCAACATGGAACATTGCTGTCCTCAAGAGTTAAGTTGACGACCCCTTCTGGAGGGATTTTAAAGGCACTATGGACATAATAGCCATACAGGAAACCTGGGACACACAAAACACACTTACAGTTGATGGTTTTACCACCTTTTTTCTCCCCGCTGTTAGTTCTACGCGGGGGGCGAGCAAGAGGGGGCCTGGTTACTCTGATATCCCCTAAAATCCCGGGCATATATACAGAAATAGTTACTGACTGTCCCTATTGTCTCGCGGTCCAAATTACCCGCAGGTAACAATGTTCTGGTAGTGAATCTTTATAATTCCTTTGATAGGGATCATCCAGTTAGTAACCTGATGATGTTAAATTCTTTTTTGCTTAAATTTAAAGAGTCATCAGAGTTTGAATGTACCATCATGTTAATGGGGGATTTTAACGTCCATGGCTGTCAGGACAAATGTCCTTCTAATGTTCTATTTGGTCCTCCGGATGAGGAAAATATTCATTTTGAGCACTCAGACCAGGGCATTTTCTTGGAAACCTTGCTGGCTGA
The DNA here is from genome assembly GCF_964263255.1 of Lissotriton vulgaris. Lineage (NCBI taxonomy): Eukaryota > Metazoa > Chordata > Amphibia > Caudata > Salamandridae > Lissotriton > Lissotriton vulgaris. Next base: position 292,670 of record NW_028249315.1, read on the forward strand.
AAATGGGCTAATGCTACCCAATGGGTGCGATGAGGACATTCCTACATTTACAGGACATGGTAGCAGGTCTGTAATTGATTATATCTTTTTAAGTAGTAGTTGTGGAAGCCATATTACTAGTTATTCAGTTGTGGGGTCCCATTTCAGCGACCATAACCCATTTGTATTAAGGGTTAAAAATATAATTGTAATCATGGAAAGCAGTTCAAATTTGGTGGACAAACGCGACATGCGGCTGACTGACCAAGCCCGTAGAATTAAGTGGTGCAAGATAATCCCAGAGGAATTCTATTATAATCTTTGTAATAGTAGCCGGGAGGAACTAAAGCTTTGTATGGACGATCAGGCGGGGGACAGTGAAGTAGTGGAGGCGTACAGAAAGGTCTGCCTCGACATTGTCTCCAACCTGACTCGTCAGGGTAAAGGCAAAGTGCAAGGGAAGGAAGATTGGTTCGATAAGAATTGCTCTGCGGCCAATCACAAACTTAAAGTGGCCCTTAAATCCAAACCAGTGGATAGATTGCTCGTGGCTACCCTCAGGAAAGAATATAAGACAGTCGTTGAAAGAAGGCGGCGTGAGATTAGAGAGGACGCTTGGGCTGAGTTGACATCAATTGATGTGTTGAAAAGTAGTGCCAAGTTTTGGGCTGTGGTCAACCAACCCTATTTTGTTGACTCTAGTAATAATGAACTGGATTGTGGAATACAAGAAGATAAATGGCACTTGCACTTTAAGTCTGTTTATGAACAGGAGATTTTGGGGGCAGAGGGCTTGACCAACTTTTCCAGATTGCCTTACATTCTAACTTAGATGAGGGTGAGGTGGCCGTGGCCATTGAAAAATGACTAGTAATAAGGCTCCTGGGCCGGATGGTGTTCCCTCCGACCTTTTTAAAGTAGACATTTCATTCTGGTCCAAAGTTTTAGCAAATGTTTTTAACAGAATTTCAAAGACAGGAATCCTAGAGACATGGTCCCAGTCGGTGACCGTCCCTATCTATAAAAAAGGGGATAGGGGTGACCCTGGCAATTACCGCCCCATATCTCTTATTGATTCCACGGTAAAGGTCTTAGGGAGAGTGGTCCTATGTAAACTCACTGTATGGTTTTAGAAAGGGGCGTAGTACCATAGACCAAAGCTTGAATTTGCAATTGCTTATTGGGAAATACACAATAGCGAAGCAAGGATCCCTGTATATTGCCTTCATGGATCTGTCCTCGGCATTTGATCGAGTAAACAGATCCAAGTTGTGGGGCCAGCTTCTCAGTATTGGAATAGACCCTAACATTGTGTATTTCTTAGCAGACCTCCATAGGGACCTTACAGCCACGGTACGATATGATAGAAAAGGTAACTGCACGGGTAAAATCAGCATCACCAACGGTGTAAGGCAGGGATGCATTCTTGCTCCCCTGCTCTTTACATTATAAATAAATGATCTGGGTGGAGTTTTGGGAGCAGCGTGTAAGGACATCCCGAGGGCAGGGAAGTACCTACTGCCCGCATTATTATACTCGGACGACGCTGCTCTCCTAGCCAGAACTGCAGTGGGTCTCCAAAGCCTGTTAAACTCATTTTATGATTTTATGACAAATCTTGACTTAAGTGTTAATTATGGTAAACCCCATGTTATGGTGGTGGCCCAGAAAGGGAAGGCCAAGAAAAATGTAATGACACTGCATTGTAATGGACACAAGCTGACAAGAGTCCCCAGATTTCCCTATTTGGGGGTTGTATTCGATGATTGTTCAACGTGGCACCCCCAACTGCTGGAGAAAGAAAAGGCCCTGGCACGCTCTATCTCTGCAGTGCTGGGCTTTTCACGTAAATTAGGGGTGAAGCCTCTGAAGGCAGTTTTAAAGGTATATGCTGCTAAATGTATTGCTATTGCGATGTATGGCGCAGACCTGTGGGGTTTTAGGCCAGTCAAAATGCTTCAGGTAACGGAAGATAACTTCCTTAAAACAATTCTTTCCCTGCAAAGATCCACGGCCAGCTTCATAGTTCATCAGGAATGCGGCGTGGATTATTTGGAGGATCGAATCGCCATGGCCCCCCTATTAAAATGGATATCAGTCTGGCTTAACCTGGAACTGGAAGTGAATCACGAAATTCTTAAGGACTGCCTAATGCTAGATCATTGGGACAAGATCCCTTGGTTGAAATATGTACAACAAATGTGTGTAAAGTTGGGTCGCCTGAATTGTTCAATAAACCATCTAAATTAGTGAAAGATGATTTGAAGTGGGTTAAAAACACTTTTCTGTTGAACCGAGGGATGGACAGAGAAGGCTTGGAGCTGTTATAGCCTTCTGTTGGGACCCACCAACTGATTGCTTCCTCTGGACATGATCTGGAACTTTACCTAAAGGTTGTTAACAACTCTAATCATAGGTATCTTTTAACCAAGTTCTGATTGGATAAAATTCACCTGCTAATTTCAGGTCGCCTTGGCTGGACCAAGCCACTTGATTTAGATTTGTGCAAATGTGACGGTTGTTCGATTATGGATACTGTTCACTTTCTGTTTTTTTGTGATTATTTTAAGGATATCAGGATAAAGTTTAATATACCCCTGTTAAAGGGAAAAGGGTTCAGACAAGTTAAGCCAGCTTTATTACATCTTCAACTATTAGCAGACATATGGGAAATTTACAATGTAGCTAAATTTTTAACCATAGCGGTGAGACTCAGTAAAAAGATTAACTGGTCCTGGATGAATTACTGTAAATATTGACCTCTGTAACTTGAATCAAGTTTTAAATCAAATTTTCTTACGATGCTCTTTTTAACTACAGAATGACGTACACATTGTTGTTTTTAAAATTTTGACATCATGTGCTTGCATATTTTAATGGGTACTCCCTCCCTTTTTATATTGTATTTTTATGTTTTCATGCTGCCTGGTGTCTTATGGACCGTTTTTGTGTGTTTTTGTACTTTTATGGTTTTCGTAATTGAACCGAATAAAGTATTTCTTGAACTTGATTTCTTGATTTAAAATCACTATTAAAATATATTTCTTTGAATCCTTTTGTAGCTGCTACCAAACTGAATTTAATTATTAAACATTTTTAGAATGTAATGCATTGTATTCCTGTGGGGCAGCCAGCCTTGCTAAAGTGAAAAATTACTTTGGAGATGTTTTACTGCCAGGACATGTCAAACATTAAATGTACATGTCCTTCTTTTCAAATACTATGCGCCCTAGCATGTGGGCATTTAGGGCCTACCATAGGGGTGATTTGAACATATTAAAAAGGAAGGTTTAACCCAAGGGTGGTCAGGGTTCAAAGAGTTGTACGCTGCAGAATTCCCCATATTAGTACAAAAATTCCATGAAAGTCCATGGAGCTCTGTGCTGTTCGTAGTTTCCAATATCACTCCAAATAAACTATATAAAGGTAGCTTCATCGTTTATTTTTGTGCCTCAATTAAAAAATATAGCAATGTATACATTAATTATTTTATCCCTAGATAGTTTGCGCTAAGCCACTTTAAAATAAATACTTGTTGTAGAAATCACAGCATTCACTTGTTTTACACATTAACATTACCTAAAAATTTACAAATAATAAAATCCAACAATTAATAATTTCCTTTGTTGCCATCTACTGGTCATGATTTTGCATAATGCCAGTTAAGATAACAAAAATAACAGAAAATCAATGTTTTTCATTTTCAGGATACCTGTAGGCTGCATGTGCTGTTCAGCTCTGCACATGCTCTTCGCTTGATGACAGAGGTGAAGTAACTGCCTAAAGTCAACAGTTTCTACTTATCAGGGACTCTGCACCATCTGGACACCCCCCCTTGGTATCACTCCACCTGTCCAATAGATTTGCCCCACTGGCTGGCTTGGAAGAAATTGATTGACGGTTTGGGGAGGTGCCTGCCTACCCGGTTTTCCAGGAGGTGGTCAGATCACTTGCCAGCCCAGTTCTTGTTACACGAACACCATCCCCATCCCCATCCCAACTTATTCCACACTTTTGGTATCAGGCTTAGAGGAGATGGGCAGGGTTTCTTGTAATCCCAATCATATTATATTTACGAATATTATTCTACCGAACGACTATCCATGGGTAGATCCTTGTATCGGTACCAGCTTGATGAATTCTGCTAATTTGACGCCCGTTTATCATTTGTCCCCCAGTTGACTTCCGTCTCCCCCCTGCTGAGTTAAGTGTAAGCTTAGGCAATGACAAAGGTCATATTGAAAAACGTCTGTCTGAAAATCCTAAATTGGAATATAGCGAGTATAGCCTCTAAGATCGGTCGGGAGGGATGGCAGTCTTTTATTATGACCCATGATATAGTTTTTGTGCAAGAAACGTGGGAGTGTAAGGATATTGTATTTGATGGATTTATGTGTTTTTTCCTGCCCGCTATTCCTTCTATATCAGGCAGAGCTAAAGGGGGCTTGTCTGCCTGGTTTAAAGTGGAAATTTCTGGCATTATTGTTTCAGTTATCACAGGAGCAGAGGGAGGCGCAGGCTTTCTATCTTTCCTGGAAAGATATAATAATAATTTTACATCCAAAGGTAATTTCCAAGGGCTTTCTGGGCTGATTGACATGCTCGCTGAGAGAGAGGCCCGAACGAATCGTCCTTTTAAGTTGTTGGTGGCGGGGGACTTTAATGCCAAACTGGGGCTCTCATTACCTCTCTCCCGACCACCTCTGAGTCATTTGCCTCCGAGCCTGACCATAATGTGATGGACATGAGGGGAAGGGTTCTATTTACCCTCTTATTAGAAAGTGATATGGTATAAATAAGGCACCCAAATTGACTGACCACTATATTTCAACCTTTACTGGCCATGGTACAGGAAGCACTATTGACTACGTATTTGTCTCCTGTTGTATGTTTTCTCTGATTAAGCACTGCAAGGTATTTATTCAGCCATATAGTGATCACAATCCTATCTCTGCCAAGACAGTGTTACCTTATAGGGAACAGAAGCCTAAGCCTGTATCCACCCTGACCCTATCCACTAAAGATGTTGGGCGTATGATGGTTTGGGGCACAGCAAACATGAATAGTATAATGTCAGAGGTAATCCCAATTAATTCTGCACAGGTATTTAGTTGCAATTGTTTCCCTTGCGAGCCTTCTCACATTTTACAAGGGTTTACAACCCTGCTGGATAAAGTAAAACATCTATTTTCTAATCCTACTTTCCAGTCCTGTAATCGGGTTCACTCCGGGTTTGACAAGGCATGTAGAGAGGCTAATAATACCCTACGCAGGGCTCTAAAACAAAATCCCAGAGATATGACTATGATCAGGGAAAGCAAGAAGATGTATAAGCTTATCACAAAAGAAAGAAAGCTAGCATTGAAGGGGGAGAAGAGGCTTGGTAATTAATTGGGCCAAGTCCTGTATTTACTCGCTTACTGGAGAATTGCCTCCCTTGCCCCGCATCTGTCTGATACCGATTTCGCACGTCGGTTTTAAGTATCTGGGGATTTATATGTGGTTGGACTCCGCTGCACGATATGAGAGGAATTTGCTCCCTCCGCTCCTCCGGCTTAGATCGGACGTTACTGCGTGGTGTGGCTTGCCACTGTCCCGGTGGGGAGAGCAGCTCTTTTTAAGATGATGTCTCTTCCCCGATTCCTGTACGCCATCCAAAACACGTTTGATTTGGTGCCTGCCATTTATTTCCACAAGATTGAGAGCCTCCAGAGAATGCTTGTGTGGGGCGGGCAACCTCGCATTGCATTGGCGAAAATGACTTTGCCCTGGTATGATGGAGGCATAGCGTTGCCCGATATAAAACGATACTATTGGGCATCCCAATTAAGTGCAGTCAACCACGCAATGTACAGCCCTGTCCCGAATCCCGCGTTTGAAATGGATAGGTGGCAGCTACCGGTAGGTAACTACAATAGGGCGCTCTACTCTAGATCGGCTAGGAAGAATCTGACTGGCCCCACTGGGGTTGCGGTACGGGTGTGGGGTAGTGCAACGGCTGCCACGGGGTGGTCAGACAGGCTGACCAAAGCTACCCCGCTTTACGCGGCAGAGAGACTGGGCAGTCTCTGGACGACGAAAGGATTCGACAAATGGGACCTCATCGGTATTAGTAGGGTCGGAGATCTCTGGGTCAAGGACAGAATCAGAACTTTTGATGAACTCAAACGGGAATATGCAGTAAGGGATAGGGAGCACTTTCGTTATATCCATATCCGCCATGCGCTTGAGTCGGTCTTTCCAGTCGGAACCACTATTCCAGAGTCCTCTCCTCTGGAAGATAGAGTGCTTGACGGATACGGCCCCGATAGCACTATTTCTCTCATCTATAAAAAACTTATTAATGATCATTCGGACCTACTCGTACAGCTTCGGGGGGCTTGGACCGGAGATGGACTGGAGTTGGACAATGAAGACTGGCAGGCTGCGATATCTTCCCCCAAGGAGGTCGCGATTCCGGCGCGTCTCCGGCTGGTGCAACTGAAGATTTTACACCGAGTCTATGTCACGGGTCCACGCCTGATGTGTATGGGTTATTCTGTGGACGGGTTGTGTAGGCGCGGATGCAGTATGCTTGATACCTTCCTTCATATTTTATGGGAGTGTCCGGATGTTGTGGTATTTTGGAACCGTGTGCATGCTGTTATGGAAGAGGTGACGGGTGTTTCATTATTGCCAGAGGCCAGACGCTGTTTGTTGAATGTCTGGGAGCCAAATGACTACAGCGTTGCTCAGACCCAACGGGCCACCCTTGGCAATATGATAGCGAAAAAGGACATAGCTCAACTGTGGGGGTCTCAGAGGGCACCTCTAGTCTCAGCATGGAAAGAAAGCATGGACTGGTGCATGTTCAGGGAATGAATTGTGTATGTTGCCCCGGGCAGGCCCAAGAAGTGGGGGAGGATATGGAGCCAATGGAACTCGTATCGTGGAGAGATTTGCACCCCTCCTTTTGTAGAAGACCCTGACATTCCTCTGTCCCCGTGACTGTGCATTTCCTGGCTCTTATATCCTATTGTTTATGATTTGCTTGCCTACTCTCGCAAGCACACCTGCCCTGCTTCAACTGACATGAATTAATTTGGGGTTGATTTATTAATGTGTCACTGAATTTAAACTTCTAGTCTGGCACCTGCTTCCTTATCTATAATTTGCTTTCCGTTGCAGTGCAATTTTTTTTCCCAGGACCTTTGTGGCCTACTTGTAGCTATTCTAAGAGCCTGCTGTGAGGGTCAGAGCAGGGTCATAGAATAGTTGCAAGTAGGCAACTGTACTCTGGAGGGGCCCCTCAGGAAGCACTAAAAGTTTGAACTTTTGCACCTGCTGAGTGCTTTCAGTTTTGAAAAACTCGTTTTTCTGCAGGACAGCAACTGTAATTCCCCAAACAAGCTTACTTGTGAAAGTTGATTTCTAATCCAAAAGTGATCCAAAGAAAGTCAAAAAGGCCTCAAATCCAAATATTCAGCAGCATCCACAAAAAGTAATCCTTCCAGGTCAAGAATCCAAATGAAAGTGAACAGCACATGAAGAAAGCACTGGGAGGAGCCTGCTGGACAGGAACAGGAAGTGAGGTGCCGGGTTTTTAGGAACCCGGTGGTGCCAGGGGAAAACACCCGAAGACCTCTTGAGTTCTTCCTGTTCCGGACCACAGAAACACAGAGTCTTCTAGGTGAAGTCAAAGATCGAGTTTTATTGGCTGCAACCAAGTAACAAGCGTCCTAGAAGTACAACAGCACGGGTTGTAGATTCTCAGGAGACTGTTCGTTTTTACAGAACCAGCCTTCTCCTTTTATACAAAAATAACAGCTGCAGGCAAGAATTCTTTAGTTTACAATACGGTCATATACATATTTCCAAAACACTAAAAAAGCAAAGTCATGATGGTAAACCCATATTTTCGATGTCCAGTTTGTGATATATGATCCAGCTCGGCCCAGAACTTCCATCAGATATCGATGAAACCCCAAAAAAATCGGGCACCTCCTCATCGTAAAATCGGCCATAAACAAGAAACATGGACAGGTGTATGTGTGTGGATAACATGGTTTGTATGTAGTGAATGGTTTATGGCATGTTGTGCCTTGATGCTATCTTACTCGGCCACTGGGCGAGGAACTGCCCTAACAGGTTTGGCTGGAGGCAGTGGAGTCAGCTCGGCCAGGTCATGGGGAAGTCAGTTAAGGTGGACGTGTCCTTTCAGATCAAACTCGGCCTTAATCAATTGACTATATGAGGGCAAGCCACAAGATGGATGCCGCTCACAAAATGGAACCCGAGGGTTCGAGACCGAAACCATGATTTAAGGGTGATAGCATCACTCAATCACGACGCAAATACATAGGGATAATGTCCTAACCATTACCGGTCTGCCGATACCAAATTCGTCAGGGTACGATGATATTTTGTGACACGAGTGTTGGGCCTCGGTACCATATTATAGCAGGGTCCAGATTTTCAGAACCACAGGCCCTCCTTTTGCCCTTATATAGGCAATGACTCATGCTAATCTGAGTCTAAATCTGTATTCATGAAGTCATGGAGATGCTGTTGTAGCATCATCCTGTTGCTCAATTCATCCCTTGACACAGGCTTCCTTAAACATGATGTAGCACAGAGGCCACATATTGCAGGAGCGCACTGCACAAACAGGCAGAACAGGAACAGAATGGGTAAAATCATCCCAATGAATATCAGAGTTTTCCATCCCCAGGCGGAAATCAGTTCCCAGAACCACCCTAGCAAGGACCAGTCCCCTTTATCCACGTGAATAGAATCAGAGATCTTGTGCAGTTTGGAGATGGCCTGGTAGACTGTCGGAGCATTATCAGGGATGAAAATGGAGCAACTGGATTGGATCACTCTACATACCCCACCACGGTCTGCAAGTATGACATCTAGGGCAACCCTATTTTGAAGAGTCATAAGTCGGTCCGACTGGAGCTCAGCAGTCAAGTTACTAAGGGCACTGGCCGTTTCGTCACGGCGGATTCAACTACCCTCGTCAATTGGTGAATGTTCCTGCTGTTCACCATAGGCCCCTAACGGCAGAAAACCCTTTGCGAAGTCTCCTAACTCCTGCTCCGCAGTGTCGTCTTTACTCACGACACCCCTAACTGTCCTTGTCCGGTGGTAATCTGCCTCGGCCGTGTAGGTGGGTGGCAGCAGAAACGAGATAAAACATGTGCCCGAGAAGTCAGGGGGCAACCATGTATACGCTCTGTGGTGGCAGACGAAGTAGGTACCCTTAGCCGCTAAGAATGAGGGGGAGGTCTGAGACGAGAGAACGTAAGTCTCAGTGCAGACACTCTTCCCCATCTGAGCTCTAGGGTTTTTGCCATTTCCCTGCAGACACAGGTGACCTTGATGGGGTACTATCCAGATGGGGGAGGATTTCTTTGATTTCTGACTCTCAGCTAAGGAAATCCCATTCTGAGTTACATTCCATCGACTATAAGGCGTCAACTCATCTCTGGGAATTGTTCTGTATGTGTCGACATCCCTACTCATATTTCTAATTCCCGCCACTAGTGCCTTGTTGCTTGAGTTTTTCCGCGGAACATATGGTTCGAGGGCAAACAGGAACATTGCTCGAAATGCCCACAGAGAACCATGGTAGCCAAAGGGCAGGACAAAATACGGAATACCCTTATCTGTTGTGTGTGGCATAAGTACACATACCCAACAGTTCGTGGTGTTCATTACAGATTGGTGCTGGTGTAGGAGTTGGACGAATGAATTATTTACAAATTCTAATCTTCTGGCAGACTCGTGTTCAGGTAGAGGGTGAAAAGAATGCGGGGAAATAGGAGAAGGAGGTGAGGGCTGAGTGTTGTGTATGAATGGAACTCGAAAAATGAACAGAGCATAGCCCACCAAAAACATCACTATGCTACACAACATTAAGATGCATATCTCCAAAAATTGTTTTCTTGCCATTACAATGCATATTTTCCTTTCAAAGTTCGTAGATCTAGCAGGTCTCTCTACCCTTGAAAACTCCATCCTCTAGTTGCTGCCCGCGGTGGGAGATTGATTCTGCTAAGGAGTGCTTCTGTTCTAAGGGTGAGCGGGAAATCCGTTACGCCCGCGGATTTTGCGGATTTTTGGGAAATCCGCAATCCGCAAATTTTGCGGATTTCCCGCAAAATCCGCAAAAAAAAAATCCGCGGACGTAACGGGTTCGAAAGTTAAACCCCCACTCATGGAACTATTTTACAATGGCGCCAGCAAGCTGCCAGCGCCGTTGTAAAATAGTTACAAAGTTAGCTTGCACAGGAACCACTAGATAAAACGAAGCAGGTGCTGCCTTATTTTATCTAAGTGCTTCCTGTGCAAGCTAACTTTGTAACTATTTTACAACGGTGCTGGCAGCTTGCTGGCGCCATTGTAAAATAGTTACAGCTCACAGCTCACTCAAGGGACCCCTGCGCCCTTCAGGGCGATTGCATAGTAACACACACATGGTCGCTCGAACTAGTTGATGCTCAAATTCAGTGACTCATTCATTAGCCCAAAACAATCGTGAGCGTCGTCGAGGCTGGACAGGTGTGCCTTCTTCCCAAATCTACCTTGGAAAATCAGCTGTGATGCTGGATAGGCTTTGCATCCTTGACTTTCACGAGCGCAATACCCGTGCTGTTCCTGTGACCAGGAGCTTCTTTCTCTTCATCTGCTGAACTGATCTTTCTCTGACCTTTTATACACACAAGAGGCACATACCCTACTGGGCACATTGTGTTCGCACGGGTTTCTGCAAGGTCGCGAGCGTTTTGTACAATTTCGCAATTTGCGAAATTGTACAAAACCCTCGCGAACTTGCAGAAACCCGTGCGAACATTAAAAAAAAAAAATCCGCGAGGATTCGCGGATTTTGCGGATTTTCGCAATCCGCAAATTCGCAAATCTGCTAATTTGCGGATTGCCAATCCGCAAAATCCGCCCATGCCTATTCTGTTCAGTCCAGGGTAATTCCCTTGGACCAACCAGAACCATTGACCGAAACGTCTCCAGCTGCACTCCCTAGACTGTGGCAACCGCGACCCTAGCAGCAAAACCGGATGGCGGTTCGAAAATCAAAAATGAGCAAGTTCCCTGGGCGAGAGAGCTGCGCAATCAAAAATAGTTCTTGGGGGGAGAAAGAAAATCTCATTAGTTTACTTTTATTAGTTCGCTTTTCTTGGCCTCAGATTATATCGTTGTTTCCCAGGTACGGTGTTGTCTTCAAACAATATTTCAGGTTCTGTAGTGTCCAACTGCATTGACGGTGGCACAAATCCTTGCAGAATACGATCACTCTCCTTTTCTGTATCAGTTCCTTTCAATCGTGCATCACTGAAGGGTACAAAGCGTGGCACGGACTCTGTTTCAGAGTCAGCAATTCCCTCCTGGACCCACCGGTCATATGGAAGGGGCAGAGGGATCCCTTTACAATGAATCCCGTGGATCCAGTTCTTCTTCCCTTCCACCCGAACGGCTGATCTTGTGGAAAGAAGGACGAGGTATGGGCCAGTCCACCTGGGCTGTTCATTCTTCGTGCGCTGAAAATTATGCACCAGTACCCAGGTGCCAGGTTCAATGGTGTGGCCTGGATCATCAGACGCTGGCGGAGAGGAAGTGTGAACCTGTTGGTGTAAAATACGCAATTTAGTTGTCAATTCGTGCAAATAGTCAAGCAGTACAGGGTGCTCTATCTCGCTGAGTTTCTTGGGCCTTGGTACTCCTGATATATTAGCTGGGTGACCAAACACAATCTCGTGAGGGCTAAGTCCTAGTCTAGAATGGACAGTCATTCTGGTAGATAGGAGTGCTAAAGGCAGGGCGTCAGGCCATTTAAGACCTGTGCTGGCTTGGAACTTGGCCAATTTCAATTTTAACGTGCCGTTGTAGCACTCTACTAATCCAGCTGATTGGGGGTAATTTGCAGCGTGGAATTTCTGGTGCATGCCTAGACACTCACACACTCTCTTCATCACTCGTCCCACGAATTCACTTCCATTATCATTCCAGACAATTCTAGGCATACAAAATCTAGGGAAGAATTCTTTGACAAGGGCTTTGGCTGTGGACAAGGCAGTATTGTCCTTAAGGGGATACGCTTCCACCCACCTGGAGAAGGCGCAATCAACAACAAGCACGTACTTCAGATTGTTGCACCTTTCCATGTGGATGAAATTGAGCTGCAAAACCTCGAACGGATACGTTGGAGGTGCAAAAAGACCAGCTGGAGTTGGAGTTCCCCTACCGGGATTGTACTTCAAACACACCATACAGTTCTTGACCAGGTTCTCTGCACATTTTGGGATGCCACTATTCTGCCATACTGGGGCCAACAACTTACAGATTCCTTTCGCACTAATGTGAGCCATCCCATGAGCCATTGTCACCACTGCAAGTACATACGCGTCGGGTAACAGCCATCTTTGATGCTCTGACAATTCGACCCAACAACCATTCGCATCCAATCTACCCTTACTTTCTCTCCATTCATTCACCTCTTCCTCAGTGGCCTCGGACTGTATAGACTTCACACTTTCAATAGTGTCCTCACACATACCCACATCAGCGATCCATCTCGCAGGACCTACAGCATACATTCAACTCATTGTGTTCCTTGCAGTCTCTTTCGCAACTTCATCTGCAAATGCATTCCCATGACCAACATCATCTTGAATCTTTCTGTGTGCACTGCATTTCACAATCGCAACTTGTAGTGGCAAGGTCAGTGGCTCAAGAAGCTCGTTAACTAGCTGACCATGCTGTATTTTCGCACCATGCGACATCAGGAACCCACGTTCACGCCACAATCATCCAAAACTGTGAGCCACGCCAAGGGCGTATTGGCTATCTGTATATACATTCACTCGTTTTCCTTTTGCCAACACATACGCTCTTGTAAGTGCAATTAACTCTGCTGCTTGCGCAGAATTGTGCGGGATACGTGCAGTCTCTACAATCGTGTGCAATGTTGTCACCGCATATGCTGCAGTTGTATCACCATTTGGCAACTTGAAACATGAACCATCAACCCATAAAGCATCATTACATTCAGGAAGGGGAGTGTCCTGCAAGTCTACTCTCCCTTTTGTCTCTTCTTCTGTCCTAAAACAGCAATCATGTTTTTCGACCTCATCTGTCTCTGTTGTAATGGGCAACAACGTGGCTGGGTTGAGTGTATCGCACCTCTTTATGTGTATGTGACTCGCTAGTAGTGTCAGCTCATAACTTGACAGTCGAGCACTAGTTAAGTTCTGTGTTCTCGTTCTGTTTAACAAAATGTCCACTGCATGTGGGACCCTAACGATCAGTGTATTATTCATTACTGATCCAGCAGACTGTCGAATACAGACAGCTGCTGCAACAGTGGGCCTCAAGCAACTTGGTAATGCCTTAGCTACAGGGTCTAGAGTCGCGGAAAAGTACGCGCATGGACGCTGTTTGTCCCCAAAGGATTGTGTCAGGACTGATAATGCGCAACCTTCCTTCTCATGGACGTATAATGTGAAAGGCTTACTGTAGTCGGGGTTGCCCAACACAGGAGCCGAACACAATGCATCACGCAACTCGTGAAAACTTTTCTGACAATCTTCAGACCAAGGCACAGGATTTGGTGTATCTTTACAGATGAGTGCCAGCAAAGGTTTGGCCAACAATGAGAAGTTCGGTATCCATTGTCTGCAATATGATGTAATGCCCAAGAAAGCACGCACTTCTCTCTGTGTCCTTGGGACACTCAATCTTGCAATTGCCTGTATTCTCTCTGGGGTCAGTCTCCTTCCCTCCTTCGATAAGATGTGACCTAAGTAGGTCACTTCTTGTCGACAAAATTGCAATTTCGAAAGAGAGACTTTGTGCTTCATGTCACATAAATGACGCAACAATGACAATGTGGCTTCCTTGCAAATCTCTTCAGTATCCGCAGCGACTAGCAAATCGTCTACATACTGAATGAGAGTCGCACCATCAGGTAGAACAATCCTGTCAAGTTGTGATTTCAGAGCTTGACTGAATATAGATGGACTTTCACAGTAGCCTTGAGGAGCGCGTTTGAAGCAGAAGCTTCGTCCTCCTAAATTGAAGCCAAAAATATCTCTGCTCTCCTCGGCAATAGGGATGCTGAAGAAAGCGTTCTTCAAATCAATCACCGAGAACCAAGTGGCTGAAGCTGGAACCATAGCCAATAGGGCAGTAATGTCGGGAACAACTGGAAATTGTGGCACAACAATCTTGTTCACTTCTCTGAGATCAATCACAAATCTGTACACAGGTGGCTGTGATGGGTCAGTACGCTTTAAGACTGGCAAAATAGGACTGTTACAAATGTTGCCTCTTGTCTCTTCGATGACATCTTTCTCAATCAGATCGTAAATGATCGCTAACAACACCTTTTCACATTCGCTAGAGATCTTGTATTGGGGAATACGTGGCAACCTAACATTGGCTCGCAATGTTATGACATATGGCGCTATCTCCAAAAGACCCACATCATTAGAACCAGTAGCCCAAAGTATGTCCGGAAGAGATAACAACTCTGTTGGAATACTTTCCCTTGACAAATACATTGGGGAGATCACTTTCTTACTTAGGGTAAGTTGTACTCCCGAAGGAGAACAGTACAAGGTTGAATATAATCTCTTTAACAAATCCAGACCTAACAAGTTTTCGCCACAACCTGTTGTAAGAATGAGGGGTGCTTCCAATTCACATGGCCCGACAGAAAGGGGCATAGGACTAGAAATCGGATTTCTAACCGAGGCGCCAGAAAAACCTACTGAAACATTCATTTCGCCAGACAAAGGTGCGCCAGGAGGTTTTGAGTGCATAATTGAACTTTTTGAAGCACCAGTATCCAGCAGAAAAGGTTCTGACACTCCTGATGTAATCACCTCAACATAAGGTCCATTCTGATCTACTGGAACTGAAACAACTCCCTCTCTTTGTCCATGGCTGTCCTAGCAATTATTACCCTCATTCTCGTTTTCTGCATAGTAATCATCGGCATTGTACTGAGCTGACCTAGAAGATGCATTATTTTGTTGGTCGAAGCTGTTCATAGAATTCTGAGGCGGAAAAGAAGTAGTATTCTGGGGGATATTTCCACGGCCCCTACCCCTAGGAGCCTGTTGAACACCTCTACCTCTTGCACCAGAAATACCATTTAAACGTTGCAATAAAGCTGGACAACTATTCTTGAAATGACCCTCTTCCTTGAAATACGCACACTGATTGGGACCATACGGTAAACGCTGTTGCGAAGGCTCATTTCGTTGTGAGTTTCTCGAATGCTGCTGTGGTTGCTGATAATCAGGCTGACTAGTAGTGCGAGGTGGATAGGCTTGCTGGAGAAGGACTCTAGTTTTCAAATCTTTAGTCTTTTTATCTGCCTTATCTAGCTCGTCTTTATGCCTATTTTTGTAGTACTGGGCTGTGGCTAAAATCTGCGCTGACGTGGAAACAGCCCAAGCACTCTCTGAATCTTTCAATTTATTACACAGTTCAGGAAGCAGATTATGCACAAATTTGTCTACAAACAATCTTTGGCCACCCTCAGTAGCCATATCCTGACCACTATGATCGACGAAAGTCTCTTCAAATCTTGTGAAAAAGTCAGACACATTCTCATCTTTCTTCTGCTTGCACGCAGACAACTTGTCCCAATTCACACGTAATTTAGGCATTAAAGTTTTCATATATGTGATAATTCTACCAGGAAGTTCAGCTACTAAAGGCTCTGGCTTAGCGCCACCAACTTGTCTAGCATCAGAGCAGTAATATTAGCCCATGTGTCACCTAATTCTGGATCATGATCTGCATGACGAATCTTACTCCATAAGGGCTGTGGAACAACATTCCCAAACAACATGTCTACATCTGCTAAATTCATTATACACGAGCTGGCAGTCTGTGATAACTCCTTATAATACCCTGCAGGATTTTTGCGAGGATCGGGCAATGTCTGCTTGAGTGCTAAAACTTCAGATCTTTTCCAGGGGACATGTACCCATACACGCTGGAAATGTGGCAGAATTGCTGAATTCGCATTCGCCTCACCTTCCCTCCAAACTGGAGGAACTTCTCTCATGGGGTACTGTCGCGCCTTTTTCCTACCTGACATGTCATCCTCATACAGTGATCTAGAGACGTTTCCCTTACTCCTATAAGATAACAACAAATCTATTGCTCGTTCAACATCGGCACCTACAATCATGCCTTCATAAAACTTGAATCGCATACGGAACAATTCCTTCATTTTGCGTTGTGGATCATTCGTCTCCAAATCTTCGCAAAGATATACACACATCTCTTTGAATACATATCTCTGAGTGGGTGCGTCCCACTGACGGAAAACTTCCAAAACAGACTGAACATCATACCTAACAGTATCAGTAACCCATTTTCGTGCTAACTCATTCAGCACTTCCCTTTCCTGATAATCAGGCAGTTGACTACCAACTGTCTACGTCCTGTGTTAGGGGTCGTCTTAGGCGACCCAAAGAAAGGTGAGAACAGACCAGTGACAGTACTTGCCACTCTCTGTCGAACAGAAGGAGAAGCTTGCGGAGAGGCAGATATGCCAGAAAAGACAGGCTGATGTAAAGAGGAAGTTGAGGCAGTGGCAGAGGAAGTCGAGGCAGTGGCAGAAGTGGTATCATGATAAACAGTTGGAGCAGTAGGCAAAGCCGCAGAAAAAACAGACGGAGTATGTAGCAAAGGAGGCGGCCCTTGAGAGGGCTGCGCCGGAGAAGTAGGAACCAGCTGAAGAGGAGCTGGTCTTTTTGTGTAAGAACTGGAGTTCGTGCACTAGGGCGCAGTATAACAAAGCGCTTCGGGGGTGCAGTAGCATCTAGTGCATATGGGGGTGGTGAACTCAGTAAATGGGACATTAATGGATCCTTCTCTGATGTCCTTTTTGAACCTTGTCCTTCATGTGGCAACATTGGGTAGCATTTATCTACTGCTAACTTCTTGCTTCTGAGCATTTGTTCACTCTCCTGCTCTTCCTCATTATCCCTGTATGCAATGGCAGCTTGTACCATTGACATACCTCTTTTATTTTTCTTTGCTAATTTCATTACTTTCTGTTTGGCTTCTTTGCGCCATAAGCGAAAGGAGTCAAACATCGCTGGCCGGGTTTTCTTCTTAAAAACCTTGACCTCGAGATTATCTAAAATTTCTGCGTCAAAGCTACCATATTGGGGCCATTTCAAAACGCCATCTTTCCTGGTGTACTTTATCCATATTTCATTATATGTGATAGGACCTACTCCATGCTTTATATAGAGCTCATGTGTTGGAGTTCCAATTGGAGGAACCGGACACGAATCCTCTAATCGGGAGTCCTTACTACAACCAAGACAAAACAAGTTTCCAAGTCTGCTAAGACCAGGCATCTTTGCTCACTAGTCTAGCTTCAAACTTCAAAGGATTATCGAATACGATATTTTCGTGAATACACGAATCCCTTGGTTTTGGCACTTGCAAGTTCCAAACAAGGTGTATCTCAAGGATACCAAAACTAAGAATCAAACTAAGGACTGGGAGACGCTCCACTTATACTTAACTGAAGTATTGATGATCGATGACGTCACTAGAAGACTCGTCTATCGTTTCGCTCTACCAAGGATCACTGGGTCCAAAACAGGGCGATAGTCAGGGCAGCAGTCCTTCGTAGCTGTCGGGACGCCGGGAACCTCGCAGCAAAGACCTTCGGAACCACGTCGACATACAGGGGTCGCTGAAGTGGCTGGCCGTTCTCTGGAATTTTCACACAAAGCTACTCACGAACATCTAGCTTGGACCGTCAGCGCTTGATACCGCCCGAGTTGGGCGCCAACTGAGGTGCCGGGTTTTTAGGAACCCGGTGGTGCCAGGGGAAAACACCCGAAGACCTCTTGAGTTCTTCCTGTTCCGGACCACAGAAACACAGAGTCTTCTAGGTGAAGTCAAAGATCGAGTTTTATTGGCTGCAACCAAGTAACAAGCGTCCTAGAAGTACAACAGCACGGGTTGTAGATTCTCGGGAGACTGTTCGTTTTTACAGAACCAGCCTTCTCCTTTCATACAAAAATAACAGTTGCAGGCAAGAATTCTTTAATTTACAATACGGTCATATACATATTTCCAAAACACTAAAAAAGCAAAGTCATGATGGTAAACCCATATTTTCGATGTCCAGTTTGTGATAGATGACCCAGCTCGGCCCAGAACTTCCATCAGATATCGATGAAACCCCAATAAAATCGGGCACCTCCTCATCGTAAAACCGGCCATAAACAAGAAACATGGACAGGTGTATGTGTGTGGATAACATGGTTTGTATGTAGTGAATGGTTTATGGCATGTTGTGCCTTGATGCTATCTTACTCGGCCACTGGGCGAGGAACTGCCCGAACAGGTTTGGCTGGAGGCAGTGGAGTCAGCTCGGCCAGGTCATGGGGAAGTCAGCTAAGGTGGACGTGTCCTTTCAGATCAAACTCGGCCTTAATCAATTGACTATATGAGGGCAGGCCACAAGATGGATGCCGCTCACAAAATGGAACCCGAGGGTTCGAGACGGAAACCATGATTTAAGGGTGATAGCATCACTCAATCACAGCGCAAATGCATAGGGATAATGTCCTAACCATTACCGGTCTGCCGATACCAAATTGGTCAGGGTACGATGATATTTTGTGACACGAGTGTTGGGCCTCGGTACCATATTATAGCAGGGTCCAGATGTTCAGAACTACAGAAGTTGGAGACTGTGGGGCTCTTCCTTCCTCCCCCCCCCACCAAAATGGACTCCTTGCAAAAAAAGTGCAGGCAAATTTCAACCTGAGGAGTTATTCTAATAAAAATCATCATTTTCAGAAGGTTTATTCTGCTTGCTGGTGGATTTCTTGTGCAGAATTGCAAATTTTGTAATTTTGCGAGTGCGAGATGGTTGCTGCCCGCCGCATCTACGTGTTCCCAATTGCGAACTCCCGCGATACGTGATCACGGCGTACTCGCGTTGACAAACTCTCTCTGTGCAAGGTGGCAAGCCGCGATGACATAATCGCGGTCGTCAAACTCCCGCGGGATCCCGCAGCAAGATCCAAAATGGCGCAGCACTCGCAAAATATCGAGAAAAACGACTCGGTAAACGCTGAATGGCGGTAAGAGAACGCCACGCACTGCAATATTGGAACCATGCAAAAAAATCCGCTGCGTGCGAATTTGCGGATTTTCGGCAAATTTACGAGAGTTCGCGGATTGCGAATTTACCGAAAATCCGCAAAATCCGCCAGTGGAACGGATTTTACGCCCATGCTTATCCACAA